>NC_052950.1:28463509-28788822 GCF_013358895.1 Oreochromis aureus
TGGCTCTAATTGTGTTTATCATAGTTACACTGTTTCTTGTATCTGGGACACATATTCTAAAATCTAATATCATTAATTATGAGCCATTTGTGTATTGAGTACCTACTTTAAGGCCTCTAAAGTAATAAATCTTCCACGTATGTTTGGAAGGCTAAAGGTGGACAATGTGGTAAAAACAACATTTCTTTACTGCAGCAGTTGGAGTTAAAAAGAAAGACGTGGCTTGCAAAGTGCTTCACAAAAGGCAAATAATTGATAGAAACCAGATTTTCTTGTTGTTGTGTAATATCTGTAGTTTGCATGTGGGCTTAAAATGAAAATCTAAAGTTAAACATCATCTGCCTATTAGAAAATTATGGTATGCAGTGGGAAGACACAGCAGCAGCAATTTACATAATGCTGATCATTAATTTTCCTGTTTAGTTGGACGGTGCATGTTATTACCATCTTTCCTTTCATGAAAGAAAGGAAAGATACCTCCTAAGATACCTAATACCTCCAATGTCCCCTCTGCCACAGGAGGTATTAGTATTGTGAGAATTCAGCCAGCTCCTATAATGGCTTGATCACATCACTCAGACAGGAAACCGTCCTAAGCAAAATTCGACCACAACTGTTGACTCAAAAGCTGCCTAGAACATCATCCCAATGAAACTGATGGTGCAGAGGAATAGCCTAGAAACAGGCCTGCAAAGCAAATACCATGCACATCCTATGATGCAGAGGATTTATGAGCAATCACTCTCCAAAGCCTCAAGCAAACTTGGTGTCACTGGAGTGGCAAAAAGAGATCCAACTACATCAGAGAAGGCTTTGGATTAAGAGAGGAGACTCATGGGGGCAGTCAATAAAAAAACAACATCTCAATGTGAAGAACACCGAAGACCCAATAAATGTAAAAACACACTCTACATTACTGGTCGTTACCTATAATATTCTTCCATTTCTCAGAGACAGACAAGTAGCTTAAACACCAGAAGGGACTGAAAGTTTATATTTAACAATTATTCTGGTTGACTTTCTGCAAAAAAATCATTTTTAAAGTTCGAAACAGATGTTCCCCACACCTTTTCAAATATTTTTGTCCAAACTTTCTGTCCAGTTTTTCCAGAATCTAGGCCAAATGTGGTATTCAGGATAATTGAGTTTATCCGAACAACACTTTCCAGGTGATTTACTGGTCGGTCTACATTCACACCCTCACCAGCAGCCACAAGCTGTGGGTAGAGACCGAAAGAGTAGAGTGTAGAGCTGCTCCTCCACATCAGGAGGATATATGACATTCAGGCATTTAACCCAGATGCCTGCAAGGTGAGCTGTTTCAGGCAAGTCCAGCTGCGAGGAGACCTCGGGGGAGATCCAGGACACAACAGAGATCAAAATCAGTTCCTAACATCACTTCGCACTGCCACACACAGAAACAGCATTACTATCAGGTAATCAAACTTAATTATAATGGCAAGACAAAGAGAACTGCATGTTTCATATCTAGTTTAATCAGCTTTGCTCCTTGCTCCACTGCCATTGATCGTTTCTCTACTGGGTCAGTTCCAAATTAGCAGGAGGTCCCCATATGTGAAAGCACTTGAAATAATTACTAACGCTCAGCAACAGTGACTATAAGTGTACCTTAGAAAGTTTCATATATACATCACATTTCCTGTTTCATGAAGTAGTGAGAGAGAAGTAAAGTAATTTAACTACAAAGAATGCAATGTTACCAATCGATTAATGCATGAATGACTTCATGAGATATACTAAATATACACTACAGAAGGACAGCAAAACTACTAAGAAATATCATAACTAACAATTAAACTTCAAAAACCCTCCAACAAGACTAACTGGAAACCTGCTGGTCCTGAACACCTCGGACACACCCACCAGCAATGATTCAATGTTTGATGGGGAAATCCTCCCTCAGGGCAGAGTGCCACTCCTCACCCCAGAGAAGTGATGCTCTGAACAGAAATGCATCCATTACTGAGCTTATTCACCCTGAATTGAGTTTATTTTTCATTTATATTTTTAGGCAGAGAGCGAGGAGCTGACATTAAACTATTCTTTTGGTCAATACAGACAAAGTAAATTTCAAATGTAGGAAATATTTCTAAAAATCCAGCTTTCAACTTGTTCAGGAAAACCTTTGGAGTTACAGCCTGGACCCCCAAACACTTAAGCCAGTATGCTTAAGTACTTGGGGTGGGTCCAAAACAGCGGACCTACATGGCACAGTGACAGAGGTTCATGAAAGCAACACCCGCACAAGTGGAACAGAAAACTGCTTAAAGATTAAAGTTAGATTAAAGTTATAGTTTTCACACAGCTGAATAATTTCACACAGAAAACTGATTAAACAGAAGTGTGAGATGGTCGAGAATTTACTCCAATGTCCTTTTATATTTTAGAAAGCAAAGAACAGACGGCTGAGTTCATTATTAAACTTCACTGAGACAATCTGCAAATTTCATTAAAAGTTTAATTAAACTATCATCTTGTCTTTGTTTTTAGTTAGCGCATACCTTAAACACTTCAAGCTGTAAGCTAATGATAGTTATATAAGAGCAGATGCATGCTGGTGCAATAAGATGCACGTTTTACGTCCAATGGATGCATGATCTGATTAGTCGACTAATCATGCAGTTACACACTGAATAATCGGTGACTAGTCGACTATCAAAATAATTGTTTGTGGCAGCCCTACCTTACATTAGCCACATCTTTAAAGTGTCTATGGATGTGCATGAAATGTCCAATTTTGTCCCATCTCGCAGTGGACCAAGCTCCACATTTTGTGGCATTTTCATACAAATCTGTCCATGAGTTACTATGTGATCCTCCAAACAAACACACTGAGCCAACTGCAAAACATGTTAGGGTGCAGATTTGTAATGTATGTGCCAATGTTTCTTAATGTACTGTTAAAAATAAACTTTGCAGATGTAAGGAATTAAAAAAACGTGCTTTCAATGTTTTTAATCAGGCTCATTTGTGCATTTTTATTTGTATTTACATGCTTAAAATTAAGTGGGAAAATATAAGTAAACATATTTCTGTGTGATGGATGTTCCTGCTGCATTACTGATTAAGGTTTCCAATAAAAAATACATGTAGAAGTCCTCGAAATCCTGCCAGGCAAGCAGATGGACAGCAGGTGAATAAGAGGAGGGCGGTTGTGAAAGAGAGGCAGAGAAACGGATTAAAGAGCCAGGAACCCAATCTTGCGCCGCCCAGCAGGAGATCGCTGACCCTTATCAGATAACCTCCACCACCTCCATCCCTGAGTGCAGGCCCATTAAAGGCAACAAAGACTGCAAACTGGGTGCTTTGCCAGGGCTTTGGTCTCATCTTTACATCAGGAAAGCTGTTGTTTTATCTTTGGGCTTGAGCAGCAGCTGTTTGCAAAACCGCAGAAAGAAAAACAGATGGAGAGCAGAGACAACAACAACACCACTGAGGAGGAGGAGGAAGTTCAGTGTGTAACTGCACATTTAATGAAATTTGAATCAGCAGCAGAAGAAGAACAAAACAACAATGTGAGGAAAAATTAGAATCAGTAAAGCGGGGGTGTTAAGCTCACTTTACATTAACGGCCACACAGAGTTCAATTTGGTCTTAGGTGATGATTTGTCAGACAAATTATTTTCACAATTAAACAACTGCTACAAATGTGAAATCTTGTAAACCTCCTCGTTGGAGTGCCAAAAAGTTTCATATGCAGTAAAAATCCTTAAAAAGATTTAAAAAAAAATTAAAAGGTAAACACTGAGTGCTCCTGCCCCTCAGCAAGCTTCTGGAAGTTGGCCAATCAAGAGATAGCAAGCTTAAACAGAAGGGGCTCTTTTTAAAGAGAGACTTTGTTTCAAACTGACAAGTCGTGTAAAGGGCCAGTGCAAGATCGAGCAGGAGTTTTTAAAACTTTTTAGTGCAGTCCTAGAATAATGAGTCAGTAATGCCTTCTGTCTGTCTTGTCAGCTGGGCACAAAACATATTTTTCGCTTTTAAACAACAACAACTCCTATAATAGTGACAGTTAAGTGTCTTCTTTTGACCAAAAAGGCCCTAAAATATTAAGTAAACAATGACATGATACCAAGAAAATGTTTCTAAACAGCTCAAAGAAAACCTGAACTGATCGATTAATCGGCTTGTTGCTCCATTTTTGTGCATACCCAGACAAAAGCAGGGTCCAGGAGAAGTGATGATGAGTATGCTGCAGCCTGAGATGAAAACACTGAACTGCTGGCAGCAGACCTCGTGTTATATAACCCTGGGAGCCCACAGCAAACTGCTGTTCTTAACCCCTCTTCACTGACAGGGAAGCCAGGCAGTGAGAAGTCTGTAGTTTTTACTGTTTTTATGTTTATAAATGTCCGCATTACTGCAGGACTGTGCATGCGCTGTTTAAAAAACAAGCGCATATTAGAGATGTAAGGTGACACTCGTACCGTACAGAAGTTTAGTGAAAATGCACCTTTATGTCAACTCAATGTGAGGACTTGGTTAGCAGTTAGCCGATGTTAGCTGGGAGCAGAGGTTCACGTACCTGGCAGCCTTTTTTGTGGTGAAATCCAACCACCACGATGTGCAGCACCGGCCCCTTCCCTTCGTCTCTGCCCTGAGGCTCCATCCCCGCTGCTGTACCCGCAGTCTATCGTTGTTTTAACTCCGGAATTGGATGTAAACACAGATAACCGAGGCCGACTTTTCTGTCTGTATCTCCCTGAATATGTGACACAGACAGACGGCAGCACCGCAGAGATGATTTTCTCTTCCGCTTAGTCCTCACTGGCCAATTGGGCAAGAGCATCCCCCGCAGCGCACTTCCGTTTTCGCTTACCGAAATTTAAGCTTACAGCTAATTGCCCCCCAAGGACAGTCTTCAGTTAAGTAGAGTCAATGGAGCAAATTTACTTAGACAATACTTTCTTAAGTGTGCAGACAAAAGCCAACATTTTATTACAGTTTTCAAAATTTCAGCATCGATATTAAATTCAACTTAAAATAAAATTTAGCTAAGCTGTGCTTACTAGCTTTTAGCTGACTAACTGTTTAGTTGCCTATCTTATTCAATTACTTTTTAGCTAACTATCAAACAATAATTTAGCTAGTCATATTTTAGCAGACTAATTAGCTGTTAGCATACAATTAGCTTTTAACTGGCTAATCAGCATTTATCTAATAACCTTTTAGCTAATCCCGTTTAGGCTAACTAATTGGCATTTAGCTACCCTACCTACCCTACCTACTTTCAGTGTTTTTCGTTATGTAACAAAAGTTGAGTTATAAACATATACAACAGGAAGGCGTGTATAAATTACTAGAGATTTCCAATTGTATAATGTTATTAATATAACGTAATAAAAACATTTAAATGACCGATTAAAGTTTTAATTCACTGTTGACCAATGTAACATAATATAATAAGATAACAGTTAACAATTATATCGAGTGTGTTTTTTGTCTTAAGCAGGACAAAATGAATGTAAAGGCTTTAAATGCAATCAGGCTGAAGTTCTTTTGGAAAAAGTCACGAGTTGACTAACATTTCCTTCATATTTTCCTACATTTCAATCTGGAATTTCCTTGGATGTTATCAGACATCTTGCCCTAGAATAAAGTCCGGATAATCTGCCGTTAAAGACTAGATAATTAGCTTAGTCTCTTGTGTTTCGAGCTCAATAGAAAACGTGCATGTCACCTTAAATTCCACCTGTCACGGTGAAATAAAGCATAACTATCCACGGTCAGATTTTACAGGGGTGAATTATCTTGATCTCTGTTCTGTTCTCTTTTTTAAACACAAAAATGATGTCATGTGTTCCTCGACACAACCTGCGCCATCGTGTGGAGACATACAGAATAATATAATATCGTCCTCAGGTGTGTGTGTGTTTTGTTTGAATTTAAAAAGAAGTGTATTATATTTGGTTGCAACCATGAATGTTTGAATTTCTTTAAAAAGTAGACTGAAGATGTTTTTTGTTTCTCCAGAGACGAAATTGTTCTAGATTGATTGATCTTGTCTGGCTGCCACTTCGGTTCTTCTGTCGATTACTTCTGGCTTTGTAGAGGGAAGTCTCTTGATTGAACATGTCGGCTACAAACCCGTCGCAGCTGCTCCCGCTCGGTTTGTAAAATCTCTATGATGCTGTGTTTTGTTCCTGACGTCTGTGGGTTTAAATGAGGCTGTTCCGAGTCATCGTGCGGCGGCCGCAGTTTAAGCCGCGGCTCACTGAAAATCATTTTCTAGGCAGATGTTTGCTAGTTAGCATTAGCATCACGCCGGTAGGGAGCTAACGTCGCGGCTTTACTCTCTGCAAGCACAAACAAAATGCTTCTTATTTGATTTAGTTTGTTTATTAAAGTGTCAGAGGGGAGTTTCTAGCTGAAAAGTTAAAAAAAAAAAACTATAATTTTTGTAATGGTGATTTAAAGAAATAATACGAAAAAAAAGCTGCTTTTATCTGTGTCAATGTGTTACATTGCACTTACTGAAAACGTAATTCGCAGATTATTGCCCTGGCATGTTCAAAATACATTGTCGTCTTTTTATTTCTATTTAGTTATAGGTGATGCTTTTTAAAATATGTGTTTGCATATTTGTAATCCAGTCAAACTTCTATTTTTTATTTTATTTTAAGGGGATCGGTTTAATGCTATATCCATGTG
Source organism: Oreochromis aureus (assembly GCF_013358895.1). Classification (NCBI taxonomy): domain Eukaryota; kingdom Metazoa; phylum Chordata; class Actinopteri; order Cichliformes; family Cichlidae; genus Oreochromis; species Oreochromis aureus. The sequence continues at coordinate 28,470,182 of NC_052950.1, forward strand.
ACTAGGAGGCTATTATTAAATATTTATGGTATTTCAAAGGGTTAACTGTTGAGTCCTTAAGAAAGATAGACACCAGTTAATAAAGCGGTTAAGTGAAGTGTAAGAAGTAGAAACACCCACCTGAATTACAGGATGTGTAATTTCTCTGTATTTTTCCTTTTGCAGAGCTTGTGGACAAATGTATCGGCTCCCGAATTCACATCGTCATGAAAACTGACAAAGAAATTGTCGGCACCTTGCTGGGCTTCGATGACTTCGTCAGTATCTTTTAATTAAAACGTGTCCAAATGAGCGAGTTAGTGCACACCTAAACACCAACAATTTACAAAGTGTTACCGATGTTACTGTATTGTTCTGTACACACCATAAACTGTTTGAAATCATCCATGCTGTGAGGTGGAGCTGATGCAATGAGAAGCAGTGAACTATCGTGCTGCTTTTTGTTTCTGTTTTATTTAGAAATGTGAGAGAGGACAGTTGCAGAATACCATTGGCATAAAAAAAAATGTGTAGATCTGTACAATGGGGGACAAATAGACTGATCAAATAATTTAAGGAAACAGTCAGTCATCACAGTACAACACAGAGTTCAACGTCAGGCATGTCAGTCTGTCCAGGTAGGAGTAATAAACCATCATAAATCTATTTCTGCCAAATTGGTGCAAATTAAAGTAACAACAGGTTGTGAATCTGATAACTTAAGAGGGAAGTCAGCTAGGATTTTCAAATTGATAACATAGGTGCACCTTCTAAAAGTCTTGGAGTTTGAATCTCGGTGACCTTGACTTCAAGGTCAGAGTAAGTTTTGTGAAATTCTTGTGAATGCGATAACTTGAGAATGAGGGGACATAGGATTTTGAATTGATACCACAGTTGTGTCTACTAGGATGAGGAGTACCGCTGGTGGCCGCCAGTTAATTAATGAATTAGTTAATTAATTATTAGGGATTAATAGGAAGTAGAAAGGCTTCTGTAGATGGGCGCTGGTACTGCTCACGTCCACGTCTCCACATCCTCCTGCTCGTTTGTGTAAACCTTCTAGCTTTTAGCTGCACTTTGATGTCTCTTTACTGTTTATTGTTGCACAGTTTGTCTTTAACTGTGTGTGTCAGACATGGTCCTGGAGGATGTGACAGAATTGTAAGTACTCCTGTTACATTTTTACTCTAACTACACCTTTTCACGGGTTCACTGCTGACTATATTTATAAATGAATGTGTTGCAGTGAAATCACACCAGAGGGGAGGAGGATAACCAAGCTGGACCAGATCCTCCTCAATGGGAATAACATCACCATGGTAACCAAACAAACATCTGATCATGTCCTATAATCCCCCCTGTGTTTTAAACCTTGACAGGATGATTTATGGCGGCATATTTTCTCTTCTGCAGCTCATCCCCGGTGGAGAAGGACCAGAAGTATAAATGGCTGGAGGCCGGTTAATCTTCCTGTGTTGCTGTTCCTGACTTCATTATGTAATTATTATTGTTGATGTCTTGTTTTTTCTTTGGGTTTTTCCCTCCTGATCCTGAATGAGAAAGATATTTTTGTAATAAGATTCCTCACTGATGAGAGGTGCACATGCCGAAAAGTTTTTCTTTGTTAAAAATAAATCTGAGGATGTCACACGGTCTGAAAAACACTTTTCTTTATTCATTCTTTACCACACAACTTAAAATTTAGTGCAAATCTTGGTATAAAACCAAAGTGTTACCATGAAACAGCAGAACTAAAAAACCCCCATCCAGTTGTTTATGTATTTATTTTAAATGTTTATCAAACAAAGAGCCGGATACTTGATTGATATTGAGTTTAGCAGGTGATCAATGCAGCTGAAGGTTGTTTAAATTCATCCCAGTGGCTTTTCCCGTTCCCCGGGAGCCTCAGTACATCGAGGGCTTCTCCTCTCCTTTTGGGTTGGTCACCTTCTCCAGGTTTTTGCTGATGATGTCATAAAGCTCGGCCTGAGGAAAACAAGCAGAAATGCAGGTAAATAATCGACTTACAGCAGCTAAAAATACATTGTTAGTGATTAAACTATTTGAAAATCAGTTTTTCAATCTTATAGAAAAACTCAAATATTTTATTTAAGATCCATTTTTTTCCATGGTTTAAGTGTTTGGGGGGGAAAATATAAATCTAGGCTTCTTACGTAGAAGCCGCGGATGTCAAGAACGATCACTCTGATATCCGAGTAGATGGCCTGATCCTTCTCGTGGACGAGTGAGCGGTAGTCCATCTGAGGGCAGAAGAAAAGAGTTAAAGGCATTTTTAAGATTTCCTTTTTGTTTCATAAACTTCAAGGCTCGAGGCTTGTTGGGGTGTTCAATGACGAAAAAGACTAAAACCAGCTAGTGTTCATCTATCTCTGAGATCTCTGTGTCTTCTCTCAGGCTTTAAGCTCATATTCAGCGTATTTAGCTTTGCAGCTCTTTCATCCACACGTATTCAGTCTTGCTTCTACTGACTTTAATCCATTTTGAATGGAGTTATCTGACTAATGTGACTCGCTGTGTGTAACAGACAGGTGATCGGGTTTTGGTGAGTGAAATTCTGGGATCTGATTAGTTTATGTCACAGTAATTAGCAGGTATGTCTGGACAAAAGGGTGGCCAAAAACTAACAGTGGTGGCCAAAATGCTAAAAGTGAGACTTCAAAATGCTGCCATCATCCACCTTTTTTATTGTTCAAATCTGGTACTGACATTAAATCCAGCTGTTCTTTCCACTTCAAAGAAAATTTCCCAAAACTCATCCAGCATCACTTCCTCTGCTCCGTGTGGTGATCAGGATGTACATTATTAGAAAACTTTGGGAACCACTGCTCCAGCTATTGTCTGAGGAAGGTTTTTAAGGGCGTTTTCACACCTATAGTTCGTTAACTCTGGTCCGAATCATTTGATGAGTTTGCAAACTTGTAGCTTTTTTCCTGTGATTTGGATTCTTTTCACACAGAAAAGAATCCAAACAAACCAAAGTGCATGATTACAAAAACGTGAGAACATTCAGTCCCCGTATTGGCCAGATGTGCCTGGGGTGGGAGCGACAAAAGTAAAATCAGGAACAAGGTGCTGAGTTCTGGAGGATTACGTTCATTTCATAGCTAGCTGCTAACTTGTACAGACCTTTGTCTACCTTGTCCACATCCCAGAATGCAAACCATATGTAGGTACAGGGATATGTTTAGCTTATCTAGCAACGTACACTTGGTAGTTGGTTCAGATTAAGGTCAGAGTGCATTCACAACATAAATGAACTGTATGGGAGGTCGTTAGGAACCAGGCCTAGACTACCTCCTCCAAAGGGTCTTGGTACGATTGTTTTGGTCCACACCCAAATGTGATTACAGTGCTCACATGTGCACAAAAGAAACACAATGGGGTGCAAATCAAACCAGAGTTCAATTTGAATGAACTAAACACAGCAGGTACGAAAACACCCTAAGTGTGTTTGAACTCTGTGGCACGATGTTTGCAGTCTGCGTTCAAATGTAGAGAGGCAGAGATCATCACTCACCACATGAGTTTCCTTAGAAGCTTTGGCCACAGCATCCCCCCTCTCTGTGAAGTACCTGAGGATTTAAACAGCAGTGATGAAAGGCTCCACTCTCAGTAAAATTACTCTAAAGTTGACACAAAGGCAGCTGCCGTGCTTTAAAGGATTTACGTCCAACCTACTTGTTGATGTTGGTCTGAAACCCGTCGACTTTGGTTCTCACTGCAGCGATTCTCTCCAAGATTTTCTCCTGTGGTGTAAAAAAAAAAGCCTTAAAGGTCAACGTATTTCTTTATCACATTAATGCACAAGCTGAAATCAGTGGCTTTATATTCAATTAAAATGAAAGAACAGCCAAATAAACAAACGACGTATACCTGGATGGCAACTCCGAAGTCGTTTCCATCCTCTATCTTTGGGATGAGGTGCTGAATCCAGCAGGTGACCTGCAGTTTGAACCCAGAGCATTAATCCTCATTTTAAAATCGTTCTCATATTGGTTCTGTCATAGAGCAACAACCAGCCCTCAGAGCGGCAGTGATTCACTCACAGTGATGATGGTCTCTCTAAAAGCGACTATCTCTGGTTTCACTCTCTCTAGCACCATCATGATCTTCTCGTTCCCCTTGATGAAGCCACACTTCGGGGCTGAAGAGCAGAGAGCACAGATGAAGCCTTTGTTCCCCGTCCCCACAGACATCACATGTTACCCTTCAGTTTTCACACGTGTGACTACAAAAATGCCTTACGCTTCTTCTTCTTCTTCTCGTCGTCTTCATTCTTGTCGGTCTCCATCTCCTGAGAGAGACATTTTTTTACAGAGTGAGAAAAGATCAGCTTTACCGCGCGTCTTAAATCAATTAAAAATGTAAAAATCAGATGTCACAGTTGCAGTTTGTGCACAGCCTTCCTCCTTCTTTTATAATCCTATCTGTGACCCCACAGCAGCATGGCAGGGTGGGGTCATTTTTGTGATATCCATAGCACATGTTTTGTCTCCATAGGTGCTATACCCCTTTTTTCTCCTCCAAGTGAGGAAGCTGAATATTTGCACTCACATTAATCCAGTTAAAATTCATTCAGAGCCAATAAAGACACATTCAAAGGTCAAAACTGTCACAGTGAGATGTGAGTGTGTCGGTCGACTCTGTGTCAATTAATGCACTAGTGAAGAGCACGCCAGAAAAGTAACTTTCAGTATATTAAAAAATATAACTGAGATTTTTGGAAGGGCAAAGCTTGCAAAGCTTCTGGTCTCTAATGTTTTCTCAGAAAATTTGAGCTTAATTTTTGTGAAACTGTTCCCCTGATTTTGACTGTTTTAAGGAATATTATGTGCCTTGTATATGACAAGCTGCAAACCAAACATCAGTCCTCTACCTGCAAAGCGGGGTCCTTACAGGCCTCCAAATCTGCAGTCAGAGATCAGACTTTAAGCTTCTGTCACTATGTTATCCCGAGCTTCACCCCGAGAGTCATGTAGACTCTCAGGGTGTTTTATTTTAATTCGATAAGCAGAGATGAAATGAACCAAAAATTACCGACCTTTACTTATCCCAACTTCTGTCTATAACTGACCTTTTCTTATTCCTTCTGTATGATATTATAAAGAAAAGGTGTTATAATAATATAATTAGTAGCGTTGTCCTGAATCTTATCTGGATGTCCGGCTCATTGTAGTTCATGAGCCACAATTAAAGATGTCCAAACCAACCCAGATTTATTTTAACATGCGTTGGTACAGTCCAAGTTAAATAATATGTCTTATTACATGTGCATTTCAAATCACTGTGACTGTGTAAAGCTCTAGAAATATTAACTTCCACGCCTGTGTAGTAAAGTGAGGATATTAGAAACTCCATGGCACTTTACATAGCTGTGCTGATAGCAGTCTACTAATCAAAAGGTCGGTGGTTCGATACCCGGCTCCTCAAGTCTACATGTTGAAGCGTTCTTGCGTGAGAGGCAATGTATGGGTCAATTACAGTTGCCGAATGACCCAGTTCTTTCAAAGTAAAAGCCTTCTCACTGTTTTAGTGGACTGAAGCACATTCATATGGAATGAGTGATCTCAAACACATTTATGTTGGTCATGTTTAGTGAAAGGTGAAGCTAAAAGCGTCACAGACTGCTGCGCTCTCACCTCGTCCTCGGGGGAAGGAGGGTCTGGTATGGGGATGTCCAGAGGAGCCCTAAGGGAAGCTGTTTCTGTGATGCTGAAGACCTCATCCTGACAAAGTAATCAAATAAAAGACAAACATAAGGACAAGAGTGAAGAGCAGTTTTCCCAGGTCAAAGGTCACAGAGGCTGTCAGTTAAAATGCTTCACCGTGAGCAGAGAGTCCAGCTTTATGATCTTCAGAGGGATGAAGTCAGAGAAGAGATTTTCTGCCTGGAAACACACACACACACACACACACACACACACACAGACACACACACACACACACACACACACACACACACACACACAAAGAGGGGAATCAAGTCATCATTAAGTCATCAAAAGGTGGTTTATTTCAATATTTTACTAATTTAACGCAATCAGTGTGTCAACTGACCTCCCGATACAGAGCCTGGCGGAAGTTGTCCACCTGTGGAGACAAGGTGAGCAGACTAAATAAACCAAATAAAACACGGTTCAAGTGCTGACTCACGTTTGTGAAAAGCTTTACTTTCGTTTTCCTGCCCTCTGCGGGGGACTTTCCGCTGCTTTTCCAACTATAACCGACTGCTTTCAAACACACCGAGGCTCAACACTCACACAAAGTCCGCTTTAAAGTCACTGCAGGCCGCCGGGAAGCCGTTTAGCTCCTTTACCGTGCAACCTGCCCTCAGAGAGCGCTTACTCCCACAAAGCAAAAGCTCACCGACTTACCTTCCCCGCAGTCGTGCTGCTTATTTTCAGAGTCGCTGCCTTTGACATGACTAAAGAAACTTTTTTTCAGGAATATATTATCATAAATATATCCGCTGGAGCGGGTTAAATGAAGTCCAACGGCTGCAGCACAGGACAATATGTCTGTCTGGTGGATTTTTTTATTTCCTCATTCACTTTGCTTTCGATTTGATATCGGATGCGCCTCCTACTGACTCCCTCCTCCTCTCCTGGCACAGCCTCAGTTTTCAAACTTGAATATCCTGTACATGGCAACCCAGTACTTACGGTACAGATATCCAGAGGCGTTTACAGGACTCTTTAAGAAGAAGGGGGTTGTCTGATCAGAAATAAGTACATAGGCTAAATAAATAAATGCAGAGCAAAATAGTGATTTTACAATAAATACATTTTAAAATCAATTTCCAAAGAGTTTAAGAATTTAAATATCTACTGTCAATTTTAAAATGGCCTCTTTTAATCTTCTGTACAGTGTAAGCCTGTAGAATAAAGCTTAAATTGGATCAGGTTCACTGATATAGCCTCACATCGGCTGCAGTATAAAGCTGATTTCACCCTTAATGTTTTCTTTTACACCCCTAAAGGACTTTTGACAAAAGAAACTGAAAAAGAAAATGAAACTGAGCTAATGAAGAAAAGTCATGTGGTTTAAACAAAATGTAATTACTTATTATGATTCTTCATTGCCTCATCCTGTATTTGTATGAAACAGCTTAATCTGCTGATGGAGTTCAACGAGTCAACAAGTCATCAGAGTTAGAGCAAAATTAATGAATGACGTTGGGTGTAATATATATACTTCTTCTAGAAGATTGTGCTAAAGTGAACGTGACTTTGCACAGTAGCTTCTTGTTCGACTGGTCAAAAAACCTGAGAAGCTTTAAATATATAAAACAAAGGTTTTTATGAGCTCACACATTTTTTGAAGTGAAATAAAATAAAACTATACTTTAGAAAAAAGACAAATAAATGGGAAAATTATTTACTCCCTTAAAATGAACCTAAATAAAAATGTGTCTGTACCTAATAAAGTGGCACTCACTGGTAGTACCAAGTTAGACCTTTTGTCTTCAGATCTGTAGCATATCTGCTTCAAGGTTCGATGTGCTGTGCGTTCAGAGATGATCTTCTGCATGCATTGATTTTAATGAGAAGTTATTTGATTTACTGTTGCCTTGTTAGCAACTTTAAGCAGTCTGGCCATTCTTCACTGACCTCTGGCATCAACTCAACATTTTCACCCAGAGAACTGCCTCTCACGGGATGTTTTCTGTTTTCCAGACCGTTCTCTGTAAACCTTAGAGATGATTTTGTAGGGGAATCCCAGTTGATCAGCAGTTTCTTAAACCAGCCTATCTGGCAACAACAACCATGACATAGTCACTGAAATCACCTTTTACACTATTCTCATGCTCAGTTAGAGTTCCTGCCATATGATTGGCTCATTTGATATTAGTATTAACAAGCAGCTGAGCTGGTGTCACTAATAAAGTGGCCAGCGAGAGTGGAGGGTAATGTTTTTTTTGGTTAAGTTTTCTTAATTTGTTCAAATTTATTCACGCAGGAGGATTTGATGAATCTCTGTATCGAGACAGGAGTTTTGTTGTATTTTTACTGTTTCAGAATTCATAAATTTAAAAAAAATAAAGAATTATCACTCAAATGATGAGAAGAAAAAGTAAAACTGAAACTAATGGGGGGTGTCAATGAAAATTAATGCAATAACTAATGCAAAACACAAATTTGCATCACTGATGATTATTTTCCAAAGATAGTAAAGATAATAAAATACCAGACTCAGACACATTTTTTGTCCAAAAAGCTGGTAAAACGTGTCACAACAAACAAAAATGTAAATATAATATGAAATATTTACACAATTAATTAAATAATTAATTAATAATTTGGTCGCTGGTCATAATTAATTAAATATTTAAGAAATGTAGGTATGATACAATTGGGAGCTTAATACATACATACATACATACATACATACATACATACATACATACATACATAGTAAAGTTCATCATTTTCGTGACTACTGTTACTAGTATAGGTATGTAAATTCCGCTTTTATTTTGAAAAGATGACAATCGGACCGGAAGTATGGAGGAGTTCCGCGTTTAAAGCATAAAGCTAGCTTCAGACAGACTGAAGCAGCTTACTGTAGGAGTGGGTCTAACCGCTGGCTTGAAATCTAAAACATGCTGACTTTACTCGCGGAAATGTAAAGACTTTATTCAGAGAAGAAGCGACAGAAATAACCGTTAAAAGAAGGCCAGAGCAGCTGAGGCGGTAAGTTAACTGATCAGATATGAAGCTAAGTTATGGAGCTGTGTTAAAGTTTCTGTTTTTAGAGTTTCGCTTTTAGCTGCTGTGAATTGTTATTGTTGGGACTTCAACACGGTAAAAGTGACAAAAAATCCACCGTCGGGTCCAGTTAATTTGATGTTTTACTGTACAGAAAGCAGCAGGGAGCGGATTTAAAGTGGCGACTGTGATGTGATACTGAACTGTTTACCTCTGAAACTATGATTAGCCTGGACTTTCCCATCAGATCACATGACTGATTAAAAGTGAAATTATCAATTATAAAGGTCACCGATGACTGTTTGATTTACCTGAATGTTGATCCTTCCTGTTGTTATCCTTCCTCTGCCGCTCGTGTCCTTTTCCAGTGTGGCTTGGCCATTTTGTGATTGATTTTTAAAAGAATAAACAAGCTTGCAATTTTTGCACCTAGGTATTTTTTTTTTTATTTAAGTATATGTATTTCTTAAAGTATATTAAGTATTTAACGTGTGAATATGTGGAACAGTTGTGATCAGGCGTTAATACTATGTAGTTGAAGAACGTCTAAAAATCAGGTGGTAACTCAGGTAATCACTGTTATGAAACCATTGTGTTTGACTTTTGTTTATTGGGTCATTTCATCAAATGCCTTCTACCTGACCAGCTCACAAAAAATAAAATAAAAACGATGCCCTTCATAATAGGAGTTATGAGAAAGTTCAGAAAGTTCAGGTCCCTGCTGTTATTAGACTTCTCAAAAATAATTTTTCAAATGAAGACGAGGGCTGGACTTTTTAGGTGTTTTTATAGCATCGTTTTTTGAGAGTCAGTTTTAAAATTTGTTATGTAGAAAACTACTTGACCTCGGTCCTCCAGATGTTTTAGAATAAATACCTGTTTTTGTGGCTCTCAGGTATGGAGTCTTGTTTTACCACCATAATAAAGATTTCTACATACTATCTCAAAATAACTAACCCATACCTTGTATTTTTATTTTTTTTTCACTGGCAACAATTTTCTGCTCTTATTCCAGATTTAGTCTTCTGTGAGGAACCTTTATAGCGCCTTTGTATAATTTCAGTAATCTGCCTCCAGGAATCTGCTGACATTTTTGGGTCCTTATATTGATGCTGTGGGATTAATATATATACATTATCTTTATTTATCCTGATTGTTATTATTAAATACAAATCAATGCCGTCTTTAAAAACTACATGACTGAACTTTGACATAGTAGACACTATGATACAGATAAGCCGGACATCTTTAACCCTGCAGGAAAGCAGGGTAAGATAGACAGAAAACAGCCTGAGGCCTCAAACAGTCCCTGCATACCAACGTGGAATGAGGTGTGACTGGAACCAGCAGGGGACCTGCTTTACACCTGCAGACAGCCACACCTGCAAAGCTTTATTAATTGGTTCAGCTGTAATGGTGTAGTTTACAGATCATATTTAATAATAAACTGGGTGTCTTGGTCATCATAACAAAGTGCCAATCGAAGAGTTATTTTTGTTATTTAGAAATATGACTTCTGAATTTTGAGGCTTAATGTATTTTGAAATTTGGAGGTTACATTGTAAGTTTATCAGCAATGTAAAAGTTCTAATTTCTTAAGAATGTATCAATTAATAGCAGTAAATGGCTGTTATTATTGTTAAATGGTGAATAAGTGACTGATGGAAAGCTTAAAACCAGCAATTTTTTTTTTTAGCTTTTTGAACTCCTCTGGCAGTCTTTGCTAAAACATACTGCACATCAATGTGACTTTATATTTTACACTAATCGGTTATTTCTTTTACAATAACAATCTCACAGACCGAAAATAACAGCAAATTTGCAGTGATTTTTCAAACCAAATAAATCAGCTGATCCTCGATTTTGAAGCCCTGGAACAATTTCTAAAAAGTTCTCTTCTTTTTCTAACAGCAATGAGCAGCAGTCCTGCGTCGGTCCAGATGGACGAGGCCAGGGGAAGAGCCCGGTCTCTCCTCGCATCCTCAGGTTCAGCTCAGGAAGTGAAGGCCGACGTTCAGACGATGGCCACTATCGAGCTGCCTCTGTCGGAGAAGTACCGCCACATCTCAGCGGAGGTTATGCTGAAGGAGAACTCGGCAGGTCGCAACAAACAGGAGGTAATCTTTTCTCTTAAACGATCGTTTTAGTGCAGTTTGATGTAACATTTCTGTCTGTTTGGTCCCCAAAGGTCTACTCAGTGTTTTTATTAAAGAAAAAAAGATTTTGTGACTCTTCTCCTTAATTGATCTCCTTGAGTGAAGAAGTATCTTCAGAACTGTGGCTTCTGTTAATAAATTTGTTCCAAAACATCTTAAACTCTGCTACAGTAGCTTTGCATTATTGATTATTCAACATAATTCTTATGCATCTTACACTGGGACTTTGCACAGCTCTTCAGTTCATCCTCTGTCTGAAACGAGCTGTTAGCCCCTCCCCATTTAAGTCAGCTTGTTTCTGTTTGTGCGCCCCTCTTTAAAAGATTTTGAGAAGCCCAAATAGGGATTTCCCTCTCTATGATGTCACACAGAACCAGGAGCTTAAACGAAAGTCAGTGTTTAGAGCATTTTTTTTCTGTAATCGAGTTTGAGTATCGATATCATGGGATATAGCATAGCTTCAGCAGCAAAACTGCATCACTTCAATGTCTATGACATAGAGAAACAGAAACAAGTATTAGTATCCTGGATGCTTGTATTGTATAGTAATTCACAGGAAACGTGAATAGGATAGGATATGAAAGCTCTTTTGTTAACCTACATTTGATACCAGTCTCATCTTCTATCTGTGATTCCTTAATATATTAAAGTTTTCTCACTGTGTCTTATTTAAAAGGCTACTAATTTTTCTTCTCAAAAGGTCCTGGAGTCATTGAATCGATTCATCAAGGCCTTGAGCATCCTGGAGAAGTATGGCTGTAACCTGACCTCTCCCACCAGACCCAGATACTGGAGGAGTGTCAAGCACAACAATCCTGTTTTCAGGACCACAGTGGACGCCATCAAAGTGAGAAAAAACTCCAGTGCAGAAACGTTGACTGAGAACCTTTCAGCTTTGTTTAAAAGATAAGGATTGAAATGCGGGTTTTGGTCCACAGGGAGGCCGCAGAGTCCTCTATCTCTATGGTTACACAAACCAGCAGGTCGACGGCCTCAGCTTTCCCGACGAGGTCGAGGATCCAGATACTGAAAAAGTCGCAGCGGTGACGCTGGAGGTCATGACGCTACGCACGGAAGTGGATATGATAGTAAAGGTTTGTATCGACTCCTAAGCAGATCTGATCGTTGGTAACATGTGCGTGCACTTTTGATGTTCCATTTTCTTATGTTTGTTTGTTCAGGGCACTCATCCTCACCTAGAACACTTCAAAGAAATCATCCCATTCGTCATCCCAAAGGTGTGTACATGTTTCAAAAGGCTGTCGGCTGAAAAGTTCATTAAAGTTCATTAAAGATAAAAACAGAGGCTGAATTAAGATAATTGGTTTTTTAATATTTATCCTTTCAGACTTCATTCATTTTGCATGTGATGCTGATATTTATTTATTTATTTTTGTTAAGGCTCAGTTGGTGACTGACTCTGTGGCTAAGCTGCCTGGAGAGGAGCAGAAGCAGCAGCAGCAGCAGGGGGACAAACCTCTGATCCTGCCTCTTCCTCCTAAACCTGCTCTGGTGCCAAAACCATCAACAGGTCAGCTACTGCCACACCTGACAGCCTGAAAGTTTTTATTTTATTTATTTTTTATTCCAGCAGGTTTTCTTCTTAACTAGTGTCTTCTTCATTTGATGCCACAAAGTTAAGAAGCTTTTTAGAAACTTTGCTGTGCTCCTGAGCAATTTAGAAACTTTGTATAGCATTTTTGAAGACGCACAGTTATGGTAAAATGAAAGTACACCCTCTTTCAGGTCTAAAGTTTCCGTATCAGAACATACTAAAAAAAGAAATCATCTGGTCCTTGTGCAGTGACGTATTACACTGTGTCATTACGTTAAGAACAAGAACTAGTGTGGCTTATTTAGAAGGGTTGCCAGGAGAAAGCCTCTTCTCTCAAAGAAGAACATGGCAAAGTTGAACAAGTCCAAACAAACCACCAGACTCCTGGAACAATGTCCTTTGGACAGACTGGGCCAAACTCAGCATATCAGCATAAACACCTCATAACAACTACCAGGCACAATGGTGGAGAGGAGATGATTTTGGATCTTGCAGACACTGAGTAAACCATGAACTCTTCAGTATACCAAAGTATTCTAGAGCCAAATGTGAAGCCATCTGTCCGGCAGCTTGGCCCAAACTGGCAATGACCCCAAGCACAGCAGCAAATCTGCTGTTGCAATGGCCCAGTCCACGCCCAGACCTCAACCTGACTAAAACTTGCTGTAATGGGGCCTTAAGAGAGCTGTGGATAAGCAAATGATTGCAAACCTCAATGAGCTCAAGCAACATTGCAAAGTGGATTGGACCAAAATTCCTCCACGATGATGTGAGAGACTGATAAAGTCATACAGAAAACAGTTACTTATTTATTTTAATACACAGTGTAATATGTTGTGGTGTTGTTTATCTGAGGATGTATTTAAATTTAGTGAAAAATGGCAAAGACCTGATACATTTTAAAAATATTGTCTGTTTCCTGTTTGTCTCCAGGCTCTGCTGCAGTGAGTGAGTGCAGTTTGTGCGGTGGAGATGCGTCTCTGTTTTGCTCGTCATGTGACAATCCACATTTCTGCGACGCATGCGATGACCTCTTCCACCGACACCCCAACAGGGCCAATCACAAGAGGGACAAATTACAGCAAACAAAACAAAGTAGGCTGAGTTACAGCTGCAAAACAAAAGTAAAACCTTGGCTGTGCTTGGTTTTTGTTGCTTACTGTTTTAACTCTGTCTTTTTCTTGCAGACACCTGCACCATCTGCGGAATATCTGCTGTCCATGCTCGTTGCGCCACGTGCCTCCAGAGGTTGTGTCTGAAGTGCGACAAGCTGTACCACTCCCACCCTGATCGTAAAGGGCACAACAGGACCATTACTACACCTGCCAAAACATCCAGGTGAGAAAAGAAACCCCAGTCAGCTCTTTATTTGGCAGCAGATCAAACCCAGGAAGGCCACACGCTGGATTTGTTCACCATCTCCTTTGTTACAGTAAAGGATAAACTTTGTTTGATCAAAACTCCAAAAGTTTTTGCTGAGAATCAAACACCAGGGTCTCTAGAGATCCCTGAAATCACATCTGAGGATCTGCAGCTGTGGAGGAAATTAAGATTAGCTGAAGACGTGTCCTTGTTTGGAGCTGAAATAAAATGTCGTGTCCTTCTCTGCTGCTTTTCAGCCCGTCTCTGTCCCCATGGGAGTGCTCTCACTGCACTACAGTGAACGAGATGCGAGCCGTTCTCTGCACGACCTGTGAACGGCCTCGACTCGCCACGGCTGTGTCCACTGTTCAGGAAAGCACTATGTCACTTCCTGCATCACCGAACGCAGGTAAGAGCAAAAGTTTACACACGCAGCAGGTTACAGGGTGTTGTTCTCTGTGGTTAAAACCAACTCCTAGAACTTCCCACTAAAGAAAAGAATCCCTGTTTTGAAGATGGATGAAACTTGAGATATCGCTTAATATAAACATAGCATTTTTTGTCTTATTTGCCCACACACTCAGGCAATATTTTTTTAAAGGTATTTATAGTAAATTTCTGTATTTAAAAAGAGCTGAAACCTTTCAAAATTAACTAAAGCTTTAAGAGAATAACATCAAACATTGTGCATTTGTGTTCAAAGCATTCATGCACTGCACTGCATGTAATACCAGGTTGTATCACTAGGGGAGTGCCAAGAGTCAAGGTCACCTTCCTGTTAAACTAGGGAGGTCATTAAGGTCACATGAGATGAAATCTCTTAAATATGAGTGGGCAGCTGAAAAGAGATGCACACTGGTAACTGGTGCCCCCTGGTGGTGAAAGGAATAGTTCAAGCCTCAGGAAGTTTTGTCTTAAATTTTATTTAAGGTGCCATTAAGATTGACTTAAAGGCTTAAGTTTAATTTTCAGATGCCCTGTTACTAAATCAAGTTAAAGTCATTGAAATGATTGTAATACAACAAAACAAAAACAAAAAAACAATAACATGAATTACAAACAAAGTAGAAATAGAAAACAAGACTTTGGTGCTTTTAATAAGTTAAAAGCACCAACTTTAACTTATTATGGGGGAAACATTTGTTGTTTTACACAAATATTCTGCATAATATATTAAAGTTTGAAGACTATATGATTTGAATATAACTGTGTTGGTGCTCGTTCTCTCAGAGTGGCAGTGTAAGAGCTGCACTGTGGTGAATCAAGGCAGCAGCATCCTCTGCGAGGTGTGTGAGCGCCCCCGTCTGGCCACTCGCCCTCCGGTCTCCTCTGACATGTCCATCCTCAGATCTCTGTCTGACTCAAAGGTTTGTCTCCTGCTGCTGATAACGCTACTAACCTGTTTCTTATTGCGGAGAACACATGTATCTACAGTCACTTGTTGTTGGGTTATTCAGTGAAGTAGAGAATTCATAAGAAGACAGATTAATGAAAAACATTAATTTGCTGTTAAATTATTCTGCTGATTAGATGTTTCTGAGATGTTTTTGGCTAACTCATGTTGTTGTTTCATCGTATGTACAATATATTTAGGTTTTACACTGTTTGTAAAACAGCGGAAACATTTTACATCAGCGGTCCCCAACCCCCGGGCCACAGACCGGTACCAGTCCGTGAGTCGTTTGGTACCGGGCCGCGAGGCTCGGGTGTGAAAGTTATGGTTTTCAGGGATTATATCGTTAACTCAGTTTCCCTGCGTCTTTTCCCGTGTTGTAGTTGTGTGTCTTATTTTGAAAGAAATATTTACGTGTTACCATAGTGACCAGAGAGCATTAAGGGGCAGAGAGGAGGATGTTACTCAATGTTGTTGGCGCATTTCAGGAGGACGCTGCTAATAAAGTTACACAATTACACAGTGAATTTGCGTTTATTATTATCTTTAAATACCACAGTTTTTGTCTTGGTCGTAAATATTGTCTGACATTAAACCGGTCTGTGGCACAGAAAAGGTTGGGGACCGCTGTTTTACATGGTAGCCTCTGTGTTACACCTACTGTTCCTTAAACTTAACAGCTGTACCTATCTCTAGATTTATTCAGCTTTTCTTGTATTAGTCAATAGACCAGGATTCATATTATCATCATTGCGGTCAGGATCATTATGACGTACTGAATCGCCACCTACCAATCAAACTGGCCAATCAGATCTCTAGACCTTGTCCACAGATAGTAGGAGGACCTAAGCCTTTTTATAATAGCATTAAAGTCAACTTTAAGCTAAACATGAAAATATTACAATAATCTCACACATAAATTAAAGCATCAATGCCATTCTCACTTGGTATTACACTCAGGTTAGTTTAAGTGATGATGGAGGTGTCCCAGCAAAGCCTTTGGAGTCATCAGTTTTTGTTAGTGTTTGCTTTACATGCTTTTCTTTCTTCTTCTAGCAGTGGACCTGCCAATTCTGCACCTTCGCTAACACCAAGGCCTCCACAGTGTGTGAGATGTGCAACATGTCCCCTAAAGATTCTGGTGGACTTTCTCTGCCTCAGTCTCTCCAGCAGACGCCGTGCGGACCTAAGGACCGGCCACAGCCGAAGCCCCGAATCAACCTGGAGCTGAAGAGGCAGAAGATGATGAAAGAAGATGGGCTCGCTCTTGTCCATCACATCAAAGTACGGCAAAAGTTTCACACAGACTCGCCTCAAAACATTTAAATTACATTTTTCAAAATAAATTAGAATATTAGAGTATTGAAATGCTGGAAAAGACAAGATGCATTATGTTTCTCATTCACAGGAAGCAGAAAAGCGAGGCATGAGCCCAGAGGAGGTGTACGCCGCTCTGTGCGCATGCGGTGGCAGCAACGTTAACCCCTGCGACTGGCTGACCTCAGAGCTGCCTCACCTGCTGGATGAAATCTGCGCCATGGCCGCCTCCGTCCAACTGAACTACAAAATGGGGAGTGTCGGGACGCAGCCCGTGCTGGAGAGAGACGGAGGCGAGTCCGAGAAGAGCGGTCCGACCTCCATAGGTGACAGCATGAAGCTGTCCAGAGCTGAGGCCAAGCTGGCGTGGCTGAAAACAGGAGGAGACACCGACAAAGCCGTGAGAGAGCTGCTGAGAGACCGCAAAGAAAAGGTGGGGCAATTAAAAGCACGTTAAAGTTTTAAATACATATTTATTGTTAAAAGAAAGTATGAACTTTTCTTTCTTTGTCTTTTTTTGCTTCTACCTCAGAAATGACTTTTTATTTTTAACCTTCATACTGCAAATATTTTGTGAATTACGACAGAAAATTGTTTCTTTTGATTTAAGAAAATCAGTTTGACACACCTCAAAATCCAAAAACGTCGTTTTGCTTTTCTCCACAACATGTGGTAGGTTATAACTCACAGGGATTAAGATGCAAATGTTGAAAATGTTGTTGCTGGAAAGTTCCCAGTTTTCACTACACTGCTGGAACCTCTCACCTGTTGTTTGGTGAGATTCAAACCTCTTTACTGGTGAAAGAGCAAATGCCTGTTTTAGTATTGTTTATCAGCAGTGTAAATACTCTTGATGTGAAACTTACCTTCACTGCAGCCTTTTAAAGCGATTTCTTTGTTTCATTGTTTTGTTTTTGTTGTTCCCGCTGGGTGAAGATGAAGGAGCTTCACTCTCTGGGCTTCCAAGATGTGGCCCAATGTGAGGAGGCCCTGCGGCAGAGTGGAGGTGAGATGCAGGGGGCTTTGTCTCTGCTTCAGCGCCCCCTGCTGGAAGCTTTCCACCAGCGAATCTGGACAGCCCAGCCTGAGCCGCCGATTGATCCCGCACACCCAGACAAACAGGTTTGACTAGAAAGGGATTTAGTTTTTACCTGTATCTTTTTCATTTTAACATAAACCTCTGTGCTGACCTGGCTTGCTTCCTTCAGAGGACGTGCAGGCGGCTGCTGGCATTGTATGACCTGCCCAGCTGGGGGCGCTGCGAGCTTGTCCTGTCGCTGCTCCAAGAGCCAGGTGTCAGCTACTCCCTGGAGGATGTGGTGCAAGCCGTGAAAGAGTCACATGACAAAGATTTTATCAGGCGTCTCCTCAACAACGAGTGCCCCATCTGTCTGAGCATCTTCCCCCGCAGCAAGGTGGGTCATTGGGGAGAGCGATCTGTTTCCGCAGCAACCACAACACAATTCAATAGTTATGTTTAATGCACAGCTCTTAAAGTCTCTTTCTTTTCCCCTTGGTACTCCAGATGCAGTCTCTAACATCCTGTCAGTGCTCCGTGTGCTTCGAATGCTTCAGGGCCCACTTTACCATCGCTGTGAGAGACAAACACATCCGAGACATGGTGTGTCCCAGCTGCTGCGAACCTGACATCAATGACCCAGAGAAGCTGGACAGCTACTTCTCCACGCTGGATATACAGGTGAACTCAAAGGAAATGCGCCAAAAACGTTAACGTGAAAAGTCCTATATAGGAGTTTTAACAAGAGACCCCAGATGCATCTTTTAACAGGTCATTTATTTTGGTTTTACGCAGCCTTGTTACAAATGCATGACACAGAGCATATTTAAGGAAATAAAAGGCATTTCTGAGCAACGCTTTAGCTCAGTGGATGAGCAGGAGACCACGTGCCACATGGCACTGGTGCAGCAGTCCATAATCACCCCCCCACCCCTGTGAAAAGCTGTTTTCACACATTCCACTGAGCCCTGAACTCTTCTAGACATTTCCTGTTGGAGGTGCATGTGATATCATATCACATAATAAACACTTTGACCTGCACTCTCTCTGCTACAAGGCCTGTGCCGTGTCCTTTTGTGTTGATGTGAGAGAGGCACAGGTGATAATGGCGCTTGAATTAAAGTGGTTTTCCTGCCTCTCTCAGCTCCAGCTGCCTTCGCCTAAACCTCAGAGTATTTCCACAGACGACAACATGTCTGATGTGAATTATCTCCTGCTACATGTGAGAAACAACTACAGACAAAGTCTCAATCATATTTCCCAAAGCCTAAACAGATGCAATATAAACAGCTGTATAAACAGATTAAGCGTACTATAATTATTTACTCAAGAACTGCAGCTTGAACATCTTTCCTGACTGTATGCAAGGCTGTGGAGAACACTTCAGGGGCTTTTAGTATCGTCTGCAGATTAAAGGGCCAAGATTTCAGTTTGCATCTGATTCTCCATGTGATCATAATTACTTATGAAGAAATTGTGAAACTGGGGTTATTTGTGGGTTTGATGGGAGAATGGAGCTTTGTTTCAGCTATTAAGACAGAATTTGATCTGCAAACAGATTTTTTAGTTCTTTGAGATATTCTTAGAAGATGCTGTGAATTGTAGTCATGCATGATAATTGTATCTATCTCAACATAGTCATTTTTAACAGGGTGAAGTGCTCAGAGGGGGAAGATGTTTTGTTTAAAGTGCACAAAATTACATTAAACTAGTATCAGAACACATCAAATTGCAGATAGGTGTGAAAATAACCTGCAGCTGTTTTTCGTCTTATAATAACGAAGCGGCGATGCCTCCTGTCGTGTTTTGTTTTCCAGCTGAGGGACTGCCTGGAGCCTGAGGTGTACGACTTGTTCCACAAAAAGCTGACCGAGCACGCTCTCATGAAAGACCCCAAGTTCCTGTGGTGCTATCATGTGAGTTCACTGTAACGCAGTCTGCTTGTTCGTCCCTGTCGTTGAATCTTTTTAACAATCAGATTTCCACACTGTAATTTGCATTCCATAGTTTTCATACAACACATAATTTGGGTTATTTTAAGCTCCGTCTTTGGAGCCTGGATTTTATTGACAGTGTAAGCAGACAAGGACGGACAATCCCTTAACGCACCCCAGAGTCAAAATAATCTAGTTTTATCTTATAGTTGTAGCAGTTGTTTGAAATTCATATATGGAGTTAGATTAAGTAAAGAAACAAAAGAATTTTCTTGAAAACATTAAAAGAATAAGGAATTAGGAACTTTGGATGTTAGTGCTGTAGATTACAGTTGGGGGGTTTTTTGTTGTCGTTTTGTCAAATAATTATTGGCCTGTTAAGTTACATGAAGTGTGGAGGGAAAAGTTGAACATCCACGAACGCTTTGTGTTATTTCAGCCTTTGTAGGTACTTTAGTTTTATGATACAAGTCAAAGAAACGCAGCCTGTCCTGGTACGGTTGTATTCTCTGTTTTCTGGATGAGCACATTATTGAAATGGTAAAACGCCACATATGATTTCATTTAGAAAGAGTCTCCTGAGTCCACTCAGATTGGTGGTCTGGTAATGGACTGACATCAGGTGTATTGGGAGAAAAAACTGAAACCTTATCCTGTTAAGAGTAAATCAATAAAAAATAACGTCAGCTCAGATTTCTGCAAACTGTGGGAGAGAAAATCACAGAGCCACTGCCAGAGTGGGCACGCTGGATAATTTTTTTATTTATTTGTTCTTTTCAGGCAGGTTTGTTACACTGTCTCCGCACTCTTTGACGCCTGTCACGTGTGCTCAGTGTGAACCTGCTCTCATCAGTGAGAAGAACGGGCCGCTAATGGCAGATCTCCTGGTTCTGGTGTTTCCTTGCAAAAACCAGCCAAGCTGCTCGGTTCTCTACTGTGAGCACAGGTCTAAAGGTGTCAGGTCCTTATGTAACGCTTGTTGAGGCGGTTTCTGTGGAACCAGGTCCCCCCTCTACTTTTACTCAACGCCTTCCTTTTTCATAAAGCAAATAGTTAAAGCTGGATCAGGTGTCCAGCTGTCCTCATCCATCCCGGCCGTCTCCTGGTATCTGCTCCACAGTAAACCTTTTTGTGACAGCACATATGGCTCCTGCAGGAGCTAGACCACCTGCCCAACTTGAATGGGCTGCAGGCGAAACTAGAGAAAAGTAATTTGGTATGGAGCAGGAAGAGGCAATGGTCTGTAGCCACAGCCTGCTAAACTATTCCTGTTTCTGGGGAATGGTTTAGCAGGTGCACTCCAGAGCAGCTGTTGTCGCACTGATTTGCACGAAAGCAGGTGAAATGAACCCACAGTGGTTTATGCTTCCTGACTGGACATTAACTGACTTGTGTTATGCTGCGATCCAGTTTTCCCTTCATGTTCTGCAGCCGTGTATTTACTGATTATTTAAAACCAAGCAGAGATCTCTTTTAGCCATTGAACTTCTCTTTTCTGTCTTTCTCAGTGTACGTCTGGGTTCATCAACGAGGGAGACCAGCTGAAGGTCACATGCCTGTCTTGCCATAAGAGTTTTTGTGCTCAGTGCAAGAAACCTGTGAGTATAATCTGAAATATTTTCCGTTGTGCATGGGAGCTGTCTATCTTATCTTACATTTGATTAAAAATAAGGAAGAGGTCTCAGAAGTTTCCACATGCAACCTTGAAACTTTGCCAGCCCTTCAGTACAGGAAGCACTCAAATCATTAACCCCTTCTCTGGTCACAGTGGGAACCTCAGCACCAGGATGTGTCCTGCGAGCAGTTCCAACTGTGGAAGAGGGAGAATGACCCAGAATATCAGAGACAGGGACTGGCTGGCTATCTGAGAGACAACGGAATCAGTAAGGCTTGCCAGAGACTTGACCTAAAACCACAACCACAAGTTTCATTTCAATGTTTGGCTCCTCTGTTTGTACATCAGTCAGCTTCCCTCACCACACACACAGTTTGAATGTGTGCTTTCATCTGTGCCAATTGTTCCTGTTACACTGAAAGGTTTTCGCTCTTCTCTCATCTTCCTGCAGCATGTCCTCACTGCAGGTTCCAGTATGCTCTGACGAAGGGCGGCTGCATGCACTTCAGCTGCTCGCAGTGCAGGTACCAGTTCTGCAGTGGCTGCAACAACCCCTACCACAAGGTGAGGGTGAATTATAGCACAGAGCCAAAGCTTCTGAATGTTTGTATTGGAGACAGCCCCCTTTTTCTTTGTCATATCAGTGTTTGGCATTTAGGCTGTGAGCTCCAATTCACCGTAATATCAAAGCCTGTTGGGAGGATGTGCTTTGTATGAGACAAGCTGCAGGTTGCAGTCTCATTTGTTTCAGGAAACATCCTCTGGTTCATTCTTGATCTTCTAATGTCTGGAAAATTCATACAGTTTGGTTTAAGACTGATTTATTTAGACAAATATTACACATCTTAAAGTGTTGCAATTTTTAGTTAAAAGTGTAACATTTTCTTTAACCTCACTAAAACCTGCTGCTCCTTTTTTTGTAGACTAAATGTAAGCCTGACTGCTCTCTCAATGGCTTGCACGCTCATCACCCTCGAGACTGCCTCTTCTATCTTAGAGACTGGGAGCCTCCCAGACTACAGGCGCTTCTGCAGGTGAGACTGTCATGTATGTATGTTTCTCTGCATTGTTTGCATTGCTGATTGTTGTACAGCAAGCTGCAGTCGACTGATGTGGATTGAAAATCAAATTGTACATATCAGCTGACAGCTGTGCCGCTGAATCCACCTGGCTCCGCTCTCTAAATATCCTGCTCCACCTGTCCTCTCACAGCTGAGCTAAAAACCGCAAACCACACGTGTATTTCCTTCTGCTGTTCACCCAGTAAATTTTTTTTATTTTAAACTGTTGCTTTCCGTGAGGGATGGTTCAGTCACTGTGTTACCTGAAGCAGATGGCAGTAGGCCATGACATGAAGCAGACAGCGAGAAATGTTTGTTTGTACTGACGGGAATCGCAAAGTGCTTTACAGGAAATAATCTGAGACAATGCAGAGTTTAAAGAATTGAAATGCATTGCAGAAACTTATAGTAAGGGAAACAGAATCAAAATGCAGAGTATGAACTGCAGAAAAGCAGAAACTGTCACAAACATGTGACTTGGCTGACCTTTAGGAGCCCTCAGGGTCAGCTGACCTCAGGTGAATGTTTTAAAAGAGCTCAATTTCACTTTTTTAAAGCTGCACTGGAACAGGAAGCCAGCGAAGGGACACAAGTGGTGGATCTGGTGTGAGACTTAGTAGTGAGCCTAGCAACAGCATATTAAATGACCTGCAGGTGATCCAGGGCAGATCAACCAGAAAAAAACTTTGATATTCAAAATGGAATTTAAAAGCCATCTGAAAGCCACAGAGGTGTTCGTTGGCGGGGATGACACGATGCCACTGTTATGAATGAAACTTGTCACAGTCTAATAACTGCAGCCGTACTCATCTTGTCTGTTTAACATTTTATTGCACTTCCATCACTTGTATTTGTTGTTCAACAGTTCTCTTTATCCAACATTATTCATCACAACAGCGCAGCGGTCACAAACTGTTTGCTTCTTCCGACCAATAACACCGGGCGCTAATTACATGTGTCTACCTTAAATACAGTCCCATAAACACACCATACTATAAAACACAAAAAGTGACCTCTAGCAGCACACATAAGGTAACACAATAGCTCCCACAACAGGATTCAAACATTTCTTGTTAGTTTTGATTTTCTCACCTATTTTTTGTTTTGTTACCCTGACTCCGTCTCATATCTCACTACCAGTGGGATTTAAGTCAAGCAGCGTCTTTCATACAGATGCTGGAAGTAAAAAGAAATCATCAGGAGAAGAAGTGAATAAATAAGACAGAGGAGGAAATGCTTCGTCTTAGGCTCCTGCGATGATCAGGAGAAAGAAGTTTTGGAATAGTTACGTTTGTGTTGTTGCGTGACTTTGTGTTGGTCACACAGAATCACAGATTTTCTTTTTAGTGTGCTCTCCCTGCAAACCAGCTTACACCTTTAAATCTTTAATCATTATTAATTGTTTGAGCAGCTCTGTGTACTCTGTCAATGTTATATTATCCAATTTTCTAAATGTATTTTTAATATATTGCACTTTGACAAAATAATGTAATATCAGCTGTGTTTTGTAGAGTTGGAATGAAGATATTTAAGGTCATCTGGAGGATAAACTGACTGGCAGTGAAAAACAGGGAAAAATGATTTGATTGTAAAGGATTAAACAAGATGGCCTTGTGGTTATACAGCCCACTGTGCCAGATATAGTAAATAGAGCCTATGTCCTGTTTTGAATAGAACTTTCTGTGCTTGGTATGTCCCCTCCCCTTTGAGTCACCAGGGAATTGGCCTTTTGACAAATAACAACACAAGTTTTATTTTGTGATTTATCCTCATTAATAACTCGTCTCTTTGTGGCGGTATTATAATTATAAATAAGAGTGGATGGTATGTGAGGGTTTGTTTAAATCTGATGACCCGATCTAAATGTAAACTGACTGCGTGTTTATTGATTTGTTTTCCTGCCCTTAGAGGAGCGGTGTGGAGTTCAACACGGATCCCTCTAATGGAGCTCAGACTGGTAAAACAGTTTTTTGTGTTAATGGGAATCCTGGCATGACTGAACAGTTTCTGAAAATTAAGTGGTCGGATTTGCTTTTCCTGATGTTTAGAGAAGCTAAGTCCAATGCTAAGATGTGATTTCTCATTTGTGCAAAAAAAAAAAACCCAAACAAACTTTGGCAATAACAGCATTAAAAGAAAAATAAATGCATTCACTTTTATTCATGCATATCCAGTTCACAACAATAGTTGTGAGGGAGTGTTTTATATTTTAGCATAGACTTTACGATATTAGAGAGTGAATCCAAACAATCAGAAGATCAGAGAGAATTTCAGTGACATGCTTCTTTAGCAAATACATTCACAGTGCATTGTGGGAAGTCCCTAGCACCCTGAGCCTATAAACAGCCACCTGATTCAGCCCTTATTATAAGCTTTATCATAAAGAAAAGAGTCTAATCTTAAAAGTAGAGAGGGTGTCTGTCTCTTGGATCTTTGAAAAGCTATAGCAGTGTATTTGTTTATGATAGTATCTGAAAATTGAGCTCTGTAAATAAATACTGCACTACATGGATAAAAGTACTGGGCCTGCTACACATCAAAGCTACAGGAGCTGTTATGAAGCTCCTGGTGCACAGCTTGTATGCTGCTGTTAATGCCAGGGGAGGTGTGCAGCTCTGCAGCTATGCCCCAGCACTTGGTGTCACCCACTCTTTAACGGTCTGGCCCGACACCAGGCCGAGTCGCTGTGGCTCCTAAATGCTTCGACTTCAATCTGATTGTGTAATATTTCAGAGGGAAGACATTTCACAAACAGACTTGCTGCTGTGGTGGCATCCTGTTGCATTACCACACTCAAGTTCACTGAGCTCCTCAGAGCAACCCATTCCTTCCTTAGTGTTTGTAAAGGCAAACGTTTGATTTTATACACCTGTGGCTCAATACTTTTGTCCATATGGTTTTTCATCACCCTCACAGTAATGATGATAATGATGCTCATATTCAGTAAATAGGGAGTTTATAATTAAGAAATATATAAATTAATACAAAAAAGGTTACAGCTGATATTTAGGAATAATGAATGATGTAATATGACAGTGATGTTGTTAAGGGGCTGTTAGTTCTAGTGTCCATGCGTAGGAATGCAGGTGGTATTTAATAAATGAGCTCAAGCGTCAATTAAATGACTGTTTTTTTTGTTTTGTTTTTTTTAATATTTTTTTATTGACTTTGTGTTTTTGGTGCAGATGAATGTGGTGTGATGGAGCAGAAGGATGAAGGCGGTCAGCAGGTGGATTCACCGTGTGGCATCAAAACACAGCCAGGACAAGCTGGACTCTGCGAGTGAGTGAATCTGTGTGGCTGTCACGTCCACTTCCTTTTACAGTTTTTCAT
Organism: Oreochromis aureus; assembly: GCF_013358895.1. Taxonomy (NCBI): domain Eukaryota; kingdom Metazoa; phylum Chordata; class Actinopteri; order Cichliformes; family Cichlidae; genus Oreochromis; species Oreochromis aureus. The sequence goes on from NC_052950.1 coordinate 28,495,634, forward strand.
CCATCTTAATTGCTTCGATGGAAGTTTCAAATTAGAACGCCACTCACAGTGCTCTTAATGGAATATCTTGAAACAGGAATTAGCCTTTCTCATTATGTTTGTACACGCTGCTCTTGTTTCTACACGTGAAGGTGTTTTGTCATTGTTGTGGTTGCAGTTCTCATGTGATTTTCACAGCTTATCAAAACCTGTATACTGTCCTCCATTGAACAGTGGTGACGGTGAAGCTTCCCATCAAATAGAAACACGTGCTCTCAGTCTTGTGTCACATGTGCATGTTATAGCACTGCTAATTACACATAATTGTATACGGTACATTTATGTAGTGTGGTTTTATTGTACTAGGCAGTTTTTGGTGTATATGTTTTCTTTGTCCGTATCCTAAAGCTTATAGCATCAGAGGTCATTTGTGGCACAAGGGGAAGTTTTAGAAGATGGTAGCTAGACCTGCTATGATGTATGTGGCGGTGATAAAAAGAAAGTAGGCCGAGCGTAAGATGTTAAAGTTTTCATTAAGATTGACAGGATTAGAAATGAGTACATCAGAGGGATGTGTCAGGTTGAGAGGAGAGGAACGGTTGAGATGGTTAAGAATGAAGAAGACTGCAGAGAAGATTCATGGGTGTCGTAAAGGAGAACCGTGTTTTTACGCTACATTAGTCCCACATATTTGCTCTGTAATGTTTTCATAAAAATTTGAATCATTTGGGGTTCAAGCCTTAAAACCTTTTGCACAGACTCACCTGAGAAATGCTGTGTTGAGAGCAATGAGAATGACGGTCCTGATGTTAGAACCATGTGAGAGTGATCGAGATACTTAAATGGGAGTTTTGATGACTGAGGTCCAGCATAAACATGCAGGTTTATGCCTTTAAAAGAATCAATAAGCACTAAAGATTTATATATATTTTTTGTCATTTGTAGAGATAAGGATCACATTCACTCGGGTGTATTTTTTCTAACTCCAGCACGAAGGCAACGGCTCTTATTTCCCATCATGCCCAGTTTGCTGTTTGTAAGGATGATGGTTTATGCTATAATTAGCACTTCTGTGCTGGTTTATAGTTTTTAATTTAGCACTGCAGTATATTAGCATGAACTGAACCGAGGCTGAATAAGATGTAGTTTCTTTGTTCGTAGCCAGCAGGGACACACATTGCGAGTTTAATAAAACTTGAAGACTCCGTCGTCGTGTAACCTCTGACACTCTTCAAGACCCAGTTTGTCCAAATTGGGTTTTTTTAGTTGTTGTTTTTTTTTTTTTTTCACTCCTGTCGAATCTTCTTTTTAAACCAGCAATTTGTACGTCCAAATCTTTGGGGCAGGCGAGACACTAGTAATGTTTGCGTTTGCTCCCACTCTGATCTGTCTGATCTCATGATAGAAATATGTGACTCTTCAGTGGCTCCATTATGTTCAGCTGTGTCTCTGTCTGGTGGTGTGTTGTGACATCTTAAAGAATTTCCGCTTGAAACAGCTGCCTGCTGTGAAACATCCCTGCAAGAGTGATGACATAGAGCTAAACAATGAGCTTCAAATTCAACTTCCAGTTCAAGTCGAGGTTCAACCGTAAAAGAAGTTTTAACCTTGATTTATGGAAACGGTCTGCGACATTTGAGACAACGATAAATAATACACACAGGTGCAAAAACTTCTTACCTTCTGGTTCTCTGTCAGAGAGATTATCAGGGTTCATATTCAAGAAATCCAGCAGATCTGGAAAGACAGGATGATGCTGGAATTTCTTTTTTTCATTATACAGTCACTTCAGCCAGTGTCACAAAAAAACCTCTTAAGATAAACAACTACGTATGCAGGTCCTCCCCAACACTTAAACGTTTTACACATTCCAATACATACCAAAGGGAAACAAAATGAGATTTAAAGCTTGGAGCGACTGATTTACTGTAATCTCATCAGAAGACTGTAAATTGAGGCAAGTTCAGGAACAAAAACACTGTATAAGAATTCATCACCACACCAGGTATCTGCTCAGAGCTGCCAGGAACTGCTAACATCAGCTTTTTCCCTTTAAAACCCAGAGTATGATTCAGAGAGTAAATCAGGTCAGGCAGACGCACCAGTTTGAATTTAACTGTTTAGGTTCACTGTCACGGCAACATTTGTGGCAGCAGTTTCCTAAAAGAGCCACTCTGCACTGCCTGCTCAAGCAGACTCAGCTGAATGGCAGCTTGTGAGTAAAGTGGTGGTCAAATAGTTTCCTTACATGTTGGTCGAGACCAAACACAGAGCGAATATTGGGTTTGTTTAGGTTGTAGCTGAGTGAACTCTTTTCCAATACACCGCCTAAAAAGAAAAATCAAATATTGTAGGTGAATCTGTCCCTCCTTTGATAAAGATAACTTCTGAGATTCTGGTGTGTGTTTGTTCCCACAGTAAGCACTACAGGGAGTACCTGGTGAGCCTGATAAACGCTCACTCTCTGGACCCGGCTCTGATCTACGACCTCAACGAGGTGGTTCGCGCCTGTGAGAGGTACCAGGTGGACGTGCAGCGAGGAGAGGGCGAGGAGGACAACGCTTACCAAGCTCGACTGCTCAAGGTGGGACGCTGATGAATGTATTCATGCACACAGACAAAGAGTTCAGTAGGACTGGGCACTTTGGATAATGAAAAAACTAAAATAATAATAAAAATAATGACCAAACCAAACCATAAAATGACATATAATTACTCTGAGAATGTCAATAAATGCAGTAACAACTAAAAGAAAAGAGAGAAATTAGAAACATTATTACAAAGGGGATTCAAAAAATTAATTAAAATAAAAATTCCTACCCTAACCTACGATCATTATCTCTGGAAAATGACTGAAAGAATGAGGGCTCTCTTTTAGAGACGGAATGAGGAGCTCTGTTTGAGCATGCCCTACCAGGAGGAGGCCCCAGGGCCAGACCCAGGACTAGCTGGACAGGTTATCTCTGTTGACGAGCTGGAAGAGAAGGCCAGGGCGAGAGAAGTCTGAATATGAATATGAGTGAATTAGGCTAAAATCAAGAGAAACTAAAAATAAATCAAATTTTAAAAAATTAAAATTGATTAAAACTACAAAACATCACAGTAAAATAAAAAAAAAACAAGAAAAATTAAAAACAGCTACAATAATAAAACATCCAGCATTACTTTATGTATTTAAAACATATTGATTAACCAATTAAAACCACTACAATCGTCTTTAAGTAAACTAAGAGTGTGAAAAAAATTAGGAGCCACTAAAAATATTAAGTCTAAATCTTGAAAAAGTTGATTTAAAAAAAACAAAACATGATAAAATATAGAATTCAAAGGTACAATAAGCTTTATCAAGTAAAAGAAAAAAACACTGCAATAAAAATATGACTCATAAAAATTCAAAACAAATTCCAACACGGACACAAAGTAACTAAAAATATCTGCTCATGGGGAGTCACACGGCATCTGTCCTTAAAAAGAAAGCAGAAATGAATTTAAGGAAACTGCCTGTCAAAGCAAGTCATAGTTTTCTTCTCCTGTTCGACGGCCACTCTTCACAGTTACCTTTACAAATAATCACTCTTTCTTTGGTTGAGATCAAGTAGCTGATTTCTGTTCTCCCCACAGAAACTGATGGAGGTTCCTCTTGGAGAAAAAGTTCCTCGAAACAAATGAAGACTTCCAGACTTTTTTCCAGACAGATCCTCATCAGAGGAGTGTACTATGAAGCAAGCTCAACAAAGCCAGGCTTTCTTTGCTTTAGCTGGCTTGACAGAACTTAAAATCCCAGTCAGACATAACTGCTGCTTCTCAACCTTCTCTGTTAATGGAAGCTTTCTGATCCGGGTTCACATTAAAGGTGGTGTATAACGCATTATTTCACAAAATGATTGAATTCCATTTACGTCAATCAGAGGAGGTCACTGAGAGAGATGAACGATATATTTTAAAAGAAAATGAAGCCAAAGATGAGTGCTGCAGAAAGCTTTTAACCTTGCCTAAAAATCTCAGTTTTAACGTGACAGTAGCAGATGAGAGCTTCTTCTCGATTGATCAAACCAGACAGTTTGTAGCATGTGACCGATCGCAGACTGAAAACTGGCAGCACAGCAGGGGATAATACAAAGGAAACTAAAGCTGTAATCTTAGAGAAATATGAACAGTTTAAACACAGAAAACAGAATCAGCAATGCTCCATCATTGGGATACAGGAGGACCTGACATGATTACAGCTAAATATTCCATTAATTTAACAGGCTTTGTTGTTTAATTTAGACTGAATACAGAAATTCTCCAGGAAACAGAGAAAAAAAAAAAGCTACAAATAAAGTTTCTCCTAAAAATCTGCATTTCATGATTGATGCTTATCATTTAGACTGTCACTACAAACGCTGAGCTCCATGGGGAATGGATGCACTGTTTCAGGTGATTTCATATGTGCTTTGGTGTAGCTGCAGTGTAAATTACCATGGCGATGTAGCCCTGTAAGAAGGAAACCAAGGTTTAAACCTGACGTTAACTCCATAAGCCGAGTCCTGCTTTGATAGAACAGGACCAGGTTGCCTTAAGCATTAGTTATGGTGATCTAGCAGGTTAAACTGAGCCTGTGGTCATCAAGGTAGAGCAGGTGTGTGTGTGTGTGTGTGTGTGTGTGTGTGTGTGTGTGTGTGTGTGTGTGTGTGTGTGTGTGTGTGTGTGTGTGTGTGTGTGTGTGTGTGTGTGTGTGTGTGTGTGTGTGTGTGTGTGTGTGTGTGTGTGTTAGAATAAAAGCGCTGTATGAATGTGTGTGCTTGAAGTGAATGAGGCTTGTAGTAAAAAGCACTTTGAGGGTTCACGTTCATTTAAGAGATCCACCTTCATCGCAGTGAAAACTCTGACTTAAAGCTCGATATGCCCAACTAACTGATTTATCTCTCTTTGTAGTACACCTCTCTAGATTCAGACTGTTTTTAATTAGCATGTTTATTTTATTTTAAATGTATTTGAAATTTGTTGTTTTATTTTGAAGGAGACAAACCTTTGGAATGGGTCTAAAAAATCATTTATTTGTGATTTTCTTTTGCCCTCACGTTTTGTGCCTTTTAGGTAGCAGTGATGCACAAATTTTAAGATTTGAAAGGAAACAATTTGTGGTGTGGAGCTGGCTCTTGACGTAATAAACTCGGTTTGATTTATCCAGTTAAAAAAATGTAAATGTAAAAGTCTGTTTCAGAATAAATGTATGTTTATTAACCAAAATGTAATTTTTTTCAGTCTTTAACATTTTGTCTGAGAGTTTCTAGTTTTTTCTGCTTTATAAAAAGTGGGTGGATATATGAGGTTGAACATCATCTCAATAAATAGAATTATTTTAACGAAAATGGAGTTATTGATGTCTGTTATGTTTTGACAGATTTTGTGGTGTTTTCATTAATACATTCTTCTGAAGTTACTTTAGCCAAATGTGACTTTTAAAGTGTTGTTTTTAATGAGAATTTAAACATTACATTTGTAAACAGCAAGATTACAGTTTACAGTCTGAAGAAATGATACAAACTTGTGTAAGGAGACGAGATTTCCTGTTTCGTGAATGCATCAGCACTGCACATAAGCACATCAGCACATAAGCAAAAGCAAAACTGTTATCAAATAAAACATTTAATGAATTCTGTATCAAAGAAAAAAGTCCAAGCTAAGACTTAAAGTTAACACAAAAATAATTTTTTAAATTTAAAATGTAAAGTACGTCTCATGTTACTTATTATTCTGTGATTGTATATCAGTGAGATTCAGATGCTTTATCTTAAGTAGCCCATAAGGATAACCATTCAGAGGGTTTAAATAACCTTTAATTGAATTTAAACACACTACAGTGAATTGATTGTTTGGAGATTTGGTATTTTCTTATTAAAAGTGCCTGAAAATAAGGAAAAAAGGCACAAGAATAAAGAATAAATGAATCATTCAGTCAAAAAAACATTGAACGTTTATACTATCTCTGCTGTTAGTATATATATATATATGTATTGATCAGGTGTAACATTATGATCACCTACTTAATATTGTGTTGGTCCCCCTGTTGCTGCCAACTGTTCACTCCATGGATCGGACTTGTTTGTCCAGCACGTCCCACGGATAACTGATTGGATCGAGATCCGGGAAATTTGGAAGTCGAGTCAACACTTAAAACTTGTTGCTGTGCTTCTCAAACCATTCCTGAACCATTTTTTGCTTTGTAGCAGGGTGTGTTACAATGCTGAAAGAGACCACAGCCATCGGGGAATACTGTTTCCATGATGATTGTGGATGTACATGACCCTAAATACTGCTTAGCTAGGTGGCAAATGTCAAAATAACATTCACTTTGTTGGCAGGACACAAAGGATTCCCAGCAGAACATTTCCTGAGGAATCGCACTGCCTCTGCCAAAAGATGACTCGTTGGCCTGTAATCTGCCAAAAACATGTCAAACATATGCCTTATGAATATTATCACATCATTTTGACCCAGAAAGAATATTCCTATTACAAGGTGGAAACTTACGCTTATGGTGACTAAAGTTAAAACAAGATCTAAGAACCTTGTATACCTCTTGTATAACTGTTTGACTGTCTGGACAAGTTACACAAAAATCAATCTAAATATACACTCACTGGACATTTTATTAGTTACAACTTGCCAGTAATTTGCTAATACCTAATTTTTCATGGTGTAGATTCAACAAACATGCCTCAGAGACTTTAGTCCTTACAAGATAGCATCACAGCTGCTGCAGCTTTCTCGGTGGCTGTGATGTGAATCTCCTGTTCCACCACATACCAAAGGTGCTCTAATGCAGCGGTCCCCAACCTTTTTTGCGTCACGGACCGGTTTATGCCCGACAATATTTTCATGGACCGGCCTTTAAGGTGTCGCGGATAAATACAACAAAATAAAACTAGTACCGGTACCGAAAAAAACAAGATTTATTCATAACACACGTGAAAAGACCCAGGAAAACCGAGTTAACGATAAAAACGATAACAAAATAACGCTGAAAACCGATAAGAACCCTGAAAAACACAAATTTCACACCTGAGCCTCAACTCTCGTGGCCCGGTACCAAACGACTCATGGACCGGTACCGGTCCGAGGCCCTGGGGTTGGGGACCACTGCTCTAATGGACTGAGGTCTGGTGCATGTGGAGGTCACTGGGTAGAGTGAACTTATTGTCATGTACAAGAAACCAGCTTGAGATGATCTGACATTTGTGACATGGTATGTTACTTAGGTCATAAACATTTTCATCCAGATAACTGCTGCTCACTGGATATTTTCCCTTCTTTGGACCATTATCTGTAAGCACTAGAGATGGTTATGTTATAAAATCCCATCAGATGAGCAGTTTCTGAAATACTCAGATTACCCCCCATACACTAACAATCATGCCACATTCAAAGTCACTTAAATCACCTTTCTTTATTGATCTGATGCTTGGTTTGAACTTCAGCAGGTTGTCTTGGCTGTGTCTACATGCCCAAATGCACTGAGCTGCTGCCACGTGATTGGCTGATTGGATATTTGCGTTACAAAGCAGTTGAACAGGTGTTCCTGGCTGGTTAGTTCATTTCCAGCTCATATATCTGCTTTATTTGTCATGCAATAATGAGGAACAAGGCCTTACCTGGCCATGAAACTGCTTCTCACTTATTGTCCAATTACTTTAGAGCCTTTGAATGTCATTCTTAAACAGATAATGGAATACTTTTTCCCATCCCCTTGAATGAAAGGTGAAAGTCTGCACTTCAGTCACATCTCCACTGTCTCCTCTGTGCACATACTCAGGACCCTGTGTCTCTGTGTGTGCTCACTTTCGCCCCCTGGTGTCAGACCTGCGGAGGGTTTCTCTAAAACCACGTGACTTCGGGGAAAAGGAGCGCCTTCACAGACTGAGCCGCAGAGCTGAAGAGGAGAAGGCAGTCAGTCCGCAGGCACCGCGGAGGAAACACAACCGAGGTAAACGAAACTTAAATCAACTTCCTTAATTTAACACCTTAGCGTCTATATTTGATTTTTTATAAATATAACATGCGGCGGTGGGAGGATGTTTGCAGCTGCTTTGTTGTTTCCAGTCCAGACTCCATTTAAAAAAGACCTAATTTTAGAAAGTTTTTGTCTTTCTTTTCTTTTTTAATGTGTGTCGGCTCTGTTTAAAGACCCGGCTTGAACACGAGGCTTGAACTTGGCTTTTTACACGAAAGCAAATCGACCTTTATTCATATTTTTGCATATTTCTTATGTCTAATATTGGATGTTTTTGATGTGCTCAGAGTGAAGCTGTGCAATTATTAAAAATGTGAGGCGGGGTGGGTGTAGGAGGGCATGTCGGGGCAGTTGATCGAAGTTGTTTGTGTTGATGTTTTGCCGCTGGCCTTGAAACTTTGCGGTGTTTTCAGCATTTTTAAAGAAGCAGCGATGGCAGCTGGGAGAATGCGTTCCACTCGCAGACTGCGCTCCTGGATCGTCGAACAGGTGTGTGGCTGTGTATGTGTGTGTGCATAAGTGTGAGAGGGTAAGGACAAATGAAAGAGTGTGTGTGTGTGTGGGGGGGGGACAGGGAGAGGAAAGGGGTGATTGAGAGGTCACTAACAAACATATATTCATAACTATGGGGCTGAAAATGACACCAGCAAAAGTTTAACTTTTCTCTTGTTAGAAAATCAGCTGCAATTGCATAATCTGCTTAAGCAAATTGTAGGTCAGCTGTGGAAAAATGCACTTTTCTGTTTCTACTATCATATAAATGTGTTATAGGTGGTTATTGCAACTTTTTGTTTTTATGAAACAGTTTGAACCCTGAATTATTAACTAAAGTCATAAACTGAATATCAGGAAATAACTGATTTTGACTTTAGGCCACAAAATTCTGTGTATTGTGTAGAAGTGATATCAGCTGAGGTTGAGCTCAGCTGCACTTTCAACAAGTTTATATTTTTTAGATTAGTTGGTTAAGAAAAAAACAGATATTGCTCCAATTAAGTGAATGTGTTCTGCTTTTTCTTGTTTTCTGACATATATAAGTGAGATCAGTGCAAGTGCAAGCTTCACTGTAGCTCTAAACACTCAGTTTCAGGCAGTTTCTTCCACTCTTGGAGCTTTATGAGGTCACAGAGAGCAAATCAGGAGAGAGTTAGCCTGGAGAGAGCTAAAACAGCTAGTTTCAGACAGGATGAATTAATGGGGCACATCAAGGCCTGATATGAGATAAATAAGGATTATTCTGAACTGTTAATGATGCAAAGCTACTTTAGTAGAGTCCAGTAATAAAAACGCTCAGTTCAATTTTATTTATATAGTGCCAAATCACAACATCAGTCGCCTCATGTTGGTTATATATGGTTGGTATATTGTAAGGTAAAGACCCCACAATAGTACAGAGACAACGACAAATAAATAAATAACTCCTTTTGAGCAAGCACTTGGCAACAGTGGGAAGAAAAAACTCCCTTTTAACAGGAAGAGCCCCCCACCAGAACCAGGCTGAAGAAGGGGCAGGATCTGCTGTGACTGATTGAGGGTGATGAAGAAGAGACAGGGCAAATTCCGTGACACAAAAAAACCAATACAATTGTCAGATTTGATCATTTCAGAACACTAAAGTTTGCATATTTTTGCTTTAAAGGTGGATGATGTTGTGTTTTCTGCAGTATTAGTCAATCTAAAAGTGTTTTTTCTACAAAGACATGCAGAAGAGGTGGCTGGTTAGCAGCCCTGATTTATGTCTGCAGGTATCCAGGTTCAGGTGAAATTCAGGAAATCTATAAGCTTCTTAAACTTTGCCGTGTTTTTTGGTTTGTTTCAGGTCAGCAGTGGGAAATATCCGGGACTGGTGTGGGATGACGAGGCCAAAACCATGTTCCGCATCCCCTGGAAGCATGCGGGGAAACAGGACTTCCGCAAAGACGAAGATGCTGCGATCTTCAAGGTAGCTCTTGAAATTCTCAAGATTTGCTTTAAATGCCACAAATCCAGTCTGCTTTAAATCTCTGAGATCGCCATCGCTGTTCTCCCCAGGCGTGGGCAGAGTTCAAGGGGAAGCTGACAGACGGGGGCCAGGACAACCCGGCCGCTTGGAAGACCCGTCTGCGCTGCGCCCTCAACAAGAGTCCTGAGTTTAAGGAGGTGATGGACCGAGCCCAGCTGGACATCTCAGAACCATACAAGGTGTACCGCCTGGTCCCCATCAGCGAGCAAGGTGAGACTTGAAGTACCTACTCAGCGCGCTCTGGCTAGGTCGTAGTACAACTTAGTTATACCTCAGCAGCAAAGCATTTGACTTACCTCAAACCTGATAACCTCAATGACAAAATCAGTCTCGCGGTCACACGAAGGTGGTTAAGTCAACCTAAAACTTCCCAGTGGGTCACATGAGGGCACACGAGGCAGGACAGACGTGTGACAGCAATTACAAAAACATACATGTGAAGCCTAGGCGAGGCCTGAATATGCAGTGTAAAGACGCTGAATTCATTAATGTAACCATGGATGTTTTTCTGTAAGAGCTCTGATAGTTGTTGTTCACACTTCACTGGCTCAGATGTCCTCCATCTCAAGACATCTGTATTTCATTAAGAATAACTGCTGTTTAAGATTTATTAGCTCACAGTCTAACACGAACAGCCCGGTTTCACTCCTGATGGCAGAACAATGCAGGCACACCAGCGCACAAGGACCCGTTGTGGTGGGAATTCAAAGCAGCACCATAAATTATACCGCTGCCTTGTTTTACGAAACCAGGAACAAAGTACAATATTTGAAAACTCTCAGTAGGTTTAAGACACAATACAGCCTGAGCAACAAAGCAGGCTGGGAGTGTGCATGAGAGGGAGAGTGTAGCGTGAAAAAGTCTTGTATATATGCTTATGAAGGTCAGTAAGACTGGAAAAGCTGGCAAAAATGTTGAATGTTAAAGTTCTTGGTATCCCTGCTCGATGATGAAAATGAATAGACCTAAACTACTCCTAAATCAATGTGAAGGTTTGGTGAAGGTATTTTTGTAGAGCATGTAAGATAGTTTTATAGTTTTTTCAGAATTATTGAAAATTTTATACAAGATCAGCTGGTAAGCAGCTTAGGCTCCCTGTTTTAGTATAAACTTTGCGTATTTGATATAATCTCTGAGCCATCAGAGTCTTAAGAGGGTCTCTAAGACTACAGACTCTCTACCTACATAATGGGGTCGGGAAGTGGTGACCCTTTTTCTGAGAATTGTTAGGTCACTAAGTGGTGGGTGCTGGTATGCGTTGATCTCTTATCTGGAGCAGGTGTGGTTTGCAGCATATGCTAGCATGGCACTGTGGCCTGGTAATGCCAGAGTCCCACAAATAAGAAGGTTGAAGAACGTTGCAGATATGCAATCACACTGCTTTGAAATATCTGCAACCATTTGAGTCAGTGGTTGATCAAGTCAGTCTGCAATCAGTTTACAACTGTATGGGGTCAAGTTGGCAATTGCACACAAATATCTGTGTTATTGTGTGCAATAGTTTTCTCTCTTGCAAAGAGTCATGTAACAAATAATTTGCCCTCATTGGTGCAGACTGACTCAGTCTGATTGCAGCATGTTGGCAGTCTGTCTGTGTTTATACATTAGGACGGTGATTACGTGGAAACAGCTGTTTCACAGTGATTGCAGTCAGTTGGACTGTTTGTTTGGAGACAGGTTGCCTCCCACCAGGTGATCTGTGCAATCGCCTTGTTATTACAGTAATTAAAAACCCAGAGGTTAAGGTTATTGGAACCTCTGGTCAGCCGATGCCAGATGCAAAAAAATTCAATGCAATCGCCTGGCAACCACCGAGTTTTCCTAGCCACGATGTTCCTGTCCAATTTTCATTTAATGTAACTGAGCCAAAAAGACGTGACCCACCCTTAAAAGAATGTACATCCAGGGTTAAACACAAAGTTAGCACGATAAGCCTCAAATCCTGCTACATAGTATCAGCCTGTGATGATCGTGGCTGGTAAACTGATAGCTCAGTTGCAATGTAGGGCAGACCTGCAAACATTCACACAGTCACATGGTCAGCTTCCCTCTGCCAGGTTGGGTTTTTATCTCAAGATAATGAGCCGCAGCCTTTGTGTCACTTTAGCAGCCAAAAAATAAACTTAATCCTGACCTCTCTGAGTCAGACTGGTGAACTCTAGCACATTTAAAGCAGGTAGTATGGGAATACTTGTAGCTCCTCGGGGTTAGTATTTAGTCATGATGGGGGTTAACCAACAAACCCATTCTGTTTGCAATACACTTTCACAACAGTCTGTTGCATTTAATACAACAGTGGATGTTTGCCTGGCTGCCACTTAAAACTATTCCAGTTATTGATTGAGAAGTAAAAACAGTTCACGTGCTTTGCCACGCCTGTGCATCCTCATTAAACTGTAGGGTGAGATGAGCAACTGCAGGCCGGCGATGTCTCAAAATGCAGCAGCTCTTTTTCTAAGAAACAGAAACCTCAGGAAGCACATGACAACAGTGTCTGTCTCTTCAGGCTGCAGACGCACAGATCCAGCGCGTTGATTGGTTGGTTACATCTCAGAGATCGTGCGAAGATTAAGAAAGATGAACTAAAACTCGTTTCCTCTCACTTTTAGTAAATGCAGGTGGTCAGTTTTTTCTGCTCTTAATGTGGAGGAGCTTTGTAGCTTTTATTCTGAAAGCTACAGTTACCAAGCACTTGACTAACAGCTCTGCCATCAATTCTGCTTTTACAAAGACCTACTTTTTCAGCTTTTCTTTATCATCATAACACCACATAAATACTGCATTAAACAATTACTATTGTACATGAACCAGTCAGAATATTAGGAACACCCAGAAGCCCACCATCACTAACTACAAACTCGATAATTAACGTGAACAAACTGAGAAATTGGATCTAAAAGTTTCCCACGGCTGATGGTAACGTGTTTACAGTTTCGCCCGACTGTTAGCAGGGCTGGCATTGCTGCTGTTGAAAGTTGATGTCAGGTTTATAGCTTAATAGTTCCTCTGTTTGACAGAGTTGAATATTTAATCTGTCAGCAGTACGTCACAGACCATCAGAAATAGTCTGATAAGTTTATCAGCGGCAGCCAGCGAACTTAATGTTATATGTGCTGCAAAAACAGCCTTCAGTTTTCAGCTGGTTTTAGTTACTCGTCCCTGCAAGACTTTTTAAAACTAGCAGAAAAAATTTAATATAATATGATTTTAAATGTCAGAATGAGTGACACTGAAGCAAATTTATGCAAGAACTGAAGGAAGGGTAATCAAATATATGTATCTAGGTTTTCTTTGTTGTTGTGGTCGACATTGTTCTCCATTTTTAAAGGTTTGATTCACTAAAATAATTAAAGTAACCTTTATTTACATCAGAGAAATGAATGTAAACATATTACATATAAACGTGGTTTTAATCGGAGTGTTTATCTGCTGTGGGTGCTGGCCCACTCACAGGATTTCTGTTTGACTTCAGATTAACAGTAGATGAGAAAATGGAGGTTTAACTGCGTTGGGTGTTGCAGAGTAAATGTTGCACAATGTGCCTGCAGAAACTGGTGAACTTTCATCTCTATTAGCGCCCTGTTAGTCTGATCACCACTTCCACCTTTTCTGCAGCGTTAAGCCCTCTCGCCGTTTATTTCTCTCACACGTCTCTTTTTTTTTTCTTTAAGTGGCCGTGCTTTTGGACCCTCTGACTGTTGACCTATTTTCTGCTGTTTTGCCTGTTTAATGTCATAAAAATGCCAAACAAATATGTTAAATGTAGGCCGAAGGGAATTTAAAGCTCTGCCGTGCCCTCTGCTCTTGTTGTGTTGCCGATGTTTGTCTGTTTCCAGGGAGAAATACCTGGATTCTTGTGTGGATTTATGACCATCTTTTCTTCTGATAATCTCCTGCACTTTGGTCTTTGCATGAACTTTATCTGTATTTAAGTTATTTTTTAGCTCTGCTGTGCCTTATCGTTTCTTTAAATAAAAAAAATGATAATAAAAAATAAATATATTTTAAAACATCTGCTTTTGATTTTAAGCCCCCCAAAAAATCATCAGTAACTTTCTTTCCAGATGTCTGACTTCTTTTATAAAATTCATACTTGGACCTTAAAGTTATTAGTTATATATTTTAACTGTTTAAACAGTTCCTCTGCTGCTTAACCAGGTTCAGATTAATTACTTTTACTTCCTTTAACCTTCACTTAACAGCAAGTTAAAACACTTTGAATTTACATCTGTTTTGTAAGATTGCTCCGGGTCAGGATAAGGTGCATTAACTTTGCGTATTTCACTTTGATAGCAGGAGAAACCGAAGCGCAGCTGTCAGAAACATGCAAATTCTGCACAGTACCACCGCGCTGCTAAATACTGATTCAGTTACTGCTATCGGGGCTGCTGTTCACAGGTGTTTTCGATAAACGGTCAGTTTGTCAGTCGGGTTGGTCCCCGAGATTTACAAAAAGAGACATGAATGTGGCAGCTGGGGCTCAGGAGGCACAGTGGGTATCTCTGTTATTTGGGAGGTCTGCAATTTGATGCCTGGGTCCTCCAGCCTGCACGTTAAAGTCATCTGGGGTGATATACTGACACTTGATTCCTGAATTATGCTTCAGCGGGAAATCTATGCCACAACTTGATGCACACTTTGATAGGAATGTAACCACATGTCGGGTCGATGCAGCGAAGGATTAAAAGGTGTCTAAATCAAGCTTGAGTTGCCTCTGAGGCATCAAAAAAAGCACTTGTGTGAAAGGGTGTAGTAGAAACGGCACCAATCAATATACCACACAGTCCTCAGGAAATATGTGAGATTGCCAAAATAAAATCCCCCAGTTATTTAATCCCCCAGTTAAGTATCAATCCTTGCAGGATTTAGGCTAAATAACATTTTATGTTAAATGTGCATCCTGGCTATTAAGTAGCTGTACTTTTTTTCATCATTTTCTTCTACAGAGCTACTAATATAAGGCTTCAATTCAATTCAATTCAATTTTATTTATATAGCGCCAAATCACTACAAAAGTCGCCTCAAGGCGCTTCATAGGTAGAACTTAGAACTTCTTTCTAAGTATTTTCCTTCTCCATCCATCTCCATCTCTGTCATGTCTCTGATTTATAAATTAACAGTGACCAGGCCAGGCTTCTACCCTGAAGTGTCTCTTCCTGCAGCCCGTTGTAGCCACAGTTATGTACATTATGCTCATGCGTGCAATGACCAGAGCCAGTGATTTATGACTTAAGAGTAATTAATCATTTGATCATTACACTTTTTCACTTATAAAATTTCTAAATATTCACTTCACGGCACTAGGACCAGTGGAAAAACAAAGCCCGACATTTGGGAAGCTCAAACCATCGAATGCTTCCCCATGAACCAATTAAGGTGGCACCCTGGTGACATAACACGGGGAAGTACTGACAAAAACACAATATAACTGATTTAAATGTCAGTAAATAAAACAGTAAATCTGTTTTGTGTCTTTTCTTCATTTTCTCAGCATGAGACTTTGTAAAACTAGATTTTGTGGTTCGCTTAAAGGTTTGCAGAAGACCAGCGCGACTCACTTTGCATTATTGTCGTATTTTAAAGCTGCTATAAAAATAAACTGTCTGTGCATCACCATTCAGAGGTCAAAGTACGAACATGACGGAGCCTGACGGAGTTTATCTTTGGTTATTATTTTGGTAATTACATGGAAAATAAAATAAACGTCTGCAGAGCTGTTTGTTTGCTAGTTCTAGTGAGGACATTTGCCTTAATCAAAGACTTTTTATTTAACCGAATGAGTAAAATTCTAGCAGAAGCAACGGGACCGAAGAGAACTAAAACGGGTCAAAAGTAAACAGCTGATTGTTTTCAGCTGCTTCACGAGTGTTTCCTCTGTGTGTGTTTAGGTGTGGTGATGCCTGAAAAGAAGAGCAGAGAAAAAGCCTCCAGGAGGTCGAAAAGGAGGAGAAGCGATTCAGACAGCGACGACGCCAGTGACGACAAACAGATAAAGAGGGAAGAAGCCACGTCTCAGCTGGTGAGTTTTTCAGGATGTGGGGCGTATGCCGAGTCATTTCAGCCTCATTATTTGCTCCGAGATAGGAGAGCATCTGATAGCAGCACAAAATCCTGCAGTATCAAACTCTGTTTTCCAATTCTGTGTAGTTTGAATTATAGATGTTGGTATAATGGACTGCTTCCCGCCTGCTGGAGCTCAGCTAATTTGAGCATCTGAGAGGCAAATTAACAGTGACTTAAAAGCTGCAGCAGCATAAACAGCATAATTAAAGTGAAGCGAATTCAAGTTCATAAATACTGATTAAAAAAAAATCTTGTCTGATTCTCAGTCTGTTGAGGAAAGCCCCGTCCAGACGGAGGAGGCCACTCGGTGCACCACCTTCATTCAGACGGACTGTGAGTTTAACTGTCTTTGTAATCTGAGTATTTCTTCGTAATCTGTAGTTTTTCTTGTGAATAGAGTTAGCGATGGGAGGGGGAGTATCCTGTGATTTTTCCCTCACATTTGTTCTCTTTTCCATCTAAAAGAAGTTGAATCGTGATCTCCAGCTTCCTCAAACATGAACAATGAGCTAATTCTTCATTTGACACTGCCGAAGAGTTCGCCTCTAGCCCACACTTTTAAAATATTTTCTTGGAAACTTGTTTACACCACTGAAAAAAGGCATTTTTTGTCATTCGTAAATCAAAATTTTAGGTTATTGATTCCAAATTTGGACTTAATGACCTGAAATGCCCTCTGCAGCACGGTGGCACGGTGGTTAACACTGTTGCCGCATAGCAAGAAGGTCCTCAGTTCAATTCAGGCCGGGGTCTTTCTGTGAGGAGTTTGCATGGGTTCTCCCCGGGTACTCCGGCTTCCTCCCACAGTCCAAAGACATGCATTTAGTGGGGATAGGTTATTTGATCAGTCTAAATTGCCCATAGGTGTGAATGTGAGTGCGGATGGTTGTTTGTCTCTGTGTGTTAGCCCTGCGACAGACTGGCGACCTGTCCTCTCGCCCTATGACAGCTGGGATAGGCTCCAGCACCCCCCGCGACCCGGAAAAGGTTAAGCGCAAGCGAATTGATGGATAACCTGAAATTTCAAGTTCTTTCTTAATTTTATCAGTAGTTTGAGAGACACGAAACTTTGACTTACGACTGGCAAAAAATTGCTTTAAAGTTTTTTTTCACAGGTGGAAATAAGTTTCCATATTTCACACTTTAAGAAAACATTGCTTTGAGTTTGGCGGAGGATCTAAAAGTTAAGACAAAGTGACAAATTTCCTTTCTGTTTGAGTCCGTTTTTTCCTGTGATCCTGCGAGGCTGCAGTCACTGGTCAGTCTTTGCTTTGTAAAAATCATGTTTGCACTTCGAGGACGAGCAGGTCTGTCGCTGCCTCTGAAATCAGGTCATGTCCGAGGAGAAATCTGATCGCTGACCTTGGGTCGGGTAATTTTATTTATATGCCACATGTCAAAGCACGTATACAGGTGTCAGTGTGCTTAAAACTAAAAGCATAAAAACCTGTGTAGGTCTGCTGTGCCTTAAGGCAATAAAAACTAAACAAACTTTACAAAGAAGTAAAATACAAGCCTGCACACACACATTGAGAAGCAAATGGATTACTGCAGTGTAACCTTGTGTTCTTATTTCATCATGTGTTTACATTTCAACTAACAAATCAAAGCGACCAAAAGAAGCTGCTGATGTAATTGTTTTGTGTCCCTTCAGCGGTCGATGAGATCAGGTTGGACGTGCGGATTGAGGAGAGTGTGACCGCTCCTGTAGGAGGTAATAAAGCATTTACAGCTGAGCAGGCTGTGATATGCAGGGTTCACAGTCATGAACCCAGACGTGACCTGCTGTGAAAACACTGAGTGTGTTTTTGTTGGCTCGAGAAGATAACGACTCCTCTGTCTCCATCTCTACAGCCCAGGACTCCTTCAATGTGGCAGTTTACTATTTAGGACAGGAGGTGCTCAAACGTCAGATTCAGGGCACTGATGTGCGGGTAACGTACCTGCCCTCCTCGCTTATTCCCCCCACGCCAGCCGTCCTCAAAGGCAGGTTCCCACGCATCCTGCTACCTGAGCCGCCCTCCACGTTGCCAGCCGGTCCGGAGCTGCAGGCCCTCTTCACCCTGCTCCCCTTCATGGAGAAAGGGGTGGTGCTGACCTCCACTCCGCAGGGAGTTTACGGCAAGAGGTTCTGCCAGGGGCGGGTGTTCTGGACGGGGCCACACACGACCATGCCGGACCTACACAAGATGGAGAGGAACACGGAGCCGGTGCTCCTTTTCAATAAAGAAATCTTCAAGCAACGTAAGTCAGAAATGAGCACGCTGATATTTGTTAACAGCACTGCCAGATGCTGTAGAACAAATTATCACACAGATGTTGTCACAGCAAGAGCTTGAATGTCTGCGCAGTGTAGCTAATATGTACTCTGCAGGAAAAAAGGAACTTACCAGGACTTTAGTCAAAATATGTCATTAGTTTTTTGAATTAGGGTTTATAAACTGAAGTATCACAGACTCATTGCCATCACTGTTTTATGAACTAAGTGTGTTTTTGCCACCAAAACATCGTTTGGCGCCAGTCTGCAGCTGTGATTGAATAACTGACGGCATAGCCAGGATCATTTTGCTCTAATGCACTGCTGACATGGTTAGCTCACGGTAGATAATAACACTGCTATCAAATTGCCTGCCATATTTCTTGTTAATGGACAAAACCGTTGCCTGGTGCTTGTCTGGGCAGCAGTCTAACCAGAGATGCCTGCATCTTCCTCTTCCTGTCCAGCTCTCCTTTGAGGAAATGCAGAAGCCTTTCAAACACAGCAGATGCACATAATCTCTGCAGCATGTCATCCTCCCATTTGGACACATGCCATACCCAGCAGCAGCTTTAGTCTGACCCCGGGAGAACACAGTTTACGTGTCTCCAACACAGCTTTGTTATTAAACTAGGAGTCTTCAGGATGTTTTATTTTGAAAAGTTGCTGATTCAGTTCTGGGTTTGACTTGTCGTACTACTTACCTGCTCTGTGCAGCTTGACCTGACTACAGGAAAAAATAAAAAACATTTAAAAAAGTGAAGTGGAGGGCTGCTCCTGAACGGTGTTACAGGCTGGTAGGTCCATGGGAATAAGTGTCTCCCAAATAACTCAGATGAAGCCAGCTCATAGCGATAGGTGAGGGTAGGAATGCAGGTCGAGCAGTAAATCAGCAGCTTTCCCTTCATTCTCAGCTCTTTCTTTATCGTAGCAGGCCATCAATCCTTCCACACTTGGAAACACAATACGCATGTTCATTATACATCTGGCAGCGCTGTTTAAGACTGAAAAATCAATGTTAAGTTGTTAAGTACATATTATTTTTTAATTTTAGTTTTAGTGATAATAAGGTCTAATCTTCAGAAAAAATCTTGTTTTTGGTTGAAATTGTCCATCTGGAATTTTGATTTTAAATGTCATGTGCAAAGATTCAGTCATTCACTGTAGGGCTGTTTTTTGCCCTGAGCTGATCACTTACATGAAGTGCTAATAACCCCCCCTTCCCTCCTCAATCGTCAGAGTTGGACCACTTCCGTTCAAATGGCGGCGAGCCTCCCCAGTGTGGCTTCACCCTGTGTTTTGGAGAAGAGCTGAGTAACTCAGAGGACCCTTCCAAAAAGCTGATCATTGTTCAGGTAAACCACGCAAACTCAGCAGTACTTTTTTCTGTGGTGGGGATTTACCAGGGAATTTCTGGTAAACCACACACTGCCTGGATTATTGAAAACTGTAACTAGAGAAAAGTTTCTATTCTTTGTCCTTTAATTGTCGCCAGTATTCATTTTTCTACATGAGTTTCCTTTAAATCATCCTTCAGGTGCTGGGATTGTTACTCACATGTGAATTTAGTGACACCTAACTTATTTATTCTTCTGTAACAACCTGTGCTTAACTGGTGCCCTCTTCCCTGCTCTCCTTTTTGTGATTTGTTAAAGTGGACTTGCACACTCCTCATCCAAAAGCTCAGGGTTCACACTGCTCTGAATGCCCCACTTTTGGCTCTTTGTGATGTCAGAGAGGGGCTAGCCCTCATAACTGATTATATCAGGCACAGAAATCCCACCCACATGCTGTTCAAACCTTCTGCTTGTGAGGGGAAGCTAATCCGCTGAAAGGGAAGCGTTAAAACTAGTTTTCAAATTCATTTTAGGGACCTTTAAATGTGGAGAAATCCGCAGCTCCAACGCAGGAGATCTGAGTAACTAACAAAAACTACCTTCACTACTCTCTCCTCTACAGATTACTTTACGATGGGAACAACGGCAGGTCCAGAACGCTCAGTCCGTCTGATTTCAGTAAATGGTAAAAACTGCCTTTACTGCTCTTTCCTCTGCAGATCACTCTACCGTGGGAAGAACAGCAGGTACAGAACGCTCAGTCCATCTTTGAATCCATCACCATCCTCCAGTCTCTGGCCAGCCAGTCCCCACTGGGAGAAATAACCCTGAACCTCGTCACGGTGCCTTCGCCAACCAACGAGAGCATCGGCTGTGGGACTTTCTAAGCACTTTGATGGGTGGCATTTGAAAAATAAGACACATTTTCCCCCTTATTATAAATCCAACAGCTAGAAGGAGTTTTTTCTTTTATTATTCTAATTAAGACAGATTATAATAAGATATCAAAACAGGAACCTCCAGTTATTTTCTGTGGCAATTGTTTTTTTTTTTTTTCATATTGCCCAAACACGTTGCACAGAAACGGATGCATAGCATTTAAGAGAAATAGGAAATCAAATGGTGAACTAATATAAAGGGGACCTATTCTGCTTTTCCTTATTTTTTGCCACAGTGGTCAAAACCCATATGAAACATGTTTGACAACTCTGTTTCAAACAAGAGTAGATTTACCCAATACTGTCATATTGCACACATAGTTCTGACTGTGAGCACAGAAACGCCACTCACTGGAAACAGGAACTGCAGGTTCCTGTTTCCAAAAGTTTAAGAGGGGCAGCCAATCAGAAAAAAAGCTGGCTTAAAGAGGGAGGAGCATTTGGATAAGAGGGTGTAGTGACTAAAACTGTAGCACAGACTTGTGGCTCACAGCAGGCTGTATTCTTTATCAGACAATATCATCAACAATGCTAAAAATGCTAAGAGCACAAAAGATGGTGTTTACAGGAGAAACATTCCATTCAGGCCAAAATACTTTTTGTCTCAGGCTGTTTTTATGCTTTTAGGTGCTATAAAGCTGAGAATTTTAACACAGGGATTGACTCCCTTTTGGAACTAGCAGCCTCAAGTGGCCATTAAAGAAACTGCACCTTTTGACGCTGCTGCAGGGCGACCTGAAAAACAAATAGGACTTATTTTGAACTGTGAATCATGCAAAGCTCCCAGAGTAAAAACACAGAGTTGGAAAGAAGCATTAATAGGTCCCCTTTAATATCAGTTTTGGGGTGCACCTTCTTTTTCATTTTAGATATTAGTTAGTGTACTGGAAACACTACATGTAAGCCAACACTTGGAAGCTTTTTATGCTCATCGTGCATCTCAGAATGTGATGTAAGCAGCATGCCGATCAGAGCTGAGTAATCATCTTCCTGTAAATTCCTCTCATTAACTACTGGGTCATTTTACATATTATAAGTCTATTGTTTTGGTTAGGAATTGGGGGTGGGGGGTCATTTGGAGCCATTTAGTACTGTAGACGCCGCTTAAGTTGTGTTGATGAAAATTGTTTATACCACAGGACTAGATAGAAGTTTCACTGTACAATCAAAGGGAAAAAAAGCATCATAATAGCCTGTAGTAGTTTAATAGACTATTTTGTAAAGCACCTTTATCTTTACTATATTGCCGTCAAGTCTTTTCAGATCCAGTGCAGATGTGTCATTTATACCATTAGGGTTTTGTAGTTAAAAATATGAGTACTCTTTTTTTTTTCTTTTTTTACAAATGTGTCTTAAATGGTCATCTTTTAATAGACAAAAACTGAAACTGGAGATGAGAAAGGAGGAGTGTGTCACCCTGGAGCAGGTCAGTCAGGAATATCACATTCAGCGCGTTTATTTTTCAACCATTTACTGTGAGAAACTTGCCTGATTTACATGAGTGTGCGCTGTTAGACAGCTGCACCGTTTTAATCATTTTAAATGCCTGTTAAAAGTTAAACTTTCAGACTCTATTGCAGCTTTTCTTTGGGGGTTTGTGAAGGACGAACAAAACACACATTTCAATACAAAAGTTCTGCAGTGAACACAGGGAGGAGAAGCTCTGAATATTTGGCTTATTGAGAGTGTAAGGCAGCCTCAGTTTGACACGTTGTAAGGCAGGTTTCCCGAACTTGCAACATATTGTTCCTCTTTCCTGAAGTTAACATGATTTAGAAGAAATTTCCTCTAGACACAAGTTATTTTTGTAGCGCCTTCTGCAGAAGTTTGGCAGGTATTTGCTGAACAGCAAATAAAAAGAACAGCTGCAAAAACACACTTTAATCGAGGATTTAAGGTAACACAAGACAGAATAAAGACACTAAACAGTATAAACTTTGACAGAGAGTTTATTTGAACTGTTATATTTGTAATTTCATTCAAGTTCACAACTCTGTTTAACCAGTTCTTTACAGTATAAGTGCCCACACGAGGCATTAAAGTCTTGACAAACACATCTGCACAGTGTTAAATAAAGGGTGGATGTATCCCCCCCCTCCCCCCCATTTTATTTTTAATATATTACTTTAAATCTTCCCAAAGTCAAAAACACAAACTTGAGAGTTCATTTTAAAGTTAACCTAATGCAAAACAAATATTTTGAGCTTCATGTAACTTGATATTTACTGCAGGATTTTAGTATTATAACGCATTTTTGTCCTTTTGTCCATCCTGTTTCATGTATTGTTTGCTGGAATCATACTAATGCATAAACTAAGGGAAAGAGGGGGAACATATATATATATATATATATATATATATATATATATATAGTAGTAGTGTTAGAGGAGGACTTTAAGGTGGAAGTGTCCTTTAAATGAGCAGGGTATTGGGATGGACCACAAGGCACACTCTGGGGTTGGGCGGGAAACTAGTGAGATGTAAATATTGTTATTTATGCATATATGTCCTTGTTCACTCGGAAAAAAATAAACGTCTCCTTAAACTCGGTGTCGAGTGTGCATTGTTCTGTAAAAATCACATTTGCGCAGGAAAAACAAAGTGATGCTACTCTTCAGTCTAGATATTTCCATTGGCCGGCGAGGCGAGCTCCTCGATCTTGGTGTTAAGTTTCTGATTGGTCCAGTCTTTTGTGATGTCGTCCAGGTGGCTGTCGAAATCCACCAATAGCGTGTGGTCACCTGACTCCATCATCTGGCTCGCTATGGCCCGAGTCTCCTCCCACTGTCTCAGCATTATCCTGAACAGGACAGAGGAAAAAAGGAACAGGTGAGTGTGGTTTTCAGACAAAATTCAGGCGCAAAACAAAAGAGAAGATTTCGTGAGGCTTAAAAACAGACGTGCTGCTCAGCTTTCACAGCGTGTACCACATAAACGTGCAGTTTGCTGGGATCTGGTCACTCGTGCTCTTACGTGTGTTTGTCTTTGAGTATCCATCTTGAGTCTTTGCGCTCGTACATCACGATGGGAGGAACCCGATAGTCTGGAGACATCTTACTGCCATCGAGCTGTCAGAAAAAAGTTTTTTTATTGTTGGTAAGCAGGTATTCAGAAATAAGTTAAGCTTAGCTGTGCTGTCTGTTTAATAAAGTAGTTCAGGATGATTTATTTATATGTCCAGGTTAAATCAGCAGGTAAGAGAAAGCCGATAAAACTATTTTACTTCTGTTTTTCTTACCATTAATAAAACTGCATTGTCAAACTGCTCTGCAATCTTATCGGCGATCTTCAGCGCACACGGCGTCGGGCTGCCGAGTAGAAAACATAAAATCGTGTTAAACAAACTCCTGAGACCACATGCCTCCGCCAAAGCTGCAAAGTTACAGAAGGATGCCATATTTTTCTTGAGAATATCATAGTGTCTCTCAGCTGTTCTTATTTTTATCTGATATGTATGAAGATCCACTTTATTCATTCCAAAGCTGACTTTACTGCTTGAAAGCTGACAAAAGGTAACCCTTTAATCTCTTTTCTGAACTGAGAGGTTTCTGTATGATTTCAGATTTTTTAAATTTTAACTAAAATGTCTTTTTACATCTTGTTTTAATTATTATTTAATAACCTTTTCATGCTGGGTTTCCCATCTAGACAGATGTGCTGAGCTGTAAAGTGTTACTGCATGAGGTACGAAAGGGCAAATGTCCAGCTTTGCCGCATCTCAAAACAAAAAACAGGGTTCAAATGAAAACCTCTTTAGTGACCCGAAGCTCTGGAAACTTACCTGTTATCAGATATGCAGGCGTTGGCTTGGTAGTATCCCACTATCCTCTGCTGAGTCTGTGAACACCAAACATCCACCTGGAAGGAGGAGAGCACCCACCCGCCACTTTTAAACTTCACTTAACGCTGATGCAAGTTATAAATTCTCAATAACTTGGTAGCTTGGTCCAGAATATCTGACTGCAGGGTTTTAATGCCTTCACAATAAACAATGACGAGGAGTCTTTAAGGTCTTTTTGCTTCTCCAGGATCAGAGCTCCAGACTGTGGTGCTATTAAACAAAATTGTGAGGGCAGAAAAAAACCTGTGAGCACCTGTGTAAGGGCCAGCTGGGTGATAGGAGCCAGGGGCAGGTGGGAGTGGAGCAGCGGGACACAGTCAGTCACGCAAACAGCGCCACCTGTTGGGCTGGACGACAACAGCAGGCCATTGATGCTACAGCGCGGAAAGAGGCAGGCGTGCAGGTACATCTTCACGTAAGCGCGACAGGACAGCTCCACCTCACCCATGGTATCCGCTGCGGGGAGATAAGAGCACAGAAGGACTGAAAACTGGACTCAGAGGACCGAGGTTAGCGGGAGAAGCACTGATGAGACACATAACAAAGGGCTGTCGCTAATAATGTCGCTGAATTTATCGAAAATCAGGAGGAAAAACGTCCGCAAGCGGCTTGTTGCTCAATGAGCTGCCAACCGGCTACACTGTGAATGAGCATTAGCATCCAAGCTAACCAAGCAGAGAAATTAATTCCGCCTTACCTGAGTGGGAATATCAGTAAACACCAAAATCTGCAGCTTCTAACGCAAATATTAAATTAAGCTTTGCACGCAACGGTTTACACGGGCTTTTAAAAAACAGACCCAATTCACTTGACAGACACATGAAGAGCGTCTGAACGGCCGCTTTTGGTCCCGCCTACATGTCTTAAATGTAATTATCTGATTGGCTAAGAGATGAAGGCTTTGTAATCCGGTTCGAGATAGAAGATGCTAATCATTTCGTCAGGAGTTCAACGTAAACACGACTGTGTATACGCTTTACGGTAGTGCGCCCTCTAGTGAAGAGGATGACCGAGGGGATAAAAAAAAAAAAAATAGGTGTGTGTAAAGAAAAGTAAAGCTATATCAAGTACAATAGAATAAAATATACATGAATTAATTTGTGTGACTGACTTCTTTTGCACTGACAGAACTGCACCTCTATTTACTCTATTAAAACTACTTTGTCATTGTAGTTTCATTGCTACAATGACAAAGATTCTGGTTATGAGAAAACAACCTAACATGAAACAAACCCACTCTGAAAACTCAAATTTGAATTAAATATTTTAAATAAATGTTACATATATAACCCAGCCTTTTCCTGTCAACAATGACTTATTGACAGATGCTCTTCCACTGAGACCATTCGTGATAAGGTCTTATTGAACAGTAGATGGATCAAGTGAAAGGCCAGATGCTGGCTAATAGCTCTTTAGGAATCACTTTCACTTGTCAAACAGTTTTGAACAAAAATATGAACAAGTTGTGTTTTTGCAAAGGTTGCTGGTAAAGTGTCTAAAGACGAATGTAAAATGGGTTCTTTGCCAAACAACCAGTGTTCCCCAAAAAAAAAAAAAAAAAAAAAAGCCTGGTGAACTATTGCTCAGTATGTGTGTATATTCTTGAAATATGTATATTATTTTGTTTTTTTCTTCAAGAAAGTTTCAAGTGGCTTCAGATTTTCTTGTGATTGTATGGCTAGATAAAATGCAAGACAGAACTAGAGAACTCCTTGATACAAATTTCAGCATATTTCCCAGAAGTGCAGAGTGTACAAATGTTTGAGTGCGAGAATCCATTTCCTTCAACCTCTTATCCAACTAATAGAAACCCTAACTTTATCAGTAAAGGGGTATCGGCACAAGATGCAACTTATATTTGTTTGTCCTTTCTAAAGTAATTAACGCAATAAGAATTCAAATTAGGTTTAAACAGCCTGAATCCCTGGGTGTCAGTTATATTTAGGTAGAAACCTCACAGCAGCTTCACTGCAGTGCAGCTAGCATGCATGTTATTTCTAAAAATAGATTAAGTGTCAAGATGGCAGAAAGTACCTTTTATATTAATTTAATATGACAAATTCAGATGACAATGGTTCAAATGACAGAAACTAGGCATGTTCAGTGTTACAGTGAGAATACAGGGATTAAAAATAATCTGCAAAGTTTAATCACACACACTCCCATCTTTGTCCAGTGCTCTTTCAGATTTGGTTAGTATTTAAGCTGTACCTGGAAAGCAGACACCAGCAGCTTTGCAGCTTGAGCAAAAATTGAGAGATTGCAGTAGCTTCTTGTGCACGTGCTGCCTCCCAGCTTGGTATACTTGCATTTTAAATGTTTGGCTGCTTCATGGGGAAACTGGGCACCTGGTCCCACTTACCCCACCAAGCTTATACTAAACAGGTGCACTAATTTAAGACCTTTATAAATCTAAAGAACCTCTAAGAACCATTAATCACAATCATAAAATAGAGAAAAATCTTAAATAGATTGGATGTGGGTACCATAAACCCCCGTGTCACAACAGTTATGATGCAACATCCGTTTCTCAAAGAATGCAGAGACTGTTTTGGTATCAGCTTTTCACCATTTACCAAAGAATATCTACAAATCTGAGAAAAGCACTGGTGTGTTGGTTGAATGTGGATTATTTTTTGCACAGGCTTAACAAAAACAACAACAACAAAAACATGAGCTAAACCAAACCTCAAGATTCATGTTTAAAACATTCAAAGGTTCTCAGAAACTTGGCATCAAACAGATCATACAAAACATCAGGTATTCAAGACTAAAGCACAAACTAAACGTTCATTTGAAAGGTCAGTCCAATAGTCCAGCGGGTTCCACACTGCAGTGCCTAAAATAAAAGGCATAGATTTAATATAGTGTTTGAAAACTTAGATTGCCTTATTGTTTTTATACATACCCTGCTCCCCTCAGGTTCTTCTTCAACACAAGGATGATGTGCCTGAAAGAAACTCACATTAAACTCATTGATTTTGCCCATTTCATTTTCTGATGTGCCAGTGTGGTTGGCTTACCGACATGAAGCTCTGAAATCGTTAAGGTTGGTATCTGATCTGCGGGGGTGCTGAAGCTTCTTGGCCTGGTACAGTGGCACCTTGGGACTGTAGCTTGGCAATCGGGATTGGTAGTGTGACATGAAAGGCTGGTGGCGTGGCTGCTTGGCCTGGAGCTGGTAGAGTGGCCGTTGGGGCCATTGGGCTTCCAGAAGCTGCTTGAATTGGTAATATGTCTGCTGAGGCATGGGCTGAGGGTACAGGGGCAGAACGGCAGCCTGCTGGGGCACCTGCGGATGGAGGTACAGGGGCGGGAAGACTGCCTGCTGGGGCACCTGCGGATGGAGGTACAGGGGCGGGAAGACTGCCTGCTGGGGCACCTGCGGATGGAGGTACAGGGGCGGGAAGACTGCCTGCTGGGGCACCTGCGGATGGAGGTACAGGGGCGGGAAGACTGCCTGCTGGGGCACCTGCGGATGGAGGTACAGGGGCGGGAAGACTGCCTGCTGGGGCACCTGCGGATGGAGGTACAGGGGCGGGAAGACTGCCTGCTGGGGCACCTGCGGATGGAGGTACAGGGGCGGGAAGACTGCCTGCTGGGGCACCTGCGGATGGAGGTACAGGGGCGGGAAGACTGCCTGCTGGGGCACCTGCGGATGGAGGTACAGGGGCGGGAAGACTGCCTGCTGGGGCACCTGCGGATGGGGGTGCAGGGATGGAAAGACAGCCTGCTGGGGAACCTGTGGATGGGGGTGCTGGGGCAGAAAGGCAGCCTGCTGAGGGCCCTGTGGTGGCTGAGGATGCAGGGGTGGGAAGCCTTTCTGCTGCATTGCCAGAGGCAGAGAGTGTGAATGCAAACCAGTTTGCTGGGGTACCTGATGTGGATGCTGTGGATGTAAACCAGTCTGCTTTGTCACCTGAAGTTGAAAGTGTGGATGCAAACTGGTCTGCTGGGTCACCTGAAATAGACTGGGTAGATGGTGTGGATGTAAACCAGTCTGCTGGGTCACCTGAAATAGACTGGGTAGATGGTGTGGATGTAAACCAGTCTGCCGGGTCACCTGAGATAGACTGGGTGGATGCAAATGAGACTGCTGGGTCACCTGAGATAGACTGGGTGAATGGTGTGGATGCAAACCAGTCTGCTGTGGTAAGTGAGGCAGATGAGGTGGATGCAAACCAGTCTGCTGGGTCACCTGAGATAGAGTGGGTAGATGGTGTGGATGTAAACCAGTCTGCCGGGTCACCTGAGATAGACTGGGTGAATGGATGCAAACCAGTCTGCTGTGGTAAGTGAGGCAGATGAGGTGGATGCAAACCATTCTGCTGGGTCACCTGAGGCGTAATGAGTGGAGGCACACCAGTCTGCTGGCTCTCCTCAGGGTCGCTGGGTGGATGCAAAACAGGCTGCCGGCTCTCCTCAGGGTCGCTGGGTGGATGCAAAACAGGCTGCCGGCTCTCCTCAGGGTCGCTGGGTGGATGCACAACAGGCTGCCGGCTCTCCTGAGGGACGCTGGGTGGATGCACAACAGGCTGCCGGCTCTCCTGAGGGACGCTGGGTGGATCCACACCAGGCTGCCGGCTCACCTGAGAGGGACTGGGTGGATGGTGTGGCTGCAAACCAGTCTGCTGGGTCACCTGATGTAGACTGGGTGGCTGCAAACCAGTCTGCTGGGTCACCTGATGTAGACTGGGTGGATGCAAACCAGTCTGCTGGGTCACCTGAGGCTGATACAGTGCTGGGTCACCAACATGCTCAGACAACTCTGGCTTTTGGGGCTGCTTTAGCTGGCAGCTCAAGGTTGGGCAAGGCCGGCAGACAGACTGCTCCTTGTGTGGGCAGGGCCAGCAGCTAGACCCCTGGGGCGGACAGGGTCGGCATGAAGGCTGCTTCTTGGGTGGGCAGGAAGCTTTTAGTTGTTGCTGGGGCACCTGTGACTGTTTGGGTTTGCACTGACGTGGTTGAGATGCCCGTGGATTTGGTAGGGGCTGAACACCAGACTTTGGTTCTTTGGACACAGAGCCATTCTGTTTTAGGGTTTCAGATTCAGAGTGATACTGGTTAGTGGAGGACATAGTTGTGTTGTGGTTATTTGTATTCAAGGGCGATGTATGATTTCCAAATGTCTCACTGCCATACAAAGTGTCATTCCCAGAGTTAAGACTACTTAAATCCAATCGATCATCTGCAACAAGCACCTTCTGATCTGCAGGTTTTTTAAAAGAGACAGTGTTTTAGGCTTTTAAGCAAAAAGTAGTCTACAAGTCTGCAAAATGCAATGGTGTGTTTGCTTACCATTTATTTGAGGTCCTCCCATAACTAACAAGAACAGCATGCACCATCTAGACAAAATACCAAAATGACTCCAAGCTTTAATAACACAACTTAAGAGATGGTTTGATTCAGCTATCAGTAAAAACACTTTCAAAAGCTTACATTACTAGAAAACCCATGGCTTCAGCTGTAGGAAGCAGCAAACTCTGCACCTTCTGTCACCTGCTACCAAATCAAGTACCTGAAAAACACAGCAAGGCCAGTGCAGCCCTTTTAAAAAGTTTCCCTCTCCATCATGGTTGGTTAATGGGACTCAGGTGTGATTGCTTGTATGCAGGTGTAGCTAATTAGGAAACCAGAAAAGGATTTTGGGGGTACAGGTCCCACACTGGCGACGTTCTAGTTCAAACCCCATACCAGTTGGTGGTGGTAGTGCACCAATTCTTTGTTTGCCAACAGCCAATTAAAAACCAAGAAAAAGAAGATGTCAGGCTGGTTGTGCTACTAATGAAAGCAATATATTCTACTGTTATACACATTGCTGTATGGAATACTTTTTTTTTTCTGTAAAGCATGATAGGTCAGGCTGGGCTAGTTTCTATGTATTTA
This sequence comes from Oreochromis aureus, assembly GCF_013358895.1. Classification (NCBI taxonomy): domain Eukaryota; kingdom Metazoa; phylum Chordata; class Actinopteri; order Cichliformes; family Cichlidae; genus Oreochromis; species Oreochromis aureus. The sequence goes on from NC_052950.1 coordinate 28,525,933, forward strand.
ACAGTTCTATCACTGATACTTTATTCTGTTTATTTATAGTCAATTACTAGTTTTTGGTCACTATTATTGAAGTATTTTTTATTATAAACTGTGTTTTAACTACTTCAAATATCATATATACAAGGTTCTATACAGAAACCCAAACACCCCTTTCCTACAATACTGCTCAAAGAAGTCCTTCCATTAATTAATGCTTCAGTCTTAAATATGTCAACCTATCTCTAATAATAGGCCACATGTACCATAGGTCTTCAAGCTGGCAGTTGTTAAACCATTATTTAAAAAGCCATCTCTTGACCTATCTGAATCAGCTGTCTTAGGACCAATTCTGTTTACGTTTTATGTGCTTCCTTTAGGCAGTATTATGAGGCGGCATAGTATACATTTTCACTGCTATGCAGATGATACCCAACTTTATCTATCCACGAAGCCAGATAACACAAACCATTTAGTTAAGCTGCAGGATTGTCTTAAAGACAAAGACCTCGATGACATCTAACTTTCTGCTTCTTAATTCAGATAAAACTGAGGTTATTTTACTCGGCCCTAAAAATCTTAGAAACATGGTATCTAACCAGATTCTTACTCTGGATGGCATTACCTTGGCCTCCAGTAACACTGTGAGGAACCTTGGAGTCATTTTTGACCAGGATATGTCCTTCAATGCACATATTAAACAAATATGTAGGACTACTTTCTCCCATTTACACATCTCTCTACAATGAGAAATATCCCATCTCAGAGTGACGCTGAAAAACTAGTTCATACACTTCTTACTTCTGGGCTGGACTACTGAAATTTATTATCAGGATGTCAAAAAAACTCCCTGAAAAGCCTTCAGTCTATACAAAACGCACAGCAAGAGTACTGATACGGTCTAGAAAGAGCAAATTTTTCTCTTCTCTTTAAAATCCTGCTCACATACAAGGTCTTGAATAATCAGGCCCCATCTTATCTTAATGACCTTATAGTACTGCATCACCCCATTAGAGCACTTCGCTCTAAGACTACTGACTTACTTGCAGAAGGTTCCCCACTATCAGGGAGCTTCTATCCTCAGGCCATCCAAGTCCTAGGACCTTATGACCTATTGTCATATTCCATATCTGATTTATTATTACATCACATGCTGCTACACCAATCATGGTGCTACACTGTTTATATTACGCTGGTCACTGTTGTACATTGCACTCTGTTACTCCGGTCACTACTTGCATTGCTCGGTCAATAAATTGCTGTGCAAATAAGGCACAAAGCACTTTAACATTCCATTTGCACAATATACATTCTCAGATTTTTAATTTAAAATTACTTCTTTATGATGTCTTGATCAAAGGAGCAGTTCAGAACATTTCATTGTGTGTTGTACTTGTATGACTATGCATGGGACAAAGAATCTTGTGGTTCCTAGAATATTTAGAAGTAGAACGGGAGGCAGAGTCTTCAGCTGTCAGGCCCATCTTCCGTGGAACCACCTTCAAATTTGGATTTGGGAGACAGACACCATCTCTACTTTTAAGGTTAGGCTTAAAACTTTTGTTAAAGCATATAGTTAGGGCTGGATCAGGGGAACCCAAATCCTCCCTTAGTTACGCTGCAGTAGTTGCTGGGGGATTCCCATGATGCACCGAGTTTTTTTTTTTGGTTTTTTTTACCTCACCTTTCTCACTGTGTTTATAAAGCACTCTGCATTTAATCATTAGTAATTAATCTCTGGGAGAGCTATTCCACAGCATCTCTTTTATCTGCAGTGTAAAATTTCAATCTGCTTTGTATACAAGTTTCTACAAATTTTAACTCTTAACAGAAGGAAAGCATTATGTGTTGGCATCATACACACACCTTATCAAACTTTATTACCAAATCATTCAATTAATGCTTACAGAGTCAAGATGAAAGTTATTTTAATTGGAAAGGTCAGTACAATGATTCAGAAGGCTCAACATTGCTGTGCCTAACAGAAAGCATTCATGAATAAAGGCCATTGAAAACCAGTTATCTCATTAATCGTTTTCCTACATACCATGCCCATTGGTCCCTTTGTGTGGCTATTACATTAGCACCACCTTCTGTGCCTGAAAGAAATAAATCCCACTCAAAATTCACTCCTGTTACTCAGCCAGTAATGAGAGCTTACCCATATGAAGGTTGAGCAGAAATTGGACTGAACTTGAACTTTCTAGAAGTAACTGACCTGCTGGGGATACTGAAGTTGCTTTGCTGGGTAGACCAATAACTTTCCCCCTGTAGATAGGCAACACAGTCATGTAGTGTGGACTCTTGGACTGGTAGTAAGGCAGGAAGTGTGGCCATTTTGCATGGTACTGAGGCATCTGGAGTGAGTATAGTGGCCACTTGGCCGGATAGTGGGGTCTCTGGAGCTGGTAAAGTGGACGGTCAGGCCACTGGGGCCACTGGGACAGGAAACCAGGCAGCCTGAGTGGAGAACCAGGCTGATGGGACACCCGAGGCTCCTTGGATTGGCAGAAGTGCTTGGGCAGGCAGGAAGGCTTCCACTTTGGCTGGGTTCCCCAAGATAGGGAGTCAACCTGCTGTCTGGGCAGCTGGAGTGGACTGGTGAACTGCTGGGGCTTCTTAGGAAGGCATAAAGTCTTTGAGCTGAGCCGGCATATACGCTGAATGGGTGCCTGAGGTTGATGCTGCTGCCGGGGGACCCGTGACTGCAAACCGGACTTTGCTACCTGTGACATTTGAGGATGTGCATAAAACTAGTTATCAGGCAGAGATTTGCATGGTTAGATTTACTGTTGAGCCAGGATTACTTGCCTTTGCATTCAAGGTTAAAGTATGAGTAGCAAGTGATTCACTGCGCCATGAAGCATTCCCCCTGAGGTAACGACTACTTGAATCTGGTTGGTATCCAGCAAAGAGCAGTTCGTTAACCTTTAAGAATATTTAATCTATGCAATTAAACAGTGATGCAATTTAACTTGCTTACCGTTTGCTTGATGACTTCCAACAGTTAGTAGTAACAACAACAGCCATCTAAAGAAAACAAGTGTCTGTAAGCTCTAACTTAAAACTTTTAGCTTCATAGAAACCCATTTAGTACTTGCCTTAATAAAAACCTCATGGCTTCAGCAGCAAGAACCCACAAACCCAGCAGCTACTGCTATCAGCTGCTACCAAACCAGGAAACTAGCAAAAGAAACTGAGCTCTTGAAAATCTTTTAAAAGTTTACCCTTCATCTCGTTGATTAAGTGACCACAGGTGTAACTACTTCAGAGCAGATTATGCTCACTAGGACAGCAGGAAGGGACCTTGAGGTATTTTGCAACTCTTTGCAAATCATTTTTCAGCAGCTCCCATTTTGCAGATCCTGTTCAGATGACTCAAATGTGAAAAACCTGCAGCTGCATTTTCTGGAGCTGCTGATTGGTTTAGATGTTTGTTCTTAAAGAAGCCTAAATATTTTCACTGGATTTCCAGATAGTATGATTTTAAATTATGAAGGTTAATTCTGCTAAAAGAATACATGTGTGGTTGACAGAAGTATTCCTCCATTGGCTTTATGTATATATACTAACATGATTTATATTAATAAAATCATTGCAAAGTTTGGAAATTCCTTTGCTACAAACATTAAAAATTAGGTTTAGCTTAACAAACATAAAAAACACATTAAATAAGTGTACTAGTCTAAAAATCTCCTTTATTTCATTTATTGCAAAAGTTTAAGAATCTCATATAGCTTAAAGACAGCCTCCATTTCACCCTACCCTTACTATTCCCTTCTGTCCCACCAATGTTACCCTTCACTACATCTATGAACCTATGCATAATTAGAAGTAGGAATAAACATCAGAAACATAGAAACACAAAGGTCTGCCAGGTGAACAGCATCTACTTTCTACAATGTTTTAAAGACAACCAGTCATGTCCTGTTAGAAGCAGTTCTTAGACTTCTGAGTGTAATGGAGTAGATGTGCTGTGGAATGGAATTTTTAAGATATTTTCATTGGTAATGTTGCAAAACCCCCTTGGGCACACATTATGCTGGCAGCCTTTATCAAAGATGGTGTAATACTATAGGTTTATTTACAACCTCAGGTTTTAGGTTAAACAGTACAAACCTGTTCTGAAACAGGTATGCTCTTGTAGCTTAATGCTAAACTAGATATTGAGCTTTTCAACAAATAAATAGACACATAGCAAAATAATTATAGCAGTAGTTGTATTTTACTTTGAAAGGTCAGAACAGTGTTTCAATGTTGCAGTGCTAAAACAGAAATCGTGAGTTCAGGAAAGTAACATCTGAACTCTTGGATGATCTTAGAGGCTTTACTAGATACCATGCCCATTGCTTCTCTTAGTGTGGCTGCCACATGCTTATTAGCTGCTGTGCCTGAAAGAAATTCATGTCAAATACAAAGGTCCCCTGATGTTCCCCACCTTCTTTTATAACATCCCAGTGAAGATAGTTTGATTACAAAATTTGAGGGAAAAAAAGAAAAAGATTTGGATCATAATTTTAATGAGGCTGCTTGAAAAACTTATTTGCTAACGTGTATATCTGATCTGCTGGGGGTGTCGAAGATGCTTGATCCGAAAGAGCGGAGTCTTGGGTCGGTGTCCTAGCAGCCTTTCCTGGTAACGGGATATCATAGGCTGGTAGTGCGAGTACTTGGCCTGGTAGCGAGGGATCAGGAGCTGGTAGAGTGGCCGTTGGGGCCACTGGGCCATTTGCAGCTGTTGGAGCCGGATACTTGGCTGCTGGGGTACCTGAGCCATCTGTGCCCGTCTGAGTTCAGCTCTAGGCTGCTGGCGCACCTCTGCAAATTGTAGCCGTTGGAGAGGGGATTCATGCATTTGGATTAAATCCAGCCGCTGGTGTGATGAACCAGGCTCATCTGGCACCCACAGCTGTTTAGATGGGGAGTAGAACTCTGGGGAGACCTGGGACACCTTAGCCACCCCCAGCCGATGGAGTGGAGAACGGGGCTGCTGTGGTACCTCCAGCTGCCAAAGTGGAGGACTGCGCGGCATTGGCACCTGCAAGAGCACCTGTGATGGGCAGGTAGTCTCACTGGGTGGGGAGGTAGGTGGCGGCACCTGGGGCTCTTGTGACTGCCTGGATGAGAAAGTACGCTGCTGTTGGAGCACCTGTACCTGAAAACCAGACTCTGCTTCTTTTAGTGGAGGTTCAGTATGACTTAATGAATACTGGAGATCTGGCAAAGACCTGTTTTGTGCCAGTGTTTCGGCTTCAGGCTGATAATCCACTGTTAATGTTGTGTTGTAGTTACTCTCATTCAAGGTTGAATTATCAAGTATCCCACTGCTCCATAAAGTCTCATTTCCAAAGTAAATGCTGCTTAAATCCAGTTGATCATCCGTATGGGGCACTTCTTGATCTGTGAGAGAACATTGGAGTATGTTAGGCAAAAATGTTGGTGGATAAAATTATCAAATTTCATTTGCTTACCATTTTCTTGATGACTTTTGACAGCTAGCAAGAACAACAGCAACCATCTAGACATGACATAAAAGAGACTATAAGCTTTAATAGTGACATTAAAAATGTTTTTGATTCATCTTTAAAAAACTGCTTTAAAGCTTGCCTTAATATAAACATCATAGCTTCAGCTACAGGAAGCAGCAAATTCAGCCACTTCTGTCAGCTGCTACCAAACTACGGACCTAGAAACTAATGAACAGACAGTGAGTCAGCTAAACTCTTTGCAAAACTTTATTTTCTTACCTTCTTGCTTAATTGGCCAGCTGTGTGACTACTTGAAGGCAGGTGTAGCTAATTAGGAAACCAGCGAAGGACAAGGAAGTACTGCAGTCAGATTTGAGCAACACTGCCAACCTTTAGTTCAGTTTTCTTCAAATGTTTTATCAGGCTTGTTTGGAACGAAGCAGACCAGCATCGGATTTCTGCAAGAACATGTAACAGTTACGCTTAATATTTATATTTAATATCTTTTAAGATTTGGTGTTCGTTTTTTAAATCAGTATTTTAATGAATCAACATTAGTTTTTAATGCATATTTAAGTTTTTTTAATTTGATATTTTAAATATTTTATTTACCATTGTGCACAAATAAAAGAAACAAAAACAACAACATTTAAATTCCAGTATTTAGACTCATTACTTAATTATGAAAACAAACTTTTAATGTTTAGATTTATGTAATATTTTAACATTTACATTATTTTTAACACATAAACATGTTAAATTTAAAATATGCATTTAATATTTACATTTAACTATAAAATGTATATTTGTAAAATGTATGCATGAATTTCAAATTTTAATTTCAAATTTATATTTAAGAATTCAAATTGTTTATTTATACTAAGCATATATGATTTTTATTTACATTTCACAGTTTTGTAATTTTTTTTGCAATTTCCTAAATATTTTACATAAATATTTAGAATTTGGTATTTGGATTTACCATTTTAATTTATATTCATACTTAATAAATTGACATTTCTATTTAACGTTTAGATTAAAATGTTTGCAAATAGAGCTATAAATCTGATCAAAACTGACACGAAAAGAAAATATTTGAATTTAAATTTGTCAAAATGTCGCAGTTTTATTTCAGCATGCTTCGGTTTACGATCGGAGCTCAAAAGGACTACATTTCCCAAATGCAACAATGTTACGAAATTCTTAAGCTACTTCCTTATGAAGCATTTCAAAATAAGACGAATGTTTCCAGCGCAACGTCCTATCTTTGTGAAAAGGTCCATGGTTTCTACATAGGGCTTTTATTTTGAAGCCGGGGTCATTCCTCCCAGTCTCGTCGATCTCTGGTGGAGGCAGCGACCGCTCAGGACCGTGGGAGGGTTAGTCTCGTTTCAACCGTGGACGCGATGAGGCTCCGTTTGGCCGGAGCCGTGCTGCTGTCGGCGGCCGCCTACTACGTCTACCTGCCGCTACCGAGCGGCGTGAGCGAGCCGTGGAAACTGATGATGCTGGACGCGCTCTTCCGGAGCTTCATGCAGGCGGTGAGAGCTGATTGATGACACTGACAGGAGGGCAGAAGAGGGCAGGTTGATGTGAGGAAAGGCAGGGCTGTCAGGATTACAACACCTGAGGCACAAAACCGTGCAAGTGAACAGGTGATATGAGAATCAGGTTTTATTTTATTGCAGATCAGAGCTAGTGCAGAGAGAAGGAAGTTACTGGTTAAAATGAAAGCCTGCTTTAGTATGACGAATGAGCCAAAATAAAAATGTCTATAAAAATAAAATCTAAACAAGAATAAAAATATGCGTTTAGTCTCAGCCAGTATCTATTCTCAACTTCTAAAATCTCGCCTTTGACCAACGCCTACTATAATCTAATGATTAAAAAGATCTAACTCAACACTGAAACTGATAAAGGCGAGTCTTAAACGTGGAAAACAACAACAACAACCACAACCAAAAAAAAAAAAAAAAAAAAAAAACAGAAAAAGGAATAAAAGGTATCTAAAAAATACAAAACTACTTTAAGTCTGTTCATAAGTTCGACAGGTTAACTGAGAGGATAAATCCAGAGGTTTTAGAAAGTCTTGGGGTTATTTTACAGCTTGTTTTCATCACTAAGATGGCCTTCTCTCTTCTTGTTCTGGCTATCCTGCAGAATCCTTGTATATAACACTTTAAATAGATTTGCTCCGTCTGTCCTGATTGCAGTCTTAAATCTGAACTGGATCCAGAGGGAAAAACTCTTAATGCAGTTTTAGCAATTTCTGTTCCCAAACTTTGTAAAAATCCCAACAGGTGGCTGGACTTGACTGCAGCGGTTATTAAAACAAAATATTGATTATTGTGCTGCATTTTGTTTTGAAACTATCCTCGTTTTGCGTTTCAGCGCATCCCCTTTCACTCATATTTAAATACACTCCTTATGTATTTATTTAGTCATTACTATTTTACCCAAATTTGTAATTTTGTTTACTAAATATCGGCCAGAATAATTATAGTGAGCATTATTGCAATAATGTACAGCAACAACTTAGTTTTTTTTTTTGTTGTTGTTGTTGTTCTTTACACAGAACAACACATTTTTTTTGGTTTAATTTTTGATTAAACTATGTGAAAATTTTGGTTTAGCTTGCTTAGCATTCATATTTTATTATTATTATTATTGTTATTATTTAATTATAAGTGGTTTGTAAGGGGAAATTTTGGGAATTTTAGATTCCAACTAAACACAGCACTTTTTCGAGGCTGGTGACTCACAGACACGGAGCATCAATAACACCTCCTCAGGCTGGTTGTCGTCACCATTTTAACACATTGGCAAAGACTAAATCTGAAGACTTTCACCTCACATCATCTGGGAAACTTTGTCCTACACTTGAGTAAACCAGAACTTCCACAGCAGAATCAGAAATATCGACTGAAGCTTTTGCATATTGGATTTGGCAGATTTTAACCTGATCCTGACAGTTTTTCCAGGGATATTAATTATAAACTATATTTTATATATATATATATATATAGAGAGAGAGAGAGAGAGAGAGAGAGAGAGAGAGAGAGAGAGAGAGAGAGTTTTCCCTCCATACAGAAAATATTGGCACCGACCAAACAGGTTTTGGCTTTCCATCAATGAAAAATTACAAACCTGCCCCAACCACCACCCAAAAAATCTGGAAAAAATTGTGTGGATGTGGATATTGGAGAATAAAACTGAATGCACATGGGGAGGTAAAAGGGGGGGGGCTCTACTTTAACTGTAAAATCAGTAGCAGCCACAGTCCTCCAATCTGTATTCAGGGAATAACATAAAAAGGACCTTTAACTAGGCAGGCGGATGGGCTTGAACCTGTTGCATGTCACAGATCTGTAGCTCACCTGAAATGCTTCACATTTAATTGAACACCACACAGTTTACACACCCACATCTTGAGTGACGAGTTTCCATGTGTGTTCCCCACATTGAACAGGTTTTCACGCCCTGCTGGTTTCTTACCTTCAGGTCCGGTCACTTTGAGCACAAAGAGACTGCAACACCAAACCTGTGGCATTCCAGTTCAAACTAAATCAGTTCCTTTAGAAAGACTAATATTATGCATATTATTTCAACCATGCATTATTAACTCGCTTTGCAACCGCACAAAAAGTCCAGATTAAAATTTGCTGGATGTGTAGTTTGAGGACAATCGTTGTGCCTGATCGTGGGAATTATTATCGGGTTACACTGTAAACTGATTTCAGGGAATAGGCGAATGGTGCCACACAAGCTTAACTAATGATCTGCTCTGCTTCAGAACAGAGCTGTAGCTAAACCTAAAAAATCTTTTAAGACTGGTGAAAGTGTCAGATGAGGTCGTGTAGGCAAACCATGTGCTAACCCCCTGCATGCTCAGTCCATGTGTGACAATCTAAAGCCAAAATCTTGGTTCTGTAACCAGCTTTGAGCATCAGTATTATGGGATTTATCATAGTTTCAACTGCAAACCTGCAATATTTCAATGTTTGTGATGGAGAACTGCAAAAAGTACTTGAAAATTTTTTCTTGAGCACAAAATATAAAAGTTATGTCTTTTTAAAAATTTCCAGAGTGACGTAGCTCATGCAATGGGCGTGTGCCACCGCGTCCACCTGTTGAACCGGGTGGTGTCCTGGGTGGAGGTGATTGAGGCTCGCTCCAGCCCCGCCGTGAACGTCACAGACTCCGCGCTGGGAGGCATCCCCACCCGGGTGTTTCATCCCATCAGAGGGGAGAGGCTGAAAAGAGGAGTTATTTATTTCCACGGTGGCGGCTGGGCCCTCGGCAGCGGACGTGAGTGCGGTGCATAAGAGGCTTTAAACAACCGTAAAGCTGCTGACGGTTAAACAAATCCAATCAACTTAAGTCTATTTTAAAGCCTATTTTTCTGCTGGCTTCAGTGTTTAGATCTCACTGTGACAACATGAGCTTGTTAAACACAATCTTATATGAAGGGTGAACTTTTTTCTCACATTCGGAGCAAACACTGCTTTTCTTTTTGTATGAAGATGCTATCATCTTCATAGCTGTGTCATCAACACTGAGCCTCACATATTCGGTGTGTGGTGCTTTCATTGCCTAAAGACTTGCTGTATTTAGTTTGTGAGCATATTGTAGCTTGGTCATCTTTCTGCCTCCAGTATTTTACAGAAATAACTTAAGTTTTTATTCGTTATGAGTCGAAACAAACAACTGAATCCATAAAGTCATAAAGTCACAGGTCAAATGATCTGAAAGTCATATTCCCAAAGACTTTACTACTGCAGGAAGTTATATGAGCAGCCATATGAGTCATCCTCTGCTGCCCAGGAATGCTGAGACTTCTAAATCTCTTGGTATCCAGTATAATGTAATACCAACTAAGCCTAAAGTATTACAATATATTACTGTAGCCTTACTGTAACTTCAGCATCGGTTTATGTGCTTCACAGGAATGCGCTCCTATGACCATCTTTGCCGGAAGATGGCGGAGGACCTGGATGCTGTCGTTATGTCAGTTGAGTAAGTTTTGGGCGTCGATCACATTTAAGCTGCAGGTCGTGGATTTTGTCAATGTAAAAGGTTTGAAGAAAACAAGTAATGCTTTTCTCTTGTTTTTTAGCCAATCATAGCAATGACAGCTGATTGTTTCGTGTCATTTTGATGTGAAAGTATTATTGACGTTTTCAGACAGCATGTTTCAAACTCTTCCCCAAGGAGGAAAACTGGGTGAAAGTTTTCAGGAGTTTTTTTTTTCATGTTTAGCATCACGGTCCGTTTGTGACCTTGGAAACAGTCTGCAGCAGTCTGCCGCACAGACTCGGGTCTGTTCATTTATCATGGACGTGGTTTAGCTGAAGGCCATGTGATGTGGCTGAATGTGCTCAAAACATCAGTGAAACTTGTGATGAGATTATGGTTAGAGATGTACCGATTGTGCCATTCTAGGTTGATGTCAATATTTGAAAGACAGATATTTTGTGTGTGTGTGTGTGTGTGTGTGTGTGTGTGTAAATTTAGTTTTTCTGTTATTTTAGTTTACCCTCTTGGTTAAAAAAAAAAAAAAAAAAAAAAAACCCTGAAGTTTCTGTCCTGTCTTGACATGAGAAAGATTACACAGGAAAAGATTGCTCTTTCAAATCAGTTTGCCCCCGCTGGTGACTCTCTCCTCTTAATGGAGAGTTTCTGGACTTGGATTCTTCCTTTTGTTTTTCTTCTTTATCCAAATCCATCTTCATATACTCCTCTCTTCAGCACTGCCAGAAAGGCTGCTTACTGCAGAACCCCTGGTCTAGTTCAGCTCTGCCTTTAAACCCATCTACATCCCTGCCATAGCCTTTAACCAGGCCCAGCTCAGCCTGTTTGGCTCTGCAGTAAGCACCTACTGAAATCACTGTTCACCCCAGCTGCTAGCTCGGGAATATCATCACAGATGAAGGATTTAAAACTCTAATATTCTGTGAAATACAGAGAAAGTCAACATTTAATATTACAGATGTTCATTTTTACCTCCCGGTTTAGCTTTTTCTTTCTATTTTTCACTTAAACTGATTTTAATTATAGTCATTATAACACCTGAGTATAATATTGTTGTCATGTTAAATTGTCCGTTTGCTGTAGCTACCGTCTTGCTCCAGAGGCCGTGTTCCCAGATCAGTACCATGATGCAATAGCGGCGTCACGGGCCTTCCTGTCCACTGAGGTTTTAGAGCACTACAGCATCGATCCAGAGAGGGTGTGTGTGTCGGGAGACAGCGCTGGGGGAAACCTGGCTGCCGCTGTGGCACAAAAGGTAGAAAAACAAATGCATACAGAGAAGGAGAAGCAGTTTTGGGGTAGTTTGCTACTGTTTCTACTTTCTGTTTATGCAGAATACACACGTTTCTGTTTGTTTATCTCTTGAAATGATTACCTGGTGGTAGCGACCCTGTATGTAAAGTGCAGCAATGGGAACATCTTCGTGTTCTTCTATTTTTGGCTGCTCCCTTGAGTGGGTGCCACAGTGGGTCATCCGCCTCTATCACATCCAGTTCTGTCCCACCAACCCTCTGCATGTCCTCCTTCACTCCTTGACATCATAACAACCTGGTTTAACCAGCCTATCACAGCGGAGACAGTGGAAACTGTCAGAAGACACCAGCTGTGCTCAGACACGGGTCAGAAACTAACCTCATCAGCTTGAGTTATTACACAGGTGACACAAGGCAGCATGTGGACAGTTTTAATCAGGTTTGTCCTAAAGTACCTAAAGCTAAAAGAAAAGCATTTACAGTGTTGCTGTTGGACTCTGCAGCTTTCCTGTTGGCAACACGTCTTTGGTACCCCACAAATATAACAAGCAGCTGATCAGAGCAGGGTCGGGAAGAGCGTAAGGGAGTAAGCTGCGACTTTATTTTAAACATGCATTGTCATATTATCTTAGGCACACATAAAAATCAATGTTTATGTTTCCCATTTCTAAAAGGACAAAAAAATATTGGCCTATATTGTCGTCAAATATCGATATTGGTGTCAGTCAAAAAAAAGAAAATTGGTCGGGCTTTAAATATCAGGCAAAAAGCAGCAACCGAATATTTTATGTAAATTTTATGAAATCTGGTGTTTCTGAGAGTTTTTCCTCTGAACTGAAATCTAAAGCTTGCGTGTGTCCACAGCTCAGCTCAGACGACACCCTGAAGGTGAAGTTCAAGGCCCAGGCGCTGATCTACCCCGTGCTGCAGGCGCTCGACTTCCACACCCCATCCTACCAGCAGAACCAGGCCGTGCCCATCCTCTACAGGCCCGTCATGGCTCGCTTCTGGTTGCAGTACCTGGGTGGCAACACCTCCCTGGAGCCTCTCCTGCTCGCCAACAACCACAGCTCTCTGGACGAGTCGGGCATCAGCGCAGAGACTCGCTCGAAGCTGAACTGGACCGCTTTGCTGCCGGCTGAGCGGAGGAAGCACTTCCGGCCGGTGCTTAAAGAAACCGGGTCACCTGGTGTGGTGGGCGAGGTGCCGGGGCTCACAGACGTGAGGGCGTCGCCGCTGCTGGCGGAGCAGGGCGTTCTGGGTAGGACGCCTAAGGCGTACGTGATGACTTGTGAGTTTGACGTGCTCAGGGATGACGGGTTAATGTACGCCAGACGTTTGCAGGACGCTGGCGTCACGGTGACCAGTGACCACTATGAGGACGGCTTTCACGGCTGCATGGTGTTTGCGTATCTGCCGATGATGTCGAGCGTGGGACGGAGGAGCATGAACAACTACATCCGCTGGCTGGACCAAAATCTGTAGGAAAAAACCCCCCATAGTTTCCACTTTGTGGTATGAAAGACGTACTGGGGCAGAAATCTGGGATGACTAGAGGAAAAAAAACGTGATCATAGCTGTTAAAACATCCCAGCTTTAGCCAAGAAGGTCAAAGGTTGGAACCACTGTGTCGATGCTGCTTTGGACCGGAGGCGTCTGTTTAGCACATTAAAGTTTAAAACCACTGGACCTATAAATCTACAATCAAACACGCCACCGCACATCCTCAGTGTGTCCTGACACCAAAACGTCTTCAAACAACTGTGACCAAAGAAAGTTTTTATATAGAAATATCTATATAATTAATGGCAAACTTATAAAGACAGGTTTTATACTTATTACTTTTATTTATTAGTTTTAAAAGAGTAGAAAACTACAAACATAAATATATAAGAAACTTCTTTATACAAAAATAATTGCTGAAAACCCCTAAAGCTTAAAACATGGTGCCATAGCAGCATAAAACACTCTTGTGATTAGCTGGCAGGTGATTCATTAAAACAAATGGCTAACCCTGCAGCATTTTGGGCCCACAGTATAATTACTGCTGTGATGCACATCATCACTGCCAGATGCACAGCTACACGGCGGTATTTTTGCTCCATAGCTCCGCCCATAAAAGTCAAAAGTCAAACCTGGTTTAAATTGGGCTGATCTAACCCTTCAAGGTCGCCTCCTCAGGCAGCGATTGGTTAGATTGCTCCCCAGGAGTCCAATTTTGACCATTTGGACTTTTCTGCAATGCTCTCTGGATCTCCTCCACTATGTTAAAATGGGGATCTTAGAACTTGAATGGTGTTGTGTAGGGTGGCTGATGATTAAAAAACCCCAAACCATGTGGCTACTCAAAAAATGGTTTTAAATGCTTTGAGTCAGCACAGTTGTAACCCTCAGATACCTCAGGAGATTATCGTAGAGTTTGCTTGATTACAGTCTGCCACGGGGGAGAGATTCATGGTGTATAACCCTGTGAGTGTTGTAAAAAATGATAAGCTTGCTCCTGTGTGTGGTTTCAACTTCCACTAAAACCGTTTAATTTCTGAGTCGTAGCTTAAAACCTTGTCGTACGCCACTTTGTAGCTGATGGTTGGTGATTAGGGGATATTTCAGGCTTAATTTATCCTTCTAATGTCAGCCGCAGTCAGCTGTATCGTTAGTAACCACTTTAGTCACTCACCTCAAACTAAAGATGCATTTAAATCTAGACCTGCTAATGTGCAAACTTGTGAATTTCACTGACATTTTCTCATCTCTGGTCACCGCATCCCTGCTAGTTCTCATCTTAATACCTGATCTCAGTGATGAGCCTCGCTAAGAAGTACAAATCAGTTAAATGTGAATCAAAGGTTTGATATTTATCATAATCAGGTATGCTTTTTGATTTTTATTAGCAAAGTTCCTCTGAAAACAATTTTTTTCTGTGTTTCTCTGGAAATATAAAATATACATATTAACACTCAGATTTGAGAAAACACTGGATACTAAATAATGAATTATTATTATTGTTGTTGTTATTTTTTTAAACACAGCCAAGGTGGGAAAAAAGACAAATCTACATACTGGAGAAAAAACGTTTTATTTAGTGTAAGAAGAAGTGCAAGAAGAAACGACGCAGCCACAGCTTAACTGTGCTGAAGGATAATCTGTGGCTTACTTCTAAAATTTTCTGCCATCAGAAGCATTTTCTCTGGGTCGTTTTAACCCTCAGAGGTCTAAATATTCTAGCTGCCCTGCTCCCAATCTAAACCCTGTATTTTGCAGAATAAACAAACAGGACTTCTGTGAAAAGAAATGAAACAGTTTTTCTTGAATGTCAGACCGTTTACTGCGTTTTTCTCCCTTGATTGCCGTGACTTAGTCATTTTTAAAAGCAAAAATCACATGTTCTGATGGCTGATAACTTAAACCTCGCAGGTTTGATTACAAAGTGACGTCATTTGCTGCAAATTGTTGTTTTGCAGCAGGAAGTTTGACTTTTGGGTGACATTCAGGACTGAAATTACTGAAAACATTCGATTTTAAATCCCCATTTTCAGCATAATTATGAAGAGAAATGACAACAGGCCCAGCTGGCCCGTAGTATGGCTCAAAGTTCCTCAGATATGATGTTTTATGATGTAACGAGACACTGAAGACACACACACACAAAACCAGACAGTCGGGCTCAGTGTGTGTGTTGTAAAAGTATGTCAGAGTTCACAGCTGTGTATACTCACTGGGTTGTGCAATAATGTATGTCTCAAACTGTCTCTCAATCTCTGTAACTTCACTCTCAGATGACCACTGGACCACGGGGCCAATGCAATGATGAACGCTGTGAATTATTATTTTTTAAACAAGAGTAAAATTACTCTATCGCCACGAGAGAATCGGTCCCAAGCGGAATATCACGTTTCCTGCTCGCCCGGTGCTGCTGGCTCAAAACAAATATAATGAACTGACGGCGGTGAATGACTCGCTGTTGGCGTTCAGCCAGACTGTAGCAGGAACGCCGAGCTGAGGGTGGTCATTACACCCCTCGCATTATTCCACAAAAATGTAATTTTCTTTCTCTCCTTTAAAGGAAATGATTCCAGACGTCTTATTTCTAACATGTGGCTTTTATTCACGTACATGTATAATGGTATAACTCATCTATAAATTAGACATGCGGGCTTGCAGAAAAGTAAGTCTGAGTGCTGTCATTTTAATTCTGTATGTGAAATTATGCGTTTAATGGGTTCACATTGTATAAATAAGGTTTTAATGCGAGTCGGGTTATGCAACAGGTTGTTTCAGGCGAGCAGATATGGAAAACTGGGCCCAGATGTGCTCCTGCAGTGCTGGTAAATCTCGCAAAGGAGCTGTTTTATTGGCTGCTGTCACAACTGTGCAGGGAGGATGAAGATGTTTCCTTTTATGTTATCTATGTTTTTATTTCCATTCTGCGCTGTATGTTTGTTGTAATCTGGGTTTTAATTTTCTGTCCGTGCACGTGTCAGTGTGGGAGACCCGTGACATTCCTGGATAAGTTTTTAAGCTGTGATTACAAGGACAAAGGAACTGCAGGCGGTACTCAGCAGCACCGGGTAGAAGAGCAACATAATGGTTTATCTACATCTGCTGTTATTCAAAAAAAGCCAAGATCCAGACCCATAAATCATTTATAACTGTACTGATGTTGATATGACTGCAGCTGAAACGAGGTTCAGGTTTTGGTAACACTGTGCTTTAATTAAAAGTCCTGCTGAGCATGTAAAAGCAGCATAAAGATGATATCAAACATACTCCAGTATTACTGTCAGAGTGCTTTTTAAACTGTTTTTTTCTGGTATATCCCTCTTCAGGTGCTGTATCAAGTTCACAACCCATAAATTCTTTTGACCATTAAAGGTACTGTACTGTGCAAAAGTCTCGAGCCATTTCTTTGTAGTTTGCTAGGAAAAAAGTGGAAAAATGTGCAGTGATTTATTGAAAAATGTGGTGCAAACATATGTGGGAATACAGTATATCAGGGAAAAACTGAGTATACAATTTGATATCTTGGTGTGACCACTTTATTCTTCAACACAGCCTGAACTTTCTGACCAGCCTGAGCGCCTCCGCACACGCTGACGATGATTTGAATCAAAATGTACAATTTGGATTCCCTCCATTAGACCTGTTGCCCGGATTTTAAGTTCAGTTCTTGTGTAATTTGGCTTACCACAGCCCTTTCTCCTGTTTCCCCTCCTTAAGAATGGCTTCTTGACAGCCACCCTTCCACTGAGACCATTTCTGATGGAGCTTCAGTGATTGAAGGGCCAGATGCCGATCTCAGGTCCTCTGCTGGACTTGTTTTACCTACTCCTTAAGGACATGATTCCACACACTGTTCATCTCCTGTAGATAATTTATTAAGCCTGTAAGTGCTTCTTTTGTCCTCCACTGTCCAGTTTTCTTTCTTTAAGGACACTGCACAGAATGCTGAGATATGCCGAGTTTTCAGCTAATAGCTCTTTGGGATCTCTGCATCACCTTGTTGCTGCAAAATTGCAGTTTTTTTTTCCAACCAAACTGTTTTATCTTTGACATTTTTGTAGACTCAGCTGAAAAATTTGGAACAAATCCTGTTTTTGTGACCTTAAAGATACAGTTCACAATTGATTCTTTGCCAAGTTATCTGCTATGTGTAGACACAACACTGATTCATCCCTTGAGCTGGGTGTCTTTGTTTTGCTTAAGTGATAAGGGGCTGAACAAACAGTTCAAGTACAGACACTGGACTGAAGGTGTGTGAAAAAGCAGTTAGTGTCCAGAGAAAAAATGTGAAAGACTACCAGAAAGTGTGGAGAACTTCAACTTAAGACCACTTTAAAAATTTCAAGAAAGTCTGACACCTTGGAAGCAAAATATAAAGACACGAGGGGTAGCTGGAGACATTTGCACAGCACTTCATACATAGATTTTTTTTAAAATTTTAAATCTCCTGCAACATTCACTAAAACTCATCAGAATGTGAAGCAATAACTGCTGTGACTTTGTAAAAAAAATATATAGGTACTAAACTGAAGAAATGTCAAGTCACGCTGAACTTGGGCTGCAGTTTACTTTTTGTGTAATACCAGTTTTTACCACAAGATGGTGCAGTGAGTCAGTATAACCTTTTTTTAACCAGGCAAGTAATTAAAAACATGTTTTTATTTACCATGGCAGCAAAAGAAGAAACATCAAGACCAAAAACTTTACACTTCTGAAAACATGTCACACACCTGCTGGTTGAATACTGCCACCTGGTGGTCAAAGTTACGGTTAAACGTACTGTCGACGGTATTGGCAAAAACAAACGCAACACTTCAATTCCTCGGTGCTGGTGCTGCTCCTGCCTTTCTCCGATCCTGCTTTTCATTACCATCGACTGGTTGAAGCGTGAAACAACATGTGATCGTCCACGATGCGTCCAACGGAGCATGTCTGCACAAATGGAAGATCTTAACTGTGCAGATGATCTGGCAGTAATTTCAACAACAAGTAACTCATCTCCAAGTGAAGACTGACAGACTCTTCGACTACGCCAAGAAAACAGAAGAATGAAGTGATGTTAATTTTCTTTTTCAAACTGCTTTATTTCCTCACAATTGAGTCAGACAAAATAGGACAAGACAAGCAGAAAAAATGCAAAAAAAAGGAAAACTAAAACAATTTTGCTAAGACCGTCATCGTCATCATCATCATCATCATCTCAACAGCAAATCATCATCACCACTACCAATCCCAGCACTAACATTTGCATCTTTGTCTTTATTATTATACATACAGGTATTTATATATATAAAGAGTTCATATATATTAAGTTATAGTAAATAATGTATGTCATTGTAAACTACAGCTTAGATAGATCTTGTCAAGAGATTTATTCTAAAGACACTTCTTCAGCTAAGAGTCTAAGGGTAGAAACACACACAGACGCTGTGGTTTTCACTTGTATACAAGGGCGGTCACAGAACGCTCACACCAGAGTGGGGGCCCTGTGCTGCGCGCTCTGTTACCGCTCTGGTCTTTATTTATATACAAAGCAATACAACAGTGAATATGTCTATTCATAGGCAGAGGAATGTTAGTGCGTAGGGAGTGAAGATAAGAGTGGTTCAGGTGTATGTGTGTGTGTTGTGAGATTCAGAAGGACGCGGCCCTTCTTCTTGTTAGAGAGCGCAGATAAAAGTGTCCAGCTCTCCTCTTCCTGCTTGTTCAGCTAATATCGCTGTGAGAAAGAATTTATAAAACAGTCTTGTAGTGGACAACAGTCTAAGTCATCAGAGGTCAACATACAGTATTCTATCATATGCAAACTTATATCATTAAAAGCTTATACTGACTACTAAGTACAATTTTCCATTGACAGATCTATAAAACTGTAAGGATAATAATAAGAAAAAAAGAACAAATGTCCAGTCAAAGGTCAGGCCTCTGCAGTTTTAAAGTCACTATTACTTTGCTGGTACTTATCTCACAGTTGCACAGCTCTGAGTCACCTCTAGACCTGATCGGAGGGGCTAGCACAGCGCCGACACCGCTTCATGGAGGGAGCCTGTTACTGAGTAGTCACCAGTGTTGGGAATGACACTGAGGAAGACTTTGGACCTGCAGTTTTAACTATGGGGTACAGACACAACACAAACACATGCAGTAAGAGAGGGGGGTGGGCAACGAACTGCTGCCAAGGTGTGAAATGATGATGAAGTGTGATTAAAAAAACCTCCCTAACTGTTTTTTAACAATTAAAAATAATTTTAAAAAGAATGTATATATATAAATTAACAATAAAAATATTGGATTAGTTAATGTAATAATATTCTTATTTTAATGTTTTTATTCTGCTATTATGAACTAATTAATTAACATTTGTTATATATATTAATTAATATTTGTTAATATGACCAAATAATATTAAATATAAATATAATTATATATTAATATGTATTATATAATGTAAGTATTGTTTATAATTTGATTTTATAATTATAAGAATAATCATAAGTATTATTATTATTATAATATATAACAACTGATCCATAAATACTCTTACACATAATATAAATACATATATACACATATTTATTGAGCTCAAAGTTCTTAGAACTGAAGAAGCTTCTCAGATGAGAGGTGAAACGTCTTCAAGCAACTTAAAGAAGTCCAGACGCTTTTCTTTGCAAGCTCCTTTGACTACGATGACCTGGATGACTGAGAACCTTCACAGACATTTATTGAGCTCATATGATTATATGTTAGAAGACGGATGCTTTACATGCTCTAACTGTGTGCCAACCTTGGAAGTTTCTACAAATAAATTCATGATAAAGGTAACACTAGTGATAAAACAGGGATCACAGCTGTAATGGTGGAAGTATATGTTTCAATCATTACTTAAACAAAATAACTCGTGATGGAAGTTCTTCTACAGCTTCTGTATTTGGGGTCAGCTTTTGTGAAATACAGATATTCTATAATCTTATCATATATACATATTATGTTACGTTGTTATATTCATCTGATGTTTTATAAAAAAGAAAACTGTGCAGAAAAATTATAAATTGGTAAATAAATAAATGTATCTATTTAGATTTAAAATAACGGAAATGTTTGCAGCGGTAATAACTAACATATACATTTACACAAACATATTTTTCGACATCTTACATCCCCCAAAAAAAAAAAGTGCGTTTGGTTGTTTTGGAACTCATTTTCAAAGTCAACAGATTTCAGGGCTCTAAATTAAATTCTGCTGTTTTGCTATTATTATTCTTTTGCACTCGATGTAAATCAAAGTTATACGACAATCATGAGAATATTGTGTGATGAACCATATTTTCCCATCCTGTTCACCCTTATGATGTTTTATTTACGTCTGCTGAACATGCTTTCATATAACATAAAACCTGCTGTGAATGTGACTCATTCATATCGCCAGCTGTGCACCAAAACGGTGCCACATGTAGCTGTTTGACATCACATCTGCAGCAGCGGTAATTATAATTATAATTGTGATATGTCAGCAGGTCGAGGGAACCTTTTGAACTTTAATTCACTTAGAGCGCCTGCTATCACATCTTAATAAGTTCACAACGTATTATTATAATAAGTTTTAATAAACAAATTGTGCCAGTAAAGATGTTTTTCTTCCTGTTGTGAGCTAACCTCACCATTTATACATGTTTAAAAAATGAAATATAATAATTTAATGAGATCCAGACACTGTTATTTTGTGCATTTAAAATGTGGTAAAAGTGTCAGCAGTTCTTATAAGTGATAAATATTAGTTAATATATTAGGAGTAGGCAACATTTTGTTTTTCCAGAGGTACAACTGGTCCTACGCCGGTTAGCTGGACTTTAAACCTAATGGACATAGTGAGGAATTACAGAATTACTCTACGATGGTCATTGTAGATAAATGAAATAAACAGACTTAAATAAAACCACTGCACTCTTAACTGAAGAAGCACTTTGCTTTATACACGCTCACTGGACACTTCATTAGTTACACCTTGCTGTTATGACATTGGACCCGCTTTTGCCTTCAGAGCTGCTTTAACTCTTCATGGCAACGATTCAACGAGGTCTAGAGGTTTTGTTTCATGTTGGTCACACAGTTGCTGCAGATTTGCTTCACATCCTTGACGTGTTTCCCAAAGGTGCTCTACTGGATTAAGGTCTGGTGACTGTTCAGGTCATTTGGGTACAGTGAATTCATTGTCATGGTCAAGAAACCAGTTTGAGAGGATTTAAGTTTTGCAACATGGAGCATTAACCAGAATTATCTATCATGATGGCCAATTCCGGATAGCCAACTTTGGAAAACAGTTCTTACTTGAGGGAAATGGAATCTAGTGTGGTCTTCTGCTGCTGCAGCTCATCTGCCTCACAGTTCAATGCGTTGTCTGTTCATAGATGCTCTTTTGCATAACTTCATGTAACAAAGGGTTACTTGAGTTGCTGTTGCGTCCCTGTCAGTTCAAAGCTGTCTGGTTATCCTCCTCCGACCTCTGCCATCAACAGAGTACTGCCCCTCATTGCATATGTCATCGTCATTAAATAAGCTCTGTTATGCGATTCTAAAGACGACATTCATGTTGCATTTTTGGGATAGACTTCAGACTATCTGGAAAAGACCTTATAGCCCTTCCCAGATTGATGGGCAGCTTTTCTAAGATCATTGCTGATGTCTTTTCTCCGTGGCATACCTGAATGGTCCTGACCAGCAAAACTGCCCAAACTGCTGCTTTTATAGAGGTTTTCACATTTGCTGATGATCAGATAATCAGGTGCATTTAATTAGCAGGACCCAGCTTCTACTTACCTTACTACTTTTTTATGGTAACAGTGAGGGTGCACTTCATTTTTCACATCTGCATGTGTGTTGCTTTTCCCCCTAAATGTCCATCATGAGCCAAGAATAAGTCTGATATTCACATTTAATTATTGTTATTAGGAGCCTAGATTACACTCATTAGTGATGTGTAATTATTTTATTTATTATTATTGGAATATTTGAAATAACAAAACAAATATTCCATAGTGATTTAATTATACTTTACATAATTATTTATTCAGTTAATTCGCTATGGATCACACATTCATAAATTATATTATAGTCACTAAATTGGCATTTATTATAATTGCCTGTAATGTACTTACTATTTTATTCTTTATCCCACTGCTGTAATTTCTAAGTAAGGAAGCGTGTATGTCTGTTACACGTATTCTAAATCTTTCAAATATAAAGCATGCACGTGCTATCACTTATTTTTTAGCAGCGTTTAATGAATTGGTATTGAAGTTCACAATAAAAGTCTACCACAGGAGATGGCGCCAAATCCTCCAATGCACACAAACCTTCAGCCAGTAAATCCACCATTATGCATATGTGTTGATGTTATTTATCACTACCATATTTTATGTTCTAGAAACAATGTAAAACCAAATGGTTCTGTTGTGAATGTGATAGATTTACACTTCAATATTTTTTAATCCCTTGACTTAGTGTTTAAGACTGTGATTTTGATCAGTGTCTCTTATTTGATATTTTGGAGAGTAAAAACATGTGCAGAGCGAGAGACTTGTGCCAGACTTTCTCCATCTGTCATCCGGGTGAAAAACTGGCTTCAGTCTGAGCCGATCTTGCACTGGATATCAAAGGAATAGGTTGGCTTCCCATCCTCGGTCGTTTTTTTTCTGTTCCTCTCAAATTAGCTTTTGTTCTTGAAGTCAAAGCTTGCAGGGAACCGGAAACTCATCAGGTGCTTGCGTGACAGTAAACAACATGCCTGCCTGGTCATGTGATCAAGAAATGGCAAAAATATGCTTCCCCTGACAGACAGGTCTTTCTGTCTTTGCATGCTATGAACAACCAAACCTGCATCATCAAGCCTGCAATGAGCACAGCTGAGGAGGGATTCAGGACATCCCCTCTGTTGAAAACCATGAAAGAATCAGAGGGGAAAAGATTATATAACATTACACTGCAAGGCAGCAATGTCTCTAACACGGGTGGGTCTATTTTCTTTGAAGATTTATCATTTTTCACTGCCAAAATATGAATTATGACTCTTTCCTGTTGTCTTTTCTGGACACATTGTTATAATTTCAGTTAGCTGCTATTCAATTCAATTCAGTTTTATTTATCTAGCACCAAATCAGAACAACTATCATCCCAAAGGTGCTTCATATTGCAAGGTAAAGACCCTCCTGCTGCACAGGATCTTGTGTAAAACCATGAACACATGTATGTTCACAACTATGGAGAGCTAGAAAGCAGAAAAGTTTAGAAAGCTTTAAAAAGGAAACCGAGCACATCTTAAGTTTAGATGTGGTCGGTTTCCTTCAAGTGACCCAGCGGTGTAATTTATGATACCAGCTATATTTTTATATGTATCATTGTGATATTCCCACACAGTCTCACAGCAGGTTGCGCAATAGTTATAACCTTTAATTTATAGATGTCAATTTTACAGTTTTTCGTGTCCCTGAATATGATTTTTGTTCTGCCAGCTGACATTAACATGAAATAAATCATTTCATTGCTCACACCAGGGACCCGAGATTGGGCCACACATCATTTTTATTATTTTTAATAAATAATCCATTGAAAATACATTACTTGGTTTGGTTTAGATATCAAAAGTGTCTCTGTTAGACTTAAAAAAGATATTTGCTTGTGTTAAAATGCAATGGTTGCTGCTTCTTCCAAACTTCGGTTTTCTTGGTGGCGCGTCCCCGCTTTGTCTGCACCACATATGTGCTGCAGACATGAAATATACTTCCTTTTGAAAATACGTGAGATTGAAAATCTTGCTGATCGTCACACAACAGTTAATGATGGTTCGTGCTCATGAATACAAATGGATGAATTACGTTTCGTTTCACATTTTGCCATCTGACTAGGATGGGTATTTTAGTTTAATAATAAATACATTTCCCATCATGAGTCTGCCTCTACAGCGTTTCAGGGTTCACAGGAATTGGCACATTGGTGCAAGAAGGATAATAACTTGATGAGAACCTCAACTCTAACCACATGTCTTGGAAAAATGTAAATATATTTGATATATGTCAGGATGTTTATTTCTTTTTGTCCCCGAGTTGCCAAAAAATGTAAAAACAGTAATGCATATTCTGATAGTGTAGAGTTAATGTCATCATATGATGACTTAGATCTCACAAGGTTAAGATTATATGCTTTGATTTGATTGCAATCTTTCACTTCTAATAACTACATTTTAAAAGGAAACATACTGAACATGGAGACAAGCAGACCCCAACTAAACCTAAAGACGAAGAAGGGGGAAACTGGAGGAGAAGGAGGGATGAACTTAAACTTCCATGACACAAACCAAAAACTATTGATGCAACACTGAAACTCATCACTATGACTAACATGAATCAAATATTCAAAGATGTCACAGGAAATAAAGCTGTTAAAATAAAAGAGCAAAGAAAACAGAACTTGTAACAGGCCCCCAACTCAAACCTGATTTGATTCAATCACACTAGAATAAAAACAGGACTGCAGCCTCTTTAAGGCTAAGAAAAATTGGTGGGTGCAAGCTGTTTGTTTGTTTTTTTCACCTTTAGTGATTCATTGGAAATAGTAGCAGTGACCAACTACTTGCTCAGAGGTTTAGCACATAACAGCCTCAACCTCTTGGTGAGCACTTGCAACTTAAAGGTGACTGCACAGCAGGGGCGGATCTAGAGAAATTTTTTAGGTTGGCACTGGAATCAAACAGGGTGGCAAAATCAGCCATTTCTTTACCCTTGTCCAGGTTTTACATTCTGTAATATGTATTATATATCGTTAAAATACATCAAATGCAGTAAGTATACACCTTTCATATAAACATAGCCTGTAACTTTCTTATTGGCTTTAGCCCAAATAACTACAATTACATTTTTGATTTTATGTACTGTATAGCCTATATAATAAACCAGCATGTAGCCCAAAAATATAAAACCCAGAAGGCTACACAAGATGAGGTCGATCAGTTAGAAATACAAGTCTAATTTTGTTTCACACTCTTTTTATTAGAAATAATCAAATTGTTAGTGGCTTAAATTTACAAAAGATTTCTGAAATCTGGACTGTTGTGAAGAATTTTTTTCATGATTTATTGGGTTAATAACTCTCACGGTCTTTCCATTTCCAAAGTTTAAGAGTTAAACACCTTTGTTGAAATTTGAAATGCCCATGGTGTTGATTCAAAATGTGCTCTGGTGAAATCATAGGCTTTGGTTGCTACTGGCAGCAAGAAATAAAGCTGTTTCGATGCTATTGGCGGAACCATTTTTAGGGTGGCACACACCACCCCACGCCACCACAGTAGAGCCGCCCCTGTTGCACAGATCATCTAGTGAGGGCGACCTGTCCCCAAACAGTCAGTCTGACTTGGACTGACTGCAGTCACTTAGACAGATTCCAGAAGATTTGCAAACTATTATTCATTATTGTAGGCAGACAACTCACAGTTCTTCACAGTATTTTGGCTATGCTTGGATATAAAAGCAATGTCATGGAGAAACAATGTCACTCTAAACACTTTAAATTGCTGTCCTGCAGCATCACTCGCTGTGGTTCTGGCTAGACTCTGAATATAAGTCGTTAATGTGAATTCCTGTGTATGTAGACAGCAACAGCATTGCAGTATTTGCTGATGTATCACAGTTAATTGCTCTAGTACCCCAAAATAACTTCATATACACTATCAACAAAACAAAAAAGCCAACAAAAACAATACTTTCCCATATTATATTTTTCTGAGTGTTTTTTCCAGCATTTTTTAATCACACATCGAATTTGACCATTTCCATTTATGTAAACTTGTGGAAAAACAGGCAATTTATTACAGTTTAACACAGCCTGTTTTTAAAGCAACCATTTGAAAGGCAATGAGACGGCAAGTTCAGTTGTAGTAATTTTGCTTGTGCTGCGGTCTCCAACCACTGTTTTCTGTAGTGTAGCATGAAATAGCATGGTTACTTGAGGGTTCAGATGATCTTGCCTATCCTCTTTGCATTGAGTAACTCTCCGTAACATAACTGTGTAATCTTCCTCGTCATAAACACAGGCGTGCAAGAGAAGAGTAAGCCTACGTCTGTGCTGACTCAGAAGAGTACATTTTAAATGGGAAAATATGAAAATAATATTTGCAATTAACAGCACCTGATTTTTCTTGTGTTTTCCTTCATATAAAATAAAGACACACGATGTGTTGATGCAGAAGTAAAAATAGAGTAAAAAAAAAAATCACCAGAATGCACAAACTGAAGAGACTGATCCTAAATATTTCCCAGGGGATTACTTCTTAATGCACACTCCCCCACATGTTCAAAGGAAACCTATTCTCTTGGCCACGGGGCATGCTCAGTGTTTGATTGCACACTTGATTAGCGCGTAATTGCCCATAAGGACTTCATTACCCCACACTCTTTTTCTGAGTGAGTGGGTGGTGGGTCAGTGACACAGCTGCAGCCTGACGCCAAACAAGCCACACGAGTGAGTGCAAGTACTGCATGAATATTCTCTCAGCTATTGTTTTTCCACAACCGCTTAATCCCATTTAGAGCCACTGCAGAGCCAAGAGCTTATCCCAGCATGCATTCTGTCTGCAGATCAGAGGCTGGATCCTTCAAAGTCTGCAATTCAACAGGGAATAAATTACAGGCTCACGAGAACTGCCACATGTCAAAGACTCTGGGAAATGTAGAAAAAATCTATAGACTAATCCCCAAATGTAACCCTGTGAAGTCTAAGTAATCAGCGATGATGACAACTACATTAACCCTTAACCTTTAGCAGTGCACTATCAGATATGTGATTTTTGGCTTTTGTAAACTGGCCTCCTAAGTTTATGTAACCAGAGAACAAAAATAAACATTCTAACAAGGGGTGTTGTGATCTATTTATGTTGCCACGACCCTTGCTATTTAAAAATTACATATCTATATTATGTTTATAATACCCAAGTGGTAATCCCCAAATAACTGTGTAGTTGTTCTTTTTGTATACTTTTGCACAAACAATACAGTAAATTAAGATAAGATGAGATTCAGTAAAATTATTATATTTCTACAGATATCCTGAAAGTTTTGTTATTGTTACAAACTGGGTTATAAAAATTAGGTAGTAAAAAATCAACAATCTGCCTTAATTTTAACAAACACACCATCCATGTATTTTCTCATCTCGCTTATGGTTGCAGCTGTTGCAGGGTGCCGACTCGACAGGTTGCCAGCCTATGACAGGACACAGGGTGACTAACACATATCAGTTTTTTTTTCTACCACAATAATAAGGCTGCAAATTCCATGGGTTCAGCAAATTTAACAACAGGACTTTAGTCTGATGATTCTCGATTTCTGCTGCAACATTCAGATGGTCAGAAACTGGAACAAACAGCATGAAAACACAGATCCATCCTGCCTTGACGGTTCAGTGTAGTGCCAGCTGAGCATTGTTTAAACACCACAGCCTTTGTCCATCCCTTTATGACCACAGTGTACCCATCTTCTGAGGATCATGTCACCATCTCAGTGCAGGAGGTTTGCATCATCAATCAACATGTGATGCTATCCTGGCAATATGGACTAAAGTCTCCAAGTTTCCAGCATCTTGTTGAAACTATTCTATGAAGAATTAAGGCAGCTCTAGAAAGAAAAAGGGTCCAATCCAGTACTAGCAAAGTGTACCTGATGAAGTAGTTGGTAAGTGTAATTTTTCAGTTAATAATTTGAATACAGGACAAATGTATCTCTGTTGGCCGGCTTTGAAACCAGACATGGCTGAGAAACCGAGAACACTGCCCACTCATATCAATTTGTCAATAACACAATAGTACTGACCTAAGGCATACCCTACTTTAATGTCTTTTCTGCTCTAAAGTTAATCAGAACTCACAAAATGGACATTGCATTACATTAAACCAGGCTTGAAAGTAGCATTTAATAACTTAAACTCATTAAAAGAGTGTTTACAGAAGGCAGCAGTGTGATCATTCTCCCCTGGGTTTTTAAATGTTTTCTTTTAAAGATAGAAGAGCCGCCCTTGCTGTTCATTAGAAAGAATGCAATCCTGATTTTGGTTGATTTTTCACTTTAACTTTAAGACTTTGAAAATTAAGAATATTGTGATCATTTATTGAACAGGAAGAAGGTTTAGAATCATATAAGTTTACGCTTCTTAATTCCTTTCAAACATACATTTTGAATTATTTATACAACAGCAATTAATATGTTGTGATGTTATTACTTTGAATGTCCATATGTGTCATTTGTACTTAATTCTTGTAAATGTTCAAAATGAACGTATTTATCTTAAGCAGGGTTATATCTTTAGGAAAGTCCTGTATTATTACCAAATTTTCCAAAGAAGCCCCAAGTCGAAATCATCTGCTGCCATATAAACATTACTCCGTACAGGTGTCCTGACTGACGTAAGAGACGCTCCAGACAAAACATAATAATGTAGCCGTGTGTAGTCAGCTGTATCTACTGTAGTTAGCTGTTACTTAAAAGTGACAGAATAGGTTGAAGTGTGGTTTTAATGGGGGGTTCCCAGCAGCTCAAATTGTGCTCCAGGGACCCAGTTTGGCTTAAGTCATCCCTGCCTCTGGGTCTCATTTGCAAACATTTCCATTCGCCCCACATGGAGATTTAAAACATGCAGCTCTTACCGTTCACACCACTTTGAAAACCTCCCACTTCATTTATGAGTGGGACATATGTGAGACGATAAGAACAGAGATGAGACACTCTATACCGTGGAAGTATATTTAGCGCCTGTGCCATTTGCCTGTGTGTGACCCTGCAGAGGCCCGACTTGCTCCCTGCCCCCTTGTGCTGCTCGTTAATCACCGGGTGCCTGGATGATCATTTCTTGGGAAAACAGAACTGCCAGGAGCGAAAACAAACTGGTGAGAATGTGAAATGAAAGCCGGAGCAGTTGGGAATTCATGAGGGAGAATGTTATCGCTGCGACTAAAGGTCATATTGTTCACTTCTTCCTGACCGGCAAAGAGAGAAAAGGGAGTGTAAGGCAATTTGAAAAGAGGTGGAGGGAGGGTGAAACTGCAGAAAGAGAGGGAGAGAAAGGCAGAGGGAGGACAGAGAAAGATTGGTAGGGAGGAACAGAAAACCACAATGTGGGCCTCAGACTGCACAAGGACACGTTCGACATGCAAACACGCATACAAATCTGGCCAAAAGTATGCGGACACCATAAAATCTCAACCTTGAGCCTTAGCTGGAGAAAACGTTTGTGGAATTATTTCTGCACTGATTACTCATAAATACATAAATCTTAGTTACAGACAAAAACAATTTGACCAAACTAATGACACACACACACAAATAAATGCAGTTTTCATGCCTGAAAACAAGCTGAGTAATAACTTACAGTTAAGACTGGAAAAACTAAGTGGACCTCTGTGCTCATGACTTTCTCAAAAACTACACGGAGTCAAGTATTTAATTACAAGGGGTGAGAGTCAAAACTTGGGTTGCAAAGGTGCCCATCCCTACAAATAAAGACATACAAAGGCTATCTGAAGAAAGATTGGCTGGTTTAAATCATGTCATGACATTTATAAGAAGCATAAAACATCACCAAACCCTGGAAAGGCCATAAAAGCTTATCAAATGTCTTGGGAGTTCATTAATCCACAATAGGGCAAACTATTTTCAAATGGAGGAAATTTAGTACTAACCGTTCCTGAAAGAGGTAAAAAAACAAACAAAAGGGGGAACAACAAAACACCTGCAGACCCAAACATGTCTACAATGTGCTAAAATCTGTTTCCATCTGTCCGCTATAAAAATGTGAGCAAACAGAGACAGCATACCTCCAGTTAGCCTGAACATTCTCTCTGCACCATGCATGCATCAAGGCCCTGGGTATGATCAAGACAATGTCTCCCACTTGTTTTAATCTGATGTGTATTTATGAAGATTTGACATGAAATATCGAGTTTTACACTTTCTCAAAACCCGTAAAGAAACTTCCAAACAAATTCTGGATCCAGCTCTGGATGTCATAAAGGGAATGGTTTCTAAGTTGACCCACATAAAATGTGAATCCACCTTAACTTTTTGGATAATCCTACTTACAAACAGATGATCTTCCTTGGTGATGGTAAATACTATAATGGATAAGAACAGTGTATATAGAAGCACATGGCTTTTCCGCAGTACTTCTAGAGCAATGTTGTCTGTGCACATGAGACAAAAAAATCTGCCTTTCTGGTAAAATACACAATGCTACATTTAGTGGAAAGAATAATACTGCAAACCAGCATCAAAACCTGGATGGCTTAGCACTGTCAGCACTGCGGTTTGACACTGACAGGATCCTTTTCTGTGGAGTTGGAATTTTCTCTGATGTTTGTGTGGGTTTTCTTTTGTAACTGTTGTTTCCCTCTTCAAAAACATGCAAATAATTCTGTTTATCATGGCCAAGAAAAAATCTTGCAAAAGAGATTTAAAATCTGAAGAGTTTCACTCCTTAATTAAAGATGTCTTTAAAAGAAATACCTCATTCCTGCTGTAAAGCATGGTGGAGGTATCATGACTTGGGGCTGCTATGCTATCCCAGTGACAGAATGGTAACAATGAATTCAAAGTTCCTTTAAATAAATGTTGCAGGGTGGCTCTGCATGACCTGAAGCTTGAAACCTGAAACCCGACAGGTTTAGCTAATCAAACAAACAATAACGCAAAGCAAAAAGAACGCTAACACAGGAGGAGACGAATATTCATGTTTTGTAAAAGTCACCCTGAAATCCTGACAGTAAGCACAGTGAGATGCAGTGGCATGAACCTGACACAGCTGTGCAGTCAAGACATGTCTGGAAATCCTGAACTGTCTGGTAAGGAGGAGTTCATCCTAGAAGTGGTAATCATGTTCTTTCCATGCGGGACTAGCGATATGAATTGATAAGAATTTAGCAATTCTGATTCCTGATATCACTTATTGCTTCAATTCCTTATTGATTCTCTTCAAATCAAATCAAATCACTTTTATTGTCACATCACATGTGCTGGTACACTGGTACAGCACATGCGAGTGAAATTCTTGTGTGCAAGCTTCACAAGCAACAGAGTTGTGCAAAATACAAGTAACTTATGGATTGTCATTGTGTTCTCCATTTGTGGCTCCATTTTGAGAGTCACCACTGCTAAGGAGCAATAAAGAAATTCCATTCATGCAAATTAGTTGCGTGCTGTGGATCAAATGTTTGTGCACGTTTGTTGAAGTATTTCCCCTCTTTATTGTGATCAGTGTCAGAGTCGTTGCGGGATCTATAGGCAGACTGATAAGTTCAAGGAATTGCACTGCTAGGAACCAGGTTTTTCCCTCTAACTATAATCACAGTACTTGTCATCCACACTGTAGCCAAACATATGCAGACATTAGGGAAGGCCCACATACTGACATCTATAACTGATAAAGCCAAAACATACATACATTGAGAGAGACAAGTCTCTCTTTACAGTAACCTGAACCATAACTTGCTCCTGCTTAACCCTGCGTCTAAATGCACAATTTACTTTACTGTTAAAATACTTAAAATACAATGATTAACATTTAACCTGCTTTTTGCACCCGCCATGAAATCATGTCATCTTTATTTATATAGCACATTTAAAAGACATCAAGTGTCGGCCAAAGTGCTGAGCAGAGGGATAATATGATAAAAAGAATTAAAATAGATAAAATGAAAACATTATAGAAACATGTAAGACATCCATATATGTTTATAAAAAGTATATGTGTACATGCAAATATGCAACTACATATACAAAAATGTACACATTCACACGCAAGCACACATACGTAAACATAAAATACATGAATACATGTATACACATGCAAACATCATCCAGTGAGATAAAAGACCAGAACAGTTAAAACAGAATAAAAAGAGGTGTCACAGAGATCCGAAAGCCTTGGAAAATAGGTAGGTCTTCAGATTTGATTTGAAGACTTCCAAGGATGAAGAGGATTTTATGAAAGGGGGAAAGACTGTTCCCAATAGTTTGTTACAATCATGTTACAATAATGGGTCTTAGATGTAATTTGAGCATGTAATCTGATGACCTAATGAAACCATGCACTGTAACCTGTGTAGTAACTGCACATCACACCAATGCATCTAGTAAGGATGGTGTCTGTCCTATTTGGTATTGTTGATTTCTCCTCCTTCATCTTTATTTCTCTGGAGGAGAATAACATAGGAAGAGAGATCAACTCCACCATCGACTAACATTTCCCCAATTAAAACGGACCAGTACTTTTATACTCTGAGCCTCATTCACACTTTTTTCTATACCTAAGCACCTTGTCTAACTCCAACTAATGTATCGGGGCAACTCAGGGTATAGGTAGGTAATAGGTGTTATCTTGCCCAAAACTGGAGGAGCTGAGAGCGAATCGCCAACATGCTGAATAGTGGGGCCCAGTACGTCCCGAGCCACAGCCGCCCTGTGCTTGCATTACTGTATAATGGTGTTGGCCACTCAACTAGGCTACAAATATTGGATGATCTGATATCGTCGTGTTGGTGTTGTTCCCAGATCATCATGAAAATGTTGTTCCAGGTTCAACATTGCAAGTGACCAATCACATTGTTGTGACGTTATTCTTTTGCGCGCCAAGCCATTCGTGCATTTATGAAATTCCAATGTTGCAAGGACAATATCAATTGTGCTTAGCGTTTATTAAAGGGTTAGGATTAGGGTCAGGGTCCGTTGATCGGCGGACAGAGGCGGTTTCTCGCAGCTTAAGTACAGTTTTTTGTTTTACGGCGGTTTTTCCCGAAGTCGCAAAAGTATGACGTCACAACATTCTGATTGGTCACTTGCAATGTTGATCCTGGAACAACATTTAGTATGATGATCTGGGAACAACACCAACACGACGATATCAGATCGTGCACAAATATTAACCTTTAGGTCTCCACAATGAGATTCATCACGCGCACATTTAACTCGGCTCTAACCTGCATCTAATTCTAGCCCTAATCTTAAAACCAAAAGTCTTAATTCTCAGTGACTCTGCGATTGTGCCATAATGTGCTCACACTTCCAAAATGTCCTCAATCTGATTGTGAAGAAGTCAGACTGATCCTCACAATGATAGTTGTACAAGCGCACACAAACACACTCAAACCTCGAGAAAAACAGCACACGTTCAAAAACTACTTACAGGCGCAGGCATGTTTTCCATCAGGACTTAAATTCATTCAGAGACTCGCTTTAACTATAACTATGACTTCCCTAAACCTTACCTTAAACCGAGACTGCATACTAAAATTTAAACATTTATATTATGAGGACCTACTTGAGGTTGATCCACTATAAATGTCCCCACAGCATCAGTAATACAAGTACACCCATTGTTGTTAATTGTATATGTGTGTGTGTGTGTGTGTGTGCGTATGTGTGTGGGTGGGGGGGTGTCTCTCTCTCCTTCTCTGGGGAGTAGTGGACTCCTCGAATGTCCGTTCTGAACTCCTGATTCCTGAAATGAAACGAAGCACGGAGCCAGCAGCAATGACGTTAGAGCATTTACACACATGGCAAAGTGGAGCCTACACACACACACACACACACACACACACACACACGTACAAACACACACACGTACAAACACGTACATACAAGTAAGGGAGTAAGAGTCAGGGCCTGTTGCATGCAGAACAGTCCACACAGCAACATAAAAATATCTGACAAATAGAAGTGGAGACAGAAACTTTGGAAAGTCCCCAAAAGTTTCCTGTTTGCTCATTGGTCAGATCTCAGCTTTCCGGTGTGCCTATTGGCAGCCTCGATTGTCCCACCTCTCTTTTTCTGAGGTGTGCATGTGCATGTGCCAGATATCAGTGATATTGTTCAGCTCTGGGTCCTGTTCTTCCCAATGGCATGGATAAAACGAATGCAGTGTGTGAGTGTTTGTGGTAGGAGGGTGTTTTCTTTGGCAAGCACTCAATACAAGAAAGAGAGAAAAAGGGAGAGAGGAAGTGATTGTTTTTCTTTTCTAATAACATGTATGTTTATAATAATAGGCTTTAGGTTTTAATAGGCTTCCAATAGCTTTAGAATTAAGTTCACACTCGCTTGCTTTAATTCCATTAATTTCCCACAGACGTAAACTTGTCAACGCAAATCAAAACCTTAATTTTAAATCCTCAAATTAATGGTTGTTCTTGTGTGAACAGCTCTTTGCTCCCCTAATGTGATTATCTGAATGGATTTCTACCCCTGAAAATATATCGATCTGAACTGACTGCCTGGGGTAAGCACAGCTGATCTGAATCATGGGAAGAATTCTGAATTGAGAAAATATTGCCAGCACGTCATTAAACATTACAGTTACAAACAGCAGAAAGCACCAGCATCTGGCATGGAAACTTAGTCAGTTCAAAACAATCAAAGTCCATCCTGATGCACGCTGTGAGCTGCCCACACGACACCATTTTCTTGTTCTGTGCCTCCAAAATTGGATGATTTTATCTTTACACTGTGTGCCAGATAAGCGCTTGTTTTGTGCTTATAGTGTCATTTGTTTCATGCAGACAGTCACACCTAGATATTTAAACAAGGCCAGTTTGAAACAATGAGGTCAGTGCATGTGAAACAAATGCGAGGGAGAAGTTGGTATTCTTTGACTGGTTTGCAGATGGTTCCTGGAGGTGAAATTAGCTGCAAAAAGGGCGCTGCACCAAAACCTCCTTTTGAGTGATTTGTTCCCTCTTGCACTGCAGCAGTCACCTGTAGTTTGCAGTGAAGATGCTAACTTGTCTGCAAAAACTTGCTAACCAATATCTGAGCTGGAGTAAAATCAAAGTACAAAGTGCAAAACAAAGTGGAAAGGGAGAATGTTCACTTTCAAAGTAAAAGTTGTGCAAGGTGCAGCTTTTATTTTGAAGGCAAACCTCTCTTTTTCCAATGGTTTACTTCCTTGCCTGTAGGCCTGTTTGACTGGGGCTTTATAATCAGTTTCACAGTGACTGCCATCACCCTCCAATAACCACTTACTAATCGGTCAGGGAATACTCATTTTCCTATTTGGACCAGTGGTTGTCAGATGATTGCCAACCAGTCTTTAAGGCATTGTGACTGGGCCCTTATTGTTTTGACACTACAGTGTCATGTGTCCATAATGGCATGGCAAGTTAACATTATGTAACATCATGTGCAAGCCTGAAAAGGCCTGAATACAGCCTTTTCAGATCTTCTATTTATGAGGGGTATTCAATCAGAATCAATCAGAATCAGAATCGTCTTCAGTCAGAAGAAAGTTGGCTCAAAGTCAGAGGAGATAAAAAAAAAATCTTCTCTGAGACACATGATGAACTTAGGGCCTACAACAACCAAGGTCATTATAGTAAACAAAAAACTCAAACTATGTGTGCTTACAGAACTAAGTGAACTAGAACAAGGAAACAGACAAAACATCTTTACTTTTAATCTTTGCCAGTTTGGTAGGATTTTTCAACACAACCAGCCTGAGGAGATCTGGGATGTCTACAGGACTGTTGCTCAACCAGCTTCACAGACTGTTGTGGTTATATTGAAATCTCACTTGCCGTTTAACATAGTTCCAATACGGAGCTGAGAATGACACTGATGTGCTGCACATAGAGTTTATAGCTGTTGCTAATTTCCAACCCTTGTCCCTTGTGGGGTTTTTACATTCACTATGCACAAATAAAATTTACAACATTCAATCACATAAGACCATAACACAAAACTACAAGAAATACACAGTATAATATAAAATAAAGCAGACTCTCCAGTAGAGTCCAAGTATAAAAAATACATTCAGAGCTGTAAATGAACAGAACAGATCAAAAACATAATTTTGTTCTGGCCTATTTAGACGTCAAAACCCAATTTCAAAACTGGACTGGTCTTCTTTTAAGAGCTTCAGGGTAGTATCAGAAGTACTTACTCTAACATGGAGAAAATTAGACTAAAACATATACAGAGAAGCCTCATCAGCTGTGTGTAGGGGAGCTAAAACATGTTGTTTCAGACAGAAGATGAACCGAAGGGCTGCACTGAGGCCCAGCAACGGAAAGATACGGATCGTTTTAAACTGTGAATCATACAAAGCTACTCTAGTCTACTCGAGTCCATGGATAGAAATAAGGAGCAGTAAATGAGCTGAATAGAGCCACTTTAAAAACCACTTCATGCTGGCAGTAATACAGAAAACATTGTTTTCTTTTCTTTTTTACAAGGTGTCTCACTCTTGGTTGGCATTTTCTGTTCTTCCTTTGGTTTTGGTGTGCCAAACATCCAGTTGTAGGCAAAGCCCCTTTTGTTTAGCCCTTACATTCAGATTTATTACATGTAAATTGTAAACCTTGTACAGCCAAGTGATTAAAGTGAAAGGTTTGCAGTTCTGGCTGCTGGTTTTATTGGTAAGTCCAGGATGTCCAACAAAGTAATTTCTGAAATCTCAGACAATAAAGCAACAGAATAACTATATAGCAGTAGTTTATAATAAGCTTCAATGGGCCATTTTTTTACGGGAGGACAGTCTCTTCCTGTAATGGTAATAACAATAAGAATATATTTTTAAACTAAATCAGAACTTTGGACTGAGGGACAATGGGAGAAAGAAACAGAGGCGAAGAGACAAAGAGAGTGAGGAAAATGAGGCCAGAAGGGAGTGAAAGACGAAGTTTGGAAGGCGACTGAGGCAGGAGGGAGTAACTTTGTGGGGGAGTCGGTCAGCTCTCCCCTTCGTATCCCTATCAAAACTTGGCTGCCATTCAGAACTACACTCAGACCGTGAGCTTGGGCCTGTATTAATCATAATGTGGGGATTAAATCCTCTATACCACGCTATGGGGCCTTGAAGGTTGTTCTTTAAAGGTAAAGATTTATTTTAGGGCTGAGACGTATTTTTTTGCTTAAGGTTAGCAATAAGGTCGGGGTCAGACATCCATCCCTCTGGTGAAATTTCAAGAGGCTGAATATGAGTCAATCTAACCTCCTCTTTAGTGACTAAGTTGTGTCTCTGTGTCAACATTTATGTCTTTGTCTCACCTACAGCCTTGATGGACCTTTTCTCTGCACTCTCTATCACGCCACACGGCTTACAGACGCCATTACCCCCAGCAGACCCTGCAGACTTAGCCACGGAGCTGAGTGAAACCTAACCGGGGAGCACGTCTCCCAAGGGGGCGGTGGGGCGTGAAGTCAGATTGAGGCCAGATGTTGCAGATGCAGAAACGAGCCAGCAGGACCAGGATCCATTTATAGGCTCAGCCCGCCTTATTGCACAACAATGTATTGATAATTACATCACCAGAGCTGCTCTCTGACTGCGACATTAGAGCGAGAACAACCCCAGTGATTCCACTGTGTAAGCTTTCTAACGCAGGTATTTTCATTCTCTATCTTTATAAATACTTTAGCAAAGCCTCTCCTTGAGCTCGAAGATGCCTGGGCGGTCAGTCTAAAAATACGTTGACATTTTTTCAGTCACAAGGGACAAGCAACATGTTTATAGCTCCAGAATGATGATGAAATGTCCAAATACTGGAAATATTTGGCGATGTAGGCGTTGGGGATTTTTATTCTCTAAAGTCTAAAGTCTATTGAATGGTAAAGATATTTTTTATCTACTTTAGAAGTTGTAACTCTGATTGATACGACACCACAGAGAGATGGTTTCAAATATTTCGTGAAAAAGTGTTTTTTTGCTTGTTTGTTTGTTTGTTTTTTAAGCTAGTTGCAGAGATTTTAAATGTTTCCATAAAAAACTGAGTGCAAAAAATTAAAAACCGTAGTCAAAATATCACCTTTAAAGCTGGCAGAAAGGGAAAAGTTGGTTTTTTATACAAGCAGATAAAGTGGACACAGTACTTTGTACACATCTAATCATAACATACTTAAAGCATTTGACCCACTCATTCTTCCACATATCTACAAGGAGTCTGTAACCTTCCTCAAACTGAAGCTTGGGCGAGGATAAATGTTATATTTACATAATGTTTTCCAAATGGTTTCCATTGTTTGAGGTTTAACTGGCATTCTTTCAATTTTGAGTCCTTGTTTCAACTTGTTCAACTTCTTCCTCTGCAGTGATTTGAGAGCACTGCCAAAGTCATTATCCCAAAGAACCAACTGCTAATATTTGAAGAAAAGAAACCTGCAGTGATTAGCGTTTTAGTTTGTCAGATTTTCAGAAAATATTTTTACCACGTGTGTCACATTTTGAGAGAAACATGACTACTGATGTTGGGCAAAGGCCTGTATGGGTAAAATGTGTGAGATGCATTTCTGCTGCAGCTGTCCTGCTCGGGGGTCTAACTAAGGCTTTCTGTCTGATTCCTGCACAAAAATAATTTCTAATGAATGAAATGTCAAAACTTTGAAAGATGGAATAAGGCTTCATATGTGATAAACTCTTTTACGATACTGTTTTACTATTCTGATTATTTTTAATTTGATATATTAGACTTAACAGCAATGTGACATCTATGCGCAGATATCAGTGGGGTAAAACCCTCGTGCATGCCTGCAGTGATGTGAAGGTTATGGGCTGCTGGGTTACTGTTATATACTGGTAGTGTAATGACACAAATCATCACACTACAGCATAACAGTCATTCTGCTTTAAAAACAAAGTTTTGTGATTTTAGAAAAATTTAAAAAATAGGTTTTCACACAGTTACATTATTACATTAAAGCTGTTGTCAAAATCA
The DNA here is from genome assembly GCF_013358895.1 of Oreochromis aureus. Taxonomy (NCBI): domain Eukaryota; kingdom Metazoa; phylum Chordata; class Actinopteri; order Cichliformes; family Cichlidae; genus Oreochromis; species Oreochromis aureus. The sequence continues at coordinate 28,564,890 of NC_052950.1, forward strand.
AGAACGCCGAGACATTTACTGATATTAGACTTCTCATTTACCTCTGGCAAAAGGTCAGACACTGTTTAATGTTATGCTGTGATATCAAAGTATGATTTCCTTACAGAACCAGCAAATTGAACAACTGACAACTCACGAACATGAATCAAACTAATTCAAAAATATCGTATGCATTATAATAATAAAGTTTATTTGTATGCTTTTGTACACTTTTTAAAACCAGTGTAACAAAGCGCTTCATAGAAATAATTTATAAAAGAACAAACTAAGAGGAAATTATAAAGAAAATTATAAATCAATTAAACTAGGCTGAGTAGACTGTGCAAGAGTCAAGTGTAACGTCACAGTCAGAGTCAAGTTCAATGTGATTGCAAAACTTTATTGAAAAACTTAGGAGTGACATAAAATGTAATCTCTAAAAGAATAAGATGGAGGTAAAGTTTAGTTTTATAAGTAATAACCCCAAAGATAAGCTGATGAGTTATAAGTTTATTCTGTTGTGTGTGGAAGTTATTTTGACCCAGAAGAAATTGAATAGAAGGTGGAATCAAAAGTCAAAATAAAAGGAGACCTCTCATGTGCGATAACGTCCTTTGACCCTCCACTTATCCTACATGATGATATTCCCCTTAACAGTGGACCCATAATGTTGTAGAAGTTTGTCAGTCAGTGGGCCCAATGCTTCTGTCTTTTGTACCATTTTGCTTGCTTTCTATAGAAACTAGTATATCTGCTGTGATTCTGATGCTTGAAGCTGGTGATAGGAAAAAAATCCCCTGACTAAAAACAGATTTTGGCTTAGATTGTGACACTTGGAGTTGATGTACAACCGATTTGGTTTCAGTTTTTAACAGACCTCAGTGTTTTTTACAGTCTTGAAAAATTCATGTGGATATGTCCTGTAGTTAGGAAGTTATGAGGGCTCAAATATTGTGGAAAAAAATATGAATTAAACATTTCAACCCACTGCTCTGTACTTTGAAGGCTGAAACTCTGAAAACATTAATTTCTTCAAAGTTAAAGTTGATTCGAAGGGGTTCAGGTGGGAATTTATTCCAGATTTGGTTCAATACATATCTGTGAATGGCCTTGTATATGCAACACATTATAATGTACTGGGTTATACAAGTTTTAATGTATTTTATTCATAGCCAACACATGATACATTATGCTATAAGTGTGGTGTATTGCCCACAGATGAGAAACACATTAAAAATCAACCTTCACATTGATTTTCCAAGACTCTGAAACTCCGTTGAAGGGTTTGGAACGCCATTCCTCCAAAAGATATTCCCTCACTTGGTGTTTTGATGTTGGTGTTGATCCAAGATCTCCCATAGGTGTTAAATTTGGTTGAGATCTATTAACTGTGAAAGCCGTAGCAGATGATTCACATCATTTTTCATAATAATCAAATCATCGACTGACCCCATGTGCCCTATAAAAACGAACACTGTCATGCTGGAAGAGACCACTCCCAGCAGGATCGAAATGTGTCATCATAGGATAAAAATGATCATCCCAATCGAGTTTGTAATTGCAGAAAAACCTTTCCTCTGAGGGGACAACTAGACCAAGTGAGCAAAATGACCATCACAAAAACACCAGATCCCCTCTCTGCATTTTCAAGGTTGAACATTAAAGCTTTTCCTTTGATTCATCCCTGCATCACAGCATCGCAGCACATCCCACAGCTATTTACAATTTAAACTCAAGCCAGGAAGAGAAAAATGAACTCTATCACTGAAACGCCCAAAACTTGGCTTTTAGCCACCATTGTTTGAAGGTTAAATGTCAGTGCAGCTATTTTTTCTGTAAAGTTGGGCAGCAGCTGTCTTTCTTTCATACCGACTTCATCATTTAACCTCAAATTCCTTCCATCCGACTTTATCCTTCAACGCAGAGGCATGTTCAACGCATGAACATCAAAACCGTGTACACTTCCAAGAAAGTGCAATCATTCAAAGTGTTCTCATCAATTATTTACTCCCAAGGAGAAAATATGTCCAAAAATAGGCAATAAGGTTCAACACCTTCAGTGAGAAATATAAGGTACCAGGCAATTATATTTTCAGATCATTTTTCACCTGGTGTAGCTCTAAAAAGCCCTTTTTTCAATCCTCAACTCCAACAGAAACAAGATGGATTTATGGTCCATGACAATATGTAGAGACATTTTGAACTAAAACAGAGAATGCTGGGAAAGTCTGCTAATCTATACAACCTGACACATATCTTCAGGTGGTCGGAGTCTTTGAAGTAAACTCTAAGTTATGATTTTCTCCTGAGAATACCCTTTTGTAACTGAAATCAGAAGGCTGTTGTTCATTGATGCAAAACATATCTGTTGCTCAGGCTGCAAGCAGCGATCATGGGCCCTAGCACCTTGTTGCATGTCGGGGCACGCTGCAGTCGATGGGCTTTATTGCAGGCATGTATTCAGGTCTGGACTCTTACAGGATGTTGCAAAGGAATTACAAATCTCTTAGAAAACACCTAGTTAAAATTACGCTTCATGTTGCTGCATATCATGTGTAAAACAAGAATTAATTTTATCCTGTCCACCAAAGGCTGTCTTTCATGTTGCCAGAATACTCATGCTGCCAGGACTTTCATCAAGCATGAGAATATTGGGATAGACTGAGTGATACTTCCAATTTCAGGGAAAATTCCCCTTGAAATTTACTGTGGCACCACAGACCAAACACGGCATTCAAAAAGTCTAAAGGTTTGCAATTTAGATTATGGTGAGACTGAACATATTTGATGTTGACGCGGTTGATTCTCCGGGATTTCTCCAGGAATCTGTTGGAGCACAAAGTCTACAAACAGCTGGGATGGTGCCACAGTTGCACAACAAAGTCAGAACTGCAGTTTTTGCAGAATTTTGCATATTGAGCTCCCTGCAGGGCAGAATTCTTTTAAAACACAAGATGTTTTTGAGCTTTTGAGAGAGTCTCTTCTTCTTTCACCTTGACTCTGGTTTCAGTCTTACATTGCTGGCAGAACACAATATGTCACCTAGAAAGGCTTTTGTTCCTCTGTTTCAGTCAACCAAGGAGTTCTTCAAGGATCTATTGGGACCTCTTCCTTTCATCACTTTCAGTTTCCACTGCTATGCTGATGACATACAGTTGTCATTACTCCCATTTGTTCCTTACCAGCTCCTTGGGAGAAATCAAAAACAGAATCTCAACCAGTTTTCTAAAACTGATCAACAATAAAACTGAACTCCTGGTTATGACTCTCAAATCAGTGCTTCAAAAAGTGGCCCATCTGTACGTTAACGTTGATGGATGATATATTTCACCATCTCCAGAGGTCCGCAACCTGGGTGTCATATCCTGGATTCCACCCAGTTATTCTCATCCCATATTAAATCCATCTGTAACTCTGCCTTCTACCAACTAAAGAACATCTCCAGACTCCAGCCAAAGCTTTCAGACTCTGCAGCTGAAACCCTTGTTCCTGCTTGTTTGGTCTTCCTATTAAACCCTGCATATAAAAGATGTTTCTCATATAAAATCCTTCTCCTCACCTATAAATCCCTACATGCATGTGCTCCACAGTATTTATCTGACCTTCTCCTCCCTTACTCCCCATTTTAAATTCTGTATTTCACAGATAAAGGCTTACTCTCCGTCTCTCACACCAGACTGCAGTCCTTTGGGGACAGAGCCTTTACTACCGCTGCTTCCACTTTCTGAAGACAGCCTAGTCTGTGAGATCTGCAATGACCTATTGTGGATCTCACAGACTAGGCTGTGTTCAGAGTGTGGACATTTTTCTGGACATTTTTAAAAACAATTAAAATGCTACCTATTTACTGAGGCCTTTGAGTATGTGCTATGTACATATGAGTTATTAAGTTTTTAGGGTGGTTGATGTTTCATAGCAAAACATATAAAATTACAAATTACATGCCCTTCAATAAAAACTCAAAGGCTTGAAACAAAAGCATCACAAACATCCTAAGAATAAACTGACCAAATATGGTAATGTGATAAATTTTCTGTGAGGAGTCGCTAAAAGTAAAAAGCCTGTAAATACTAAAAATGGCACCATAATCGCACAGTAAATTTAAAATGACTGACATCATGTTAGGTTTATGTTGTGGTCCCTCATCCTCCTTGGCTTCTGCTCCAGCTTCTATCTACGTGTGTTTTTGCTCTGCTCCTGGCTTTGTGGATTTTGACCCTCTGTTCCCTGTGCACAGGTTCCTGGATTTCCTCCATTGTGGTGGGTGTGACCTTGAGCGTGAGAGTGAGAAAACTGCACATAGTGGATATTTGGACCCCTTTCCATTGGACCCCCCTCCCTGGAGCACCATTCCCTGTTTGCACATTTGCAATAGCTTCTTCACTGTAAATAAATGCACTGAACTGAGCTCTCCTGAGTGTGCACCCGACTCTACCAGTCCATTAGTCTTGACAGTTCAAGGTGATGATACAAGAGTCCTTTTTCACATGTGTGGCTACAGAATTTCATACATGCAACTTATCAGGAATAATAAATAGAGTAGTAGAGTAGACTGGACAGTGCCAACATTAAAACCTGCACCACGGAGTCTTTGGTCAATAAAAAGACAAAAGCTTGCTTTAAACTTTTCCTATATGATGACCTGATCAACCTTCTGCACAGAGCTTTTCGTTTGTTTTTACGTATAAGGCCTGTAAATATCAGTAATTACACAGTAAATTCAGTTTTCTGTTGGATTTCGGGTATGTCTGCAAGAAGTTGTTTTGTTCATCTTGGGATATTATATGCAGCCAAAGAATTTCATGCACGCTGATCCCTTCAGATGGAACTCCTAAGCATGTGCTTTGGAGTTAAAACTTCGGTATTGTTTTCATGAAACTCTCTGAAATTTGCTACAGCACCCTGGATCCTGTAGCAAAAGTTTCAACTTTTAGAATATTAAAGATAAGAATGACAAAATATTATCTAAATCTGACCATTTTCCAAGAAGGAGTTCATTGAAGGACAAAGCCTAAAAGTGCCAAAAATGATGCCAAAAAGTGACACTTGGATCAGGTATCAATCTAAATCTTCCTCAACGACCCGAATCTCAAAAAAGTCTCAAAATGTCTAAAAATCTTAACAAATGACAAAATGACAAATAGACAATTTATTCATTCTACTCTGGTGTTGTTCTATGTTTACAGCATTAACATAGCACGGAGGAAGCTAACTACAAAGGACCAGCAGTTTGGAGGCATTTTCCTTCTTCTGTAAAGAGTTTTGACCTTAACACAAACTGTGGTCAAGCACACTGAAATGACTGAAAACCTCCTACAATTGTTTTCCCTGTTGGCTTCTTTGTCTCTCTTGCTCTCACTCGTTCAGTGTAATACTTGTTGGAAGAGATATTACATTACATTGTTGTTGTCAACTCAATTAATATGATTTCACCTCACCTCTTGCCAAGTGTGATGCTTGTGCGTGTCTGAGCAGTAAAAGGAGGAGCCACAGAGAAACCAGTTCAAGTGTAAAATGACAGCAGCAAGTAGTAAAGACTCAGAAGGAGCTGAAATGACACAGCAGGTGAATAACAAACATGCTTATTTTAGTTTGTATTTGTTATTGTACTAATTAATACACTTTATTCATTCCTACAGTTAGATACCATTTGTTATGTAAGGCATGACTGCTGAATTAATGCTCTTCCTCTTCCTTATGGAAAGGAACACAGCTTATTAACTTGACACCAGGCAGCAGGAAAAACTTGAAACTAGAAAAAGTTAATCCCCAAATCAAAATAGTCGAGTGGCCAATACACACATGACCCCTTACATCTGAACTCCTGCTCTTTAAAAAAAGAAGAAGATACAATTCATTTAGGATACTAATGATAAACACAGCTGTTCCATTGTTGCCCTGGACCCCAAAATCATAAAGATTTAATACAAGTGGTGAAATCATTCGTTTAGATTAGCCTCCACAAACTCTCTATGAAAGTCCTGTGCATTCCAAAATCCAACTGCTGAGCTATTCTGAGCATGTTTCAGAACATGATCTCTGGTCATGTCAAAGGCATTTTTCTCACAGTAAAACTCGGAGTAGAGATCTATAGCAACGATATGAGAGTTCACAATAAACTAGAAGGCTATCTGTGTTTTTTCAGCGCAGAAATGAAACAATAATCCCTGCAGCACAAATCTCAAAGAGGGAAAAGCTCTTGTTCTTCAGGCCCGGCCCCGCCTCCTCCTCCTCCTCCTGCTTGCAGGGGACAGAGAGGGTAGAAGTTAAGCAGTCAGCTCTCTGCCATTGTTCTTGTTCTGGACGTCTGCGAACGGGACGGGTGGCGCTGGTCGGGTACCGGACCGCAGTCTGTCGTTATGACGGGCTCCGGTCCGAAGCTCGGGGTCCTGCTGCTGGTGGCGGTTCTGCTGCAGACTGTGGTCGTCACCATCACCGTGCTGCACTTCACAACGGCTCTCAACTCGGTAAGGAACAATTTAAAGTTCGGAGAGAAGAGTCAGGGACGCGCGGACGCTTTTACGCATGGCCGTGCTTTGCGCACAGCGAGGCGGGGGCAAAGTTGATGCAGCCGCGTGTTACTTCATTTTGCTGCTGACTTAATTATCGCAGAGTTTTAATGCGCAGTTGAGCAGTGACAAGTTCTGGAGCAAACCACTTTCATTAGTTTTGCGCTCTGGAGTTGCTGCTGCGCTCCAAAGAACATATAGTCCACTTTTAATTTCTTTGTCTGTTTTTTCTTTTCTTTCACACATTGTAATGCAGGTCACTTATGCTGCTCTGGAGTTAGGTTTGCACAATGCAGTGTCACGCAAACATACACACCTTGTTTTTCTCTGCAGCTGCAAACGTAGAACAGAGAACAAGGAAGTTAAAACGAAAAGCAGCAGGAGAGGTGGCCTGCAGATAATTTTATGATCATCTGTGACAGTCAGGAAGAGTTTCTACAGACCTGTGCGCCTGCTTTTTTGTCAGTGTGATTGTGCTGCCCCGACTGTACTTTTGATGAAGTACTTTTGATGAAGTACATTTGAGAGTCCTCTGCTCAGATGGATTCAGTCCAGTACAACTCTCAGCCTTTGTTTACAGTAATCAATCATTAACCCAGAGATGAGATGCAGCAGCGATATGTGGAAAATGAAACTTAAACACATGACAAGGAAGGAAAGGGATGCATGCCAGGAAATTATGATGACTCAGGTTCTAAAGCCAACTCTTTAGACAGTAATTGTTTTAGTGTGGACAATGGGCATTTTTCTACAAAAAAAGAGCAAGAAAAATTGGTGTAATAAAGTTAACATCAGCATGTAAAATTATGTTTTTAAAGCGAACAGACCTTGAAAACAACTTTTGGTTTTGCTGGCAAACATCATGAAACCAGAGAGACCGTCAGGTGTGTCAGGAATGTTTGATGGGAAAATAAAGAGACATTGCTCCACTTGTTCCATGCTATCCTTCATACCTTCACTATTCGCAGATAAAGGAGACTTTTTCCAGGAGCAGTGTCTCCTGTCTGACGGGCACTGACCTGCAGAGCATCACGGATGCGCGAGGGGATCTGTGCTGGCAGGTCACTCAGCAGGTTCACCTCCTCATCGAGAAGGTACAGTATCACGTGGAATTATTGCTTATTTTTACCCCTCAGAACTTAACTGACCTATAAAATCCACAAACTGTATGTAAACAATGGATGCAGCCGCTGTGGCATTACTTTGAAATTAAATTCAAACTGTGAAACAAGTCAGGGTTCTTATTTTAAAGCTACAGTCTAAATTAATAGGGAGAAAGCGTCTTAACTTTAAGCTGTCAGTGGGATGTAAAAACATGTAGAGAATAAGCAGCAAATCTGATAGAACCCTCTTAAAATGTTTGGCTACTTTGCCCCGAAATGAGGTTTAAGACTAAAACCTCTTAGGGTATCATTTTGACCTCATCCTGCAGGAATACCAGTGATGGCAAATAAGGATTTCTTAAGTTAATTTTAAAATTTCTATGAAAATTATGTTACAGATTTGACAAAACCAGTCTTTAAGATGAAGTTGTGAGAGTTTTGCTAGTTTTACAAATAACTAACTTCACTAATAAACAAGGAACACAACAGCTAACACATCTAAATAATTTCATTATTGTAGAAGAAGAACATCACTGAAACATCTAAGAGAAATGGTGTTAGTTATCCTAAAGTAAACAGGGTATAAACACAATGTGTTCATTGTAAAAAAAATTTAAAACTAAACCTCAAAGTTGGTTACAAAGTAATATAAACATTTTAACAGATTCATTATTGTAGACGTTTGACACACACTCCAGATCCCCACACTGACTACACGATGAATAAACCCGTATTAGGAAAAGTAAAAAATGAAATGTTATCATTCGTTCATTAGAGTGCCGACACAAACAGCAACTCAACATATGCTGAATATGCGCCATGTTTATGCACACTATGGATACAGGAAGCCAAGAAAAAGTAAGAAGACACTTAAATACATCTTTATATTTAACCAATAGAGAGCTGTGTCTGCTACCACACAGCAGAAACCACCTCTCCTATTCACATGCACAGCAACTTGATTGGCTTTTAACTTGCTGCTCTGAATATAATGCCTCTGACGTCACCTGCTTCTTTCTAAAACCCTCTTCTGAAGTCTCAGTGATAGCATTTTGGCTGATGCCATGCTGTTGTTGTTGTTGTTGTTGCATCCATAGACTGTTTAGTTGTAACCTACAGAAACGTATATCAGATAATTAGTACTTAGAAACAGTGATAAAATACCAAAGAAGAGACAAAGACTTACTGGAAAAGCTGTTGGTATCCAGAATCCACATATTAGCAGAGAGCTACAGGCTACCTGTCACTCATCAGATGCACACCTCTAACTTTAAGCCTTAATAAACTTCAAATAATTCAGGTCTCATACAGCTGCTATGAAGGGTTCAATTAGTCACTAGAATAAAACCAGCTTTCAGTAAACCTGTTTATTTCTGCTGTGAAGGTGTACATCTTAAACCTGGGCGTCACTGGGGGGGATTGACTCACTTTAGGAGCCTCAAGTGGTCATTAGAGGATCTGCAGCTTCTGGCAGCTCAGAGTTGCTTTCATGTTTCAGCTGCAGAGTTTTTCCGCTTGGTAAAATCTGAAAATGAGCTGTGCATATCGGTTTCAGCCGATCTCTATTAATGACTCGAATGATTTGGCCAGCTGCTGAGATTTCAAAACTTAATTTCTTCTCCTTCACTGCACTGCATCAAAAACTCCCCACCCACAGGGCTTTGGAGACATTGCTAACCTCCTACACTCCTCCCAGCTGCAATGGCTGAAAAATGCTTACAAAGCAAATGCTGAAGAAGGTTTATTGTTATTTTGTATTCCGCTGTCCCTTATTTAATGGAACTCCGCACAGCTGGGAGTTTTACTCTTGATGATAAACACAAGAGGGGCGCCACGGGAGAGCAGGAGTACGACTAAAAAATAAGGCTTCTGTTTAACAGGGCTCCATTGTTATCCTAAAACTATTAACTTATTGTTTTCCATGGGATTCATTGGCAGAAAGAAAAATGTAGAATAAAGGCAGCTTTATCTCTTAAACTCAAACAGGGGTCATTATTATTATCATTATTAGGGGCTTCCTGTGGATATTCGCTGAAGAAAGAAAAACTGAAATGATCCAAATCACTGCCTGCGGATGCACAATGAACTCCTTCATAGCTGGAGATGTGATGTGATCCTGTGTGGTTTAATCAGCACAGGAATGCATTCACCTGCCCTGCACTGACACACACACAAGCCCGCCTGCACACACACACACACACACACACACACACACACACACACACACACACACACACACACACACACACACACACACACACACACACACACACACACACACACACAGAGCAAACATATTCATTTTCTTTTGCTTGCTATTTGTGCACATTGTTTGTTTTTCTTCCCTTCTCTCCTCCTCTGACTTTGCTGCTCTGCTAAATACTTCAACTTGGGTTTTTTCCGATTCTGCTGGTTGATTAAATTTAGTTCAGAACATAAACAACACAGAGACGGTCGGATCCAGGACGTTGGTTTGGGTTTTTAAACTCAGAAGGAATCTGAATTTACAGTAGCATTTCCTCTAAAAACACATTCAACAGGCAGGTGAAAGGTAGAAACCTAAAAAACGCCCATAGCTGCAGATGTGTTGGTGTTATAGCACATTAGCCATATTAGCACAGAGATTTTGACCAGAAGGTATTACGCAGTAAAATTTTACAGCGTCAGTTAAACCTAATTTAATCATTTTATTATACTCACTGGCCACTTTGTTAGGTACACCTGTTGAGCTGCTTGTTAACAAAGATATCTAGTCAGCCAATCACATGGCAGCAAGTCAGTGCATTTAGACACACAGACAAAGTTCAACCTGATCATCAGAATGGGGAAAAAAGGTGATTTAAGTAACTTAGAAAGGTTGTTGGTGCCAGACAGGCTGATCTGAGTGTCTCAGAAACTGCTGACCTGCTGGGATTTTTCCACACAGTCATCTCTGTGGTTTACAGACGCTTGTCTGAAAAAGAGGAAATATCCAGTGACCGGGATGAAAATGCCTTATTGATGCCAGATTGAGCTGAGCTGATAGGAAGGCGATAGTAACAAACCACTCGTTACAACCAAGGTATGAAGAAGAGCTTCTCCGAACACGGAACATGTCAAAACTTGAAGCAGATGAGCTACAGCAGCAGACGACTCTCCTGTCTCCAGTCTTAATTTCTGGTGCAACGTTCAGATTGAAGGGTCAGAGTTTAACGTAAACAACATAAAACTATGGCTCCGTCATGCCTGATGGTGTGGGGGATATTTTTTTAGCACACTGTGGGCCTCTTTGCACCAACTGAGCACCATTTAAACACCACAGTCTGCCTGAATATTGTTGCTCATGTCTTTATGACCACAGCGTACCCATCTTCTGACGGCTCCTTCCAGCAGAACAATGCGCTACGTCACAACGCTCAAATCGTGTCTGACTGGTTTCTTGAACACGACAGATCTCAATCCAGAGCGCCTTTGGCACGCTGTGGGAGATTCACATCACGGATGTGCAGCCGAAAAATCGGCAGCAACTGTGTCAATAGGGACCAAAATCCCTGAGGAATGTCTCCATCATCTCATTGAATCTCATTGCAAAGAAGCTACAAATGTGCTAGCACCAATATCGGCAGGATTTTCCCTCTAAGAAGCATTATTTGCGTAAAATAGACATTTTAAGACAATTGATCCTGTAGGAGAAAATATTTCCATTTGAACCAAAGCAATGAACCAGCTGACCAGCAGTTTGTCAGCCTGACAACCCGCTATTAGTATTCCCATGCTGAAACTATCCAGTGACATCTTGTTTTTAAAGTATGCATGAATCTCTAATCTCTGACGCTTATCTCATCTTTTTTAGGAATATTTAAATAAGTTGCCTGTTGTTATGTTCTGATCATCTCTTTAACCATTAAATAATCATTAAATTATGTCTTATCTCTTTTCTCAGATTCTTTCAGAAAGCCTCTTCTTTTTTCTTTTAAAACACATTTCTGCAGCTGAACTAAACTGTCCAGAACCATTATTTAGAAAATGGTTTTAGTTGGTTTGGCAGTAGTTTCCAATTAATTGGCAAAAGAAATGAAAAACACAAGGAAATTGGAGACGGGTCGTTTCCAGGAAAGAATCCGTTGCCAACGTTAACATGAAGACTCCTTTTTATTCAAAGGAGCAAGTCTCCTGATCTGATGTCAGCTTTTACAGGGTCAAAGTTAGATAAGACGCTGCTTGGCATGTCTGCGGTACGAGCTGATGGCCCCGCTCGGCAGATAAAGTGGCGAAAGGTTATTACTATGTTTAATGTTACAGACATGTTACTCAAAAATCTTACTTTACCACTGTTTTTCCTACAGTCATTGTCTCAGCAGAGCCAGAGACAGAGGCAGAGGCAGCGGCAGAGGCAGAATTCGTCGGAAGTGAAAGGTGAGAAAGCAAAACCAAAACATGCAAACATCTGACCTATGACCTACTAAATACTGATCTATCCTCTGATCGGACTTTTCTGGGTGTATTTTCCATCCTTTCCTTCACGTTAGATGAAGTCTCCCAGGTGCTGCTCTCTCTCTCTCGCCCCAAAGTTGCCGCTCATGTCACGGGCAGCTTTGTCCCCAAACTGGAGCGAGCAGGAGGAGGTGAGTGCTGCTGAAAGTGGCCGCTAGGCGGATTGTGTTAGAGCAAAATTTAAACAGCGTGCACAGGGCAACCTTTCAATTTAAAGGCAACGTCTGTATTTTTATTCTTGGACTCTACTAGTGTAGCTTTGCATGAGTTACACTTCAAAATAATCCAGACCCCTGTCTTAAACAAGGTGTTTGCCCCTTTAAGCCAACTTTCTTCTGATTGAATGCCCCTCATTAACAACATTTGGACAGCAGTTGGGTGCGGCTTCTGGGCCTAAGATGACCACATTAGGGATATCCCCTCTCACTGACATCATAGAGATTTATGAGTAGAACAAACTCTCAAAACTGAGAGTTTTTGGCTCAGAATGATTACTTTCACATATCCTGACCTCATTATTAGGAGTCTTTAAAACAAACTGTTGAACTCCACCACCCTTGAAATGAAGTTTTAGCTGTCATCACATTTGATTGCATAACAGAATCTGATGTTGTCCACTTGCCTTACTTCCTCAGCTCCAGTCTTTGCTGGGCGGCGCGTTTATGGCCAGAAGATCTCATGGTGGGAGGGCCGTAAGGGGCTGGCCTTCCTCCAGGACGTCCAGCTGGTGGATGGGGAGCTGGTGGTGTCACAGCCGGGCCTCTACTATGTCTACGCCCAGACTTACTTCAGACACAGCCACCTGGGGGAGGATGGAGAGGACAGCGAGGAGGTGGAGGATAGGGGGAAACCTCTGCTGCAGTACATCTATAAGAAGGTGAGAGACACATTCATAAACTAACTTATCACTTATGGTTCTTTCACTCGTCTGGTGTTGTAAATATTTGGTTTGACCTGTACTCATACATCAGTCAAATTATTCATTTTGGCAATAAAACAAAACTCCTCCTGCCTGAATTAAATCCAGCTTGTCTTGACCTATCTGCACATTTATTTGTAATCTTTTAGTGTTTGTTGCACAGAACATCGCAGACTGTTGAGTCACTGGGGTGGGGGTGTGTTAGGATGGTGTCTGACTAGTAAAATATGATGACTAATAAGCATTCAGACAGAATTGCTGTAAATATCGAATAACCTTTGGCTTCTGCTTTGTCAGCTAAAACTTCAATTAAAGGGGACATATTTTACCCATAAAAATGAAAAAGAGCCATTTTCTAGCATTATGCTTGTGGATTAAGGGGCATTCAAATCCACCGTGCTTTTTATTTTTTGGCTTAATTAATTAAAATCATAGATGTCGAAGACGGGGCCCACTGGGGCATCCAGTCTGGCGAAGGAGGATGTAATAGTTGGGCTTTGTGTGAGGATTGTGTCGCAAGTTTTAAATCTGATGAGGTCATGAGAGTGTTTGTTCAAACTGTTAATTTCTGCCAATTCAGACGGCTGAATCATTGTTCGGAGTCTTTAGAGTCCTTCTGAAAAAGACATTACAGATGGCCTGTCATAACAAACCAAATTAAGGAGGTTGAGCCGAGGATCTGCGCTGATGCTTCTCCTTTATTTATGACAACAGTCTTTCTTGTAGTGACAGGCTGACTGTGGAGACTGTGGAAGTGGAAAAACATACTGAACTTATTGTCACAATTTCTTAAGACATCCCGGGCCGTGTGTCATCTGTTTGTAAATGGATGTTTTCTTAAATGTGAATGTTGGACTTCACTAGTTTAAAAGTGGTCATGCTTGATGTTTGCTGGTATGTGACAGTAACCAGTCACTCATCAGGCAAGCTGCAGCTGATTAGGATTAGCCAAATTAGCTGCCTCAACTATCAACTGACCAACTTCCACTTGATTTTTTTGCTAAACGACCAAGCGAAAACCAAACGAAAGCCAAATCAAACACGAGTGAGATTTACATACTAGATCGGTAGGGTCCCAGTTTAACCTTGATTGGCTCCAGTGTTCTCAGACAACAGCTACTGCCTGCCGAGGACAGAGAAATAGGAAAGGGGGAAGGAGTGTTAGCAGGCAGTGAGAGAGAAAAAAGGCAGGAGTGTGCACAAAGTTAGAGACGCAAAGTTGAGATGCTTTGTTAGAGGGCCAGTGGATACTGAATGTGGAGCTAGAAGGAAAAGGGAAGACCACAAAAAAGGTTCAAGGATCTAGTGAGACGGATATGCAGTGGGTTTCATGTGACAGGGCAGGATGCTAGGGATAGGCTGAGCTGGAGGCAGATGATCTGCTGTGGCGTCCGTTTAAAGGACAAAAGAAGAAGATTTAATTAGCAGGTATATGTGTGATGCACCAGTACAATTTATTTGTAATTGTAATTTGTATACAGTCTGCACAAGTGTCCATCTTGCACAACTTTTGATATGATTCACAGGCAGTAGCGCTGGCACTTTAACAGTTGAACTTTTCTCAGCTCTTTAAACAAATGGTTTTAGTTTGACATCCTCATATTACACCTTTCAAAGTGAATGAGAACTGAAATGTGTACGTGTGAAAACTGTATAAGACCAAAAGAAATTATTGATGTGTTTATTAGTTTATGTGAAATGGATTTAGTGATGGGTAAACATTTCCAGATATCACTGACAGCACATAAGCAGATGTATGAAAAAAAACCTGTTATGAATAAGTAAAATCCTGCCAAACATTTTAAGGTCAGTGCTCATGGAGCACATGGATTGGGTTCTTCTTTGTGTTTTGCTTTGTTTTTCTGAGCCGAGATTATAATTGAAATTGATTTGTTTTGTCCTGCAAAAGACAGATTCTTGGACCAGAGTATGATTGAGAAACTTGTAAACATCTCCCAAGAAAGCTTTAGTTTAAGACAAAATCTAGGAGTGTTTTGATCATAAGCAATGACAGCTCGCTGACAGCTGATTGGTTGCTTCTCGTCTCTGTGGTTGAGACTCAAACATGAAACATCAAACATTCCTGCCTTTACGCCACCTTTGAAGCACTCATTCTAACATATCGCATTTCTCTCACCTGCTCTTCTCCCAACAGATGAGCTCATACCCGGCTCCCATCCTGCTGATGAAAACAAGCCGCACTTCCTGCTGGTCCCAAGGTTCCCAGTACTCTCTTCACTCCGCCCACCAGGGGGGGCTGTTCCCACTTACTACCGGCGACCGCCTGTTCGTCACGGTGACAAATGCATCTGCTGTGGACATGGACGAGGAGACCAGCTTCTTTGGTGCATTTCTGATCAGCTAGAGTAGCAGGTCCTGGACTGGGCATCTCGGGTTTTGCCTAATGAAATAGCTTAATGATGCTACCGTGCTGTAATGATGAGCGTGGTAGCGTCTAGACTTCTCCTAGAGTTTAAAACTATAAAAGTCAAGGAGAAGTCGAACAACTTTTACGACACTGGTTCTCTGGGGGGAGAAGACACTGATGTGGCTGTGCATGAGTGCTTATCAAACCAAACAAACTTTTGTATTCGAGTGTTCCTTAAAGTAAGTGTGGACTGGACTTTACAGGGGTGTAGTTTTTTACAAACATCTCTTTAAGACGGAAGTACAGTTTTTTTAAGGATATGTAGGCCCAAAAGCAATTTTAATATCCAGCTAGGCATCTAATGCCTAATTTATAGCTCTGGACCCAATATCCAAGCTAGACCTTCAGCAAAATATAGACTACTTGTTGCACAAAAAGTTTAATTCCTTGTTGCGTCATCTACAATCTGTGTGGAGAGCAAAAGGAGGATTCAATTTGCTAAAATCTCGAAAAGAGTTCCTAAACTAATTCACGGGCTACACCGGAATACCCCCAAAATTACACGTGTCTCCAGAGGCTTAAACAACAGACTAGCTGAAATCTTGGATAGGTAGGTCTCAAAGTCACACTGGGATGCGAACCTGCAGATCAACCAGTACAGCTTACTATGCATCCTGAGGCAAATGTAATGTAGGGCGTGCTTTTTAAACTGCTTCAGCCTAGCTACAGTTGCCCGACACCTGCAAGCCACTTTGTAGCCCACCTTCACCTGCCGCCTCTTTTTCTTTTTTTCTCTGCAGGGTGTTGCTGCTGCTGCAGCGGTCCCAGAGCAGAGTCATGTAGCCAAATGTAAATTAGTGCAGATGGAAGTAATGTTTTGCCATAGTGGTCTTGCCTGGAGTAGATTTAACTGATAGACAATTTGGCTGTGAAGTGGCTGTGCAACACAAATATCCACAGGAAGGTTTGCCAAAGACCGAGAATTTGTCAAACTTTTATTCTTTGTTCTTATTCTTGTTTAACCCCTGTAGCAGTCGTGCCTAAAACCACCAAAAGTTGGAACCATTGAAACTGCCTGTGTTGCCTGAACAGGCTGCCAGTCCATCAGGGGGCTAACACAAAGAATCAGACCTTTAACGCTTGTATCCAAGCCTATGACTAATTTAGAAACAGTAAGAAACCTGTACGTGTTTGGACTGAGGGAGCAAACTGGACCACCTGGAGAAAAGCCCATGGAGGCACAGGAAGAACACAAAAGCTCCACATAAAAGGCCCACCTGACCACAAAGTTTAAACCAAGGAACCATCTTGCTTTGCGGGGACAGTGCTCACCACCAGGCTTGGATACACCAGTCACAAATAAACAAAAGCAATACCAGCTGCAGTTTTTTTCAGTTCTGCCATTAAGAAATGTTTGTATAAAAGTCATATGAGTCCACACAGAAATTTTAGGTGTATTCCTGTTTAGAGATGTAAATGCTGTGCTATATTTTTTTATTTTTATAATAATCATTTAAGTATTGAGTTCGTGAAATCTTTGTTCTTGACATTCCCCCAGTCAGAGGACAAACATGTGGGTAAAAGTATAAACCTTAGAGACAATTTACTGCCTTTCAGATACACTTAATATACCCACCCATCATGTTGACAACCATATTGGGACTATGAAATAGGGTTGTGTACAGACTATACTTTGTGGTGCATCTGTCTGCACCAGGACCGCAGTCTCGCTTTCTTCTGTCAGACTTCCAGCATTTTGGCTCGTCCACTCCAACCTTTCTCCAAGAGGTGCATTAAATGCTCCCTTGCAGTTGGTATTCATGC
The DNA here is from genome assembly GCF_013358895.1 of Oreochromis aureus. NCBI lineage: Eukaryota > Metazoa > Chordata > Actinopteri > Cichliformes > Cichlidae > Oreochromis > Oreochromis aureus. Next base: position 28,582,065 of record NC_052950.1, read on the forward strand.
TATGTTGGATTAACTGCAGATGTGACTTTCAGACTCGGGAAAATGGTCTGCATCTAAACAGCAGAAATATGTTGTTTTCTTTCTGTGTAGCTCTGCTGCTTTCCACATTGTTGTAGTGAACAACACAGCAGATGCCTTCCAAGGTAATTCAAATTAAAAAGCTGTTTTCACACATGCTCTGCAGCCCTGAACCTTAGTAGACATGACCAGACAGAGGTGCATGATGGAAAACAAATGTTTGAGGCAATCAAATAGGACCGTAGCCTGATTTAACCTTCCAGATCTCTCGTATTAGGTCCCAGTGATTTGTGAGAGCAGAGCAGCTATTGTTTGGTACAGCACTAATGATTGGGTGTCAGAAAGGAAGAAATTCAATTGTTGAAAAAGGTCTTTAGTCTTTCAAAAGTCTTAAAAATAATAAAGTGTGAGAACAGAATATTTAACAAATAAGGTGACCAGGTTTTTCCTGTCTGCTAGCTGTCAGTAAAAACTGGCGGCCAAGTGGTTTCAAACTTTATGTGATGGGAATCACACCAGTGCACTGCCTCACAAGTTCCAGGTCACGTCTACTGTCCTGCCAAGGAAATGTTTGTTTTCATGTGCAACTAGAGCATCAAACAAACCACACAAACAGCTTTTTTCCTCCAGTTTTTGCTTGTTTAAAGCAGCTGGCCTCAAATTTCATTCTGAGTGTAATAAAATATAAAATCTTAATTCTAACTTTTCGTAAGGTGCAGAAAACCTGGAGAAGTTGCTATAATTAACATCATCATCATCTGCTGATGGAGTGAATGTAAACCCCCTCCAAATATTTACAATTACCACAAAAATGATCAGCTCGATGCTGCTGAACACTCCAGACTACTCCTGGTAATGTAACTTTAAGCAACCAATACTTTTAATCTGGTTATAAATTCAATCTCAAGTATCCCCATTAAAGGTATTTTGTTATATTCACTGATGGATGCAGCAAAATTTCGTTGAGACATGACATAAAAAGACATGAATGCAACATTCACTGTATTACTTATGTAAATAAAACGAAGCACAATCATTTCAAATCAAATCAAATCAAATCAAATCACTTTTATTGTCACGTCACATGTGCAGGTACACTGGTACAGTACATGTGAGTGAAATTCTTGTGTGCGAGCTTCACAAGCAACAGAGGTGTGCAAAAATACAATAACATGAAACAAGCAAAATATAAGGATGGCTAAATCTGAGAGTAATAAATATATGTACAATATAAGAGTGTATGCATTACTGGATGTGTATACTAAATATGTTTTTCTACGTGTGTGTGTGTGTGTGTGTGTGTGTGTGTGTGTGTATACATATTTTACAGATTAAATAGAGTAAACAATAAAATAAAATATGTAAAATATACAGAGGTTGGTAGTTGGACATGTGCAAAACAGTGGCATTAATGTACAGTGTGGAGTGCATAATGTTGAAGTTCCAGTAGTGAGGGTGAGGTGTCTATGACGTGTTCACCAGTCTGATGGCCTGATGGAAAAAGCTGTCTCTCAGTCTGCTGGTTCGGGACCGGATGCTGCAGAACCTCCTTCCTGATGGAAGTAGTCTGAAGAGTTTGTGGCTGGGGTGACTGGAGTCCTTGATGATCCTCCCCGCTTTCCTCAGGCACCGCTTCCTGTAGATCAAATCAAAATCAAATCAAAATCAAATCAAATCAAATCACCTTTATTGTCACGTCACATGTGCAGGTACACTGGTACAGTACATGCGAGTGAAATTCTTGTGTGCAAGCTTCACAAGCAACAGAGTTGTGCAAAATACAATAACGTGCAACAAGCAAAATATAAAAATGGTTAATCTAAAAAGTAATAAATATATGTACCATATATAAAGGTATATACATTACTGAATGTGTGTACTAAATATGTTTTTCTACGTGTGTGTGTGTGCACACACACGTAGGCTGTGTTTAAGAACGCGTGTTCAAACTTTTGTTAAGGTGGTTGTTTAAGTTTTGTTAAGTCATGTTATGCTCTGGACCAACTTTGATGTAAAAATCTGTTTTCACGTTTGTGTTTTGGGGTTAATTATTTGTGAAGTGGATCTACTACAAAACAGTCCATGCTATTTTTCTCCTTTTCACTCCGGATCAGACTGGGACGTTGATGTGAATTAAGCCAGTACCTTAAATTCAGCCTCCATGTAGAAACATCTGCCTGCACTCAGCCCTCTTTGTCCACTTCAGTTTATTTGCATCAAAAACGGACATTCATGAGGTTATTAAGAATTAAATTCTTTGCCAGACAATTAAATGTGAATGTAAATAATCCAATTTTTGTGGGTGTAAATATGTGAAATAAAGACTCAATAAAAAAGCTCTTTGGATTTTTGTCCATTGTCTTATGCGAGAGACAGGGCACTGGAGACGAGGGTGAAGTCCAAGCTCTAAGCAAAAGCTGAGGCTGGCAAACTGTATGAGTCCAGAAAGTCAGCTCTTAAGGATATAATAAGAAATTCTAGGAAACATCTGCTGAATGGACCAGTATTTATATTGTGTCTTTCTTCTTTGAGCAGTCAAAGTGCTTTCAAAAAACAAAACAGTGTTTGAGTTTTTATTCGGAAAATTTTGAAGATGATTTATTGATTATGAATCATAAATTAATACCACCACGTTTGTGGAAAACTACACAAGCACACTCAGTAACGCGATGTCAGGCTGCAGCAGCACAGCATGTTCTCTGGTAGCACGAGCAAGCAAGCGGGTCGCAGAAGTCATGGAGGAAGAAGCCTGGGATTAGGAGATTTTTCTTTCTCTAAATGTCTTAAAACCAAATAAGCTGAGTCACTTTCATCCTCCTCAAAGTTTGAAGGGTTGTTGTTTGTTTGTGGTTATAAATTAAGAGCATTAAATGCTGAAGAGAACAGAAAATTAATGCAGTTTAACAAAGAAATGTGAATGCATTAAAGCAGACATCGTGAAAAAAGAAAATACCATTAGCATTTAACAATTATACTAAAAAAGAAAAATATATGTAATAATACACTATGTGTAATTAAGGAATTAATTTTTAGGGGAAAAACAAATAAGCATCTGAATAAGTAAGAAAAAGGTGTCAGTGTGTATTATTTGTGATCTTAAATCAGTTAAATCAAACATGACTCCTTAAAATCACAGATCTATATGTCATGATTTAAATTTGCAAAACTTTTTTAAACGTGTGCACAAATCGTACGTCATGTGAAATACCTTGGGTTATAAATTACATTTTAAATTTAAACAGATGACAACTGCACGTGTAACCAGGTTTTTTCTCCAAATAAGAAACACGAAAGCAACATCGAAGAGCCCGATATCAGAGTCATCAAATCATGCCTCGGGTCTGAAAGCAGGCAAGCATAAGAGAACAGAACAATGTGTCGGGGTTTCTGAATAGAATAGAATAGAATAGAATAGAATAGAATAGCCCTTTATTGTCATTGTACATGTACAACAAAATTATGGGTGTTTAAAACCAACTGTGCAGGAGTAAATTATCAATAGTAAGATAGCAGGAATAAATAGCAAACAGAAGAAATATGTACAATCAAGAGGAATATATACAAAACAAGAGAGGGGGGTGGGGGTGTGGGGTCAGACTGATGGTGCAATTTGATGGTGAGGATGTCTGGAATGATGGTGTTGAACGGTATGCCGTAGTCCACGAAGAGCATCCTCACGTAGCTCTTCCTGTTCTCCAGATGGATCTGCGCTCTGTGAAGGGTGATGTGATGGCATCCTCTGTGGACTGATTTGCTCTGTAAGCAAACTGGTGGGGGTCGAGGGACGTGGTAGACAGTCTCTGATGTGCTGAGACACTTTGTGCTCGAAAGGCTTCATCACTACAGACGCGAGGGCTATAGTGCTGTAGATAATAAGGCTGTCTATGCCATTTTTGGGGGGGATGGGAATGATGGTGGAGGCCTTCCGAAAGGTGGGAATGGTGCCATAAGTCAGGGAGAGGTTGAACAGTCTGGTGAGCATGACTGCCAGTTGATCGGCGCAAGCTTTTACCACAGCCTCGGGGATGCTATCAGAGCTGGCTCGTGGGGTTTACCGTTCTCAGTCTCCTCCTGACCCCATGATCCTGGAGGGAGATGGGGGTGTGCTGGGTGAGGGGGAGGTGAAGGGCTCAACCTGAGCAAAGACGGTGTTGAGCTCCCCTTCGAGTTTGAGGCTGCTGTCTGGGGTTGGGGGTTCAGTGAGAGCTTGGATGCAGCTTGGATGTAAAGCACTTCATTTATATTCAGTTGTTCAATATCAGTAAATGAATAGAGACCAAATCATTAAGGAATCTCAGAATTTAAGGAACAAGACACATGAATTTACAAATAAAATGTAAATCTATAAAGTCAGTGGGTCTTTTGAAATACATTCATTTAATATGAATATATAAGATTTTGATGTTTGTCAGTAGTTTCACCAATTACATTATTAATACAGATTTTAATTTGAAATCTATGTAATTTCGCTTTTTGATTGCTGCCATGTCATCCGTGTCTGTTTTGTCTTATTTTTGTAAATGTTTTATTATTAGGAAGAAAGAAATTTATACTGATTATCATTATTATAATTTTTCCTTTTTACAAGACATATTCAGAAGAGGCATGGCACAAAAAAGTCTGAAAAAGAATTAATACAATCATTGAGTTTAAATAAAGGTAAGATAAATAACTATTCTGTTACAAATAGAATTAAAAACATGGAGACAGATTTTTTAAGTAATGCAGGAGAAGATGAAACAATTTTGGAAATTTCAGAAGACCAAGATTTTAAACCAAATATATCAGACATGATGTTTAATAATGAAGCTAAAAAATGATTGGTAATATTTTTGGCAAATGAGATGGATTCTTCTGACAATATTTATAACTATTTTAACATTTTGCACAAACTTATTTGCCTTAGAAAATAAATAATTAGAAAGTACCCCAGAAATTACTTGTATTTGTAATAATATAGAAGGAACTGGGGCAAAATCTACTGATTACTTGTATTTTTATTCCTGCCAATTTTAAAAGAAATTAAATCTAATGAAATGTTTCCATTTTGTAGAGTTTTTAGGTTTGTAGTAGAAGTATTTAAAAAACTTTGGTAAATAGCAGAACATATTATATTGGAGACTTGTTCTCACTACACTGACTGTAATCTGTACAGTTGTAATAATAATAGTACAATTTGCAGAAAAGATGATCCACAAAATGTGAATATTGAGATAGGAAAGAATACTGAGAAAGGATTTAAACATCTGGATAAAGAACAGAAATTGCAATTGATCATTTATAGACACACAGACGCATATGTAGTGTCTGATCTGTGTGATTGTTTAACTTCCAGGCAATAAAGTGTTTTAAAATCACATTTTGGGGATACGTTGATAACTTTTTTAAATTCTCTTTTAAACTATATTTACTAGTGATTCTATGAATGCATTTGTTCAGCAAATTTGAGGAATGATATTTCACTTTATTTAGAAAATGCTTTAAACTAATGTAATAATAAGAATGCTACCAAGCAACAACACTTGCTTCTAAACTAGACTTTGTGGATGCCAGTTAAATTGTTTTTAAACTTTTAAATTAAATTAAGGTCCTCCATTTAAGAGTTCCTGATATCCAGTCAATTCTTTATGAAGTGTGTAGAATATAAACCTTGACATCAATAAAATCTGTGATTTTATTTATTTTTCACAACTTTTTTATCAGGAAGTTTTACGACTTTGTAAACGTTTGTTTGCATTCAAGCTGATTTTTGACAGTTGTAACAAAAGAATATCCAAAACTTTGGACAAGTTGATCTTATCTTACTTAGAATTGATACTTGATACAAATCACGTAGCAGAATAAACCACTGGTAACCTAAACATTACTGATATAAAATTGCAAAAGTGAAGAGAGCATTGTCACGTTTTAGAGAACTGGATTGTCCCCACAGTCAAGATTAAAGCCATGTTTCATTGAATCAAAATCATTCCTGTGTCTAAATTTTTAAAATGTATTGGCTATTTTAGCCTTTACATCATAAAGATAGGTTTATTAATAAAAAGGCATTTACAGTTACATCTGTAGTCCTGTTAAAGTGGCTCAAAACTGCTTAATACCGAAGGCATGTTGCTGGTGCCAAATAATTACTGCAGCATTAAGTCCAACACTGCCCTCTAGTGCCTAACTTTAGCAGTGCAGACAGATCAATAAATACTTTCAACATGATTAATCTCGGTGATAAAGGGTAGAAACAAATAACCACACAACACTTTGTAAGTTTCTTATTTTCTTTCTTTTTTGTGGAAATATGTTACAGTTATATTACAGGTCTTTAAATGCCCAGAGGGAGAACAAAAACCTTTTTGGAGACACCAGAAACTGACGCTAAGACGACGACGACAGGAACTTAACCGGAAACAAACTGGTGCCCAACACGTAACCTCTACGTTAGGAGACGTCCAATAAATACTGCAAATGTTGTTAACGCATTTTTATTTAAAAGAAAACAAAACAAGACAAGGAAAACAGGTGTGCTCTCCTCCTTTTGAGTCCTTTGTAGTATTTAGCAGCAAGTGTGTAGCTTCCAGAAACCAAAAAACTTGTGGAAAAGCAGTGCACAGGGCCTGCAATCAACCAGAGTTTTTATACACGAGTAAGAACAACAACAACAACAAAAACATGAAAAAAGAAAAGTGGGATAAGTGCTGAAGTTTTACCATCATCTTGCCTCAAAACTCACCAAATCACCCAACCTTCCCCAAGCTTCAGGATCTTTAAACATTCAAAAGACATAATCAAAACTCGGCTGGTGGTTTTAATCATTTTTATTCCTTACGTATAAGAGCTTTTATTTCTGGTGGTTTACAAAATCTACTTTTACCAGTGCGAAAACATTCTGGTTGAATGCAGACATCTCCCCGCTTTGCATCGGCTTCCATTGATTTTAAAGTAACTTATAAAATATATCATAAAACGTCTTCTGAAATGGAAACCGATAAGTCCATGTACAAAAGGTTCTCTCTTATATATAAATTACACCAGTCTCTGATGAAGGTGGTGGTGACGATGTCTCCGTTCCTGCTAGTAAAATTCCTCTTCAAACAAAACCCTCCCATACACACTCACATGCTCAACGCACACACACACAGACATGGACACACAGACACATACACACACGCTGAGAGCCGTGTGACCGTGGTCAGCACGCCCGACTTAGCTACACAACATGCTCTACATATTACCCATAGTAGAGAAGAAAACAACAACAAAATAAACCCCTCTATACCCACTGAAATGAAATCTCTGCACATACAGTAACGCTACATCTCCTCTTTCTTTTTCTCTTCTCTGTATGCAAGACCACAAGCATGGTGCAGTTTCGGGCGTTTGGACGGAGGGCGCCTCCTCAGCTTCAGCTGGTGACCCTCGCTGCCGCCTGTCACTGTAGCTGCCTTTGTTCTGGCTCCGCCGCTGCACGAACCGATGGGTGACGCCACCCAGCAGGGTGGGGGAGGGGCGGCGGTGGTGGGAGGGGCGGGGGAATGTGTGTGACTACTGACCGCGGAAGGGGAGGGGGGGCCGGACCTCAACAGTCAAACCGCATCTCCAGCGAATCGTCATAGCCCCGGTTGTCGTGCCCTGCCCCAGACAGGAAGGCGGCCGTGACGGGCGCCCCCGTGGCTGTGGTGACGTTAAGGAGGGTGTTGCCCGGGGAGCTGGTGGCCGGACTGCGGAGGGCCGCTGCGGCGATACTGGTGAGGTTGATGCCCAGCGTGAGCCGGGTCTGCTCCAGAGCTTTCTCTGGCACGGCGAAGGCCTCCAGCTTCTTCTCGCCATTGGCCATGTATGAGTTCTGGCAGCCGCGGCAGATGCAGTCCAGGCAAGCCTGAGAACAACAAATGGGATCAATACCATTTAACAAAGAACAACAACATAATAGATGATGTTTGGGTTATAGTTGTGCCTTTTATTGGTCTTCTAAAAATAAATAAATAAAATAAATCTTTCTGGCCCAGTCTTCTGGTTCACTTTGACATTATGCTTTTGTTTCTTTGGAAATCGCTTTTAAAGGTTTCAAATATAAACAAAGTTATTATTAGAAAGTAAATATTAAGTTTAATTTGCCTTCTAACAGTTTTCAAGACATCTCATCACTTCTACACACTTCAAAATGAATGCCTGTTGAAAGTGTAAACTGTATATAAAAGATGGATGTAGCCACTGTGATGTCATCCATTGGTGGATAAAGTCCTGTAATGAAGCCTCAAGTTGAGCATTTATGGGATAATGGTCAGTTGGTGACATTCGAGTACATGCCTATTGACCGATAGCATGTCAACATACCCTAGATAAGCCTACTTTCTGATTGTAACAATGATTATAATTTACAATACGGACTTAATGTTTTATTCAATACGACCATAAACTAGTGACCAAGCCGATAAAGTCATCTAGAAAGTGTTTACTGAAGTCACAGAAAAGGAGAACTGAGGGCTGGAGTCACTCCCTCTTCTCCATTAAGAAAAGAGGACAGTTTGAGGCAGTTTGCAGTGGCTATGTCCACCTTTTATACAGTTGATCTATGGCTAAGAGGGGCGATCGTGGCTCAAGAGTTGGGAGTTCGCCTTGTAATCGGAAGGTTGCCGGTTCGAGCCCTGGCTTGGACAGTCTCGGTCGTTGTGTCCTTGGGCAAGACACTTCACCCGTTGCCTACTGGTGGTGGTCAGAGGGCCCGGTGGCGCCAGTGTCCGGCAGCCTCGCCTCTGTCAGTGCGCCCCAGGGTGGCTGTGGCTACAATGTAGCTTGCCATCACCAGTGTGTGAATGAATGGGTGGATGACTGGATATGTAAAGCGCTTTGGGGTCCTTAGGGACTAGTAAAGCGCTATACAAATACAGGCCATTTAAGAGGAGCTACTACCACTCAACACACAACTTACAGAAAACCAAAATCTGTCCTTTGATTTGAATTTACAATTTAATACAATTATTTTTTTACAGAGATGCCAGTTTCTTACAATGCAATTAGTTTCAATTTAATGTGATAACAAACAGAAGCGATTTTATTAGCGTATGGGTAGTGTGTGGAGCATTCTCACCTTGCGGTTTGAGTAACAGGGGCAGCGTTGCCCCCTACAGGTCAACACTGAGGGGTTCTGGGTAGCCCGGCCACACTTGCAGCCCTTCTTCTCCACAGGCTTCTTGTACAGTGGCTTCGAGGGGCTGGGTGGGTGTGTGAGGGGGTGAGGGTGAGGGGGTACTCTGTCACGGGGCTGCGTGCGGGGTTTGGGGGCCCCTTGCCTGGCCTTGGTGTACGACTTCTTGGCGGCACCATGGTGCTCCACAGTCTTTTTCAGAGCCTTGTTGGGGACAAGTACAGTCTTACCCACCTTAGGGGTGCTGCCATTAGGTACCGGGGCTAGGTGCGGGTGAGGCATTGCTGCAGGGAACTTAGGTTCCTGTTTGGTGGTGGCACCAGGGTTGGGGTGGTGGGGGGAACTGTTGGCACCAACGGGGGGCCCTCGTAGGAGGCTGGAAATAGGAAGGGGCTGCACCTTCTCGCTGTCGCTCTCTGAGCGGGAGCGTTTGCGGTGGCAGCGAAGAAGAATACGTGGGGTGACTGCAGAGGGTTGAGGAGGGGGCTGCAGTGAGGGCTGTGGGTGAGGTTGGAGGGGACGGGAGCTGTTCTCTGAAGGGAGGGAGGTGATGAGGCGGGATGAGTCTGGGCCTGATGGGCAATGAGGCCCGTTTAGGCTAGACTGAGGTACCGAGGGGAGGCAGCCTGGCTGAGAGTTGGGCTCAGGTGAAGGGTCAGGGTCAGACTCCGTCTCTAAAGTCCTGAGCACCTCCTCTACACTCAACAGTAGCGGCCCCCCGCCATGTTTCAGGTCGTCCCCGAAAGCGCCGATGTCACAAAGTCCCGTCTCTGAAGTGCCTGTGACACTCACACACTCCGGGATCTCCTCTGAGAAGCTCTCCTGCTTTGTGGTGATGGGGTGCAGTCTGTCTGAACTGACCAGACCGTTACAGTCATGCAGTCCGTTAAAGCCCACGGGGCTCGGTTCTTCCACCTTGAGTTCCTTTGTAGCTGGACCGCCATCGGGCTGCCCCACCTCAGAGGTCGACACCGTCTGTGACAACCGAACAGAGTCTGAGACATCCTCCACTTCTGGCTCACGCTCCGCCAATGTCAGGCCCTCATTGAGGATAGCCTGCAGGTCAGGTGAGTCACTGGCAGCGCTGGCTATGTGTGGTGCAAGCGGCGACTGTGTGATGTAGAGACAGAGCTTCCTGTAACAGTGGACGAGCAAAGAAAGCTGCCGGTTTTCCTCGAAGCGGGAATAGTCCTTGCACCAGCTGCAGGACGGCTTCAGCTGCATTCTCTGACCCTTACAGCCTCGACAGACGTAATGCTGACATGACGAGTTGGTGGGAGCGATGGGGTCCTGCAGCAGGTTGCCTGAGCATGAGAGGACAGGGACAAAAGGTAAAAAACATTAATGAAATTGCAAATATCACAGGAACAGGCAGAACAGCACACATAGATGATTAAGTGGCCATTGCAGGATCCAGAAAAGACAGCATGAATTTTTATTTCTGGTGTAAAATAGGCCTTTGGGGTGTGACTGGGTCAGTAATGATGTCTACTGGGGGTGGGTTTTTTTCATGTTAGGGATCACTCTGCCTCTCAGCTTTGGACACTGGTGGGGCACTAGAAAAAGATAACTGATGGGTTCTCTTCCTTTTATATGGCTGTGCAAACACTAAAAAAATGCATAAACTAAATTAGCTAATAAAATTCAGGCAAATTGATGCCTATTTGCACACTTCCGCAAATAACAATAGATACAATAATCAGCATTTATCATAACTTACAAGTTCACAGTGAGGTGGCAGTTTTTTGTATGTGTGTGTGTTTTTTTTTTAACAAATAACAGAGCATGTGGTCTGCATATATTTAAGGTAATGAGTTTGCATTACCCTAGTTAATGTTTATGGCCTTTTGATAAAGGTTAAAAGTGTATATTTTCCTTTGGGGATAGCAAAAATGTTTTATATGCATGTAAAATCATGAACATAGAAACAAGCCTGGCAATAAAATCCTTAACAAGCCAGCAATCATCATTAACATGCGATAAATTATGGCTTTATTTACAGACTATTGGTTCCTTTTTTGCCACAGCTTCCTAAACTGACATGTATTTGTAAACCTGAGCTGTGCTTGGAAGCTTTCCAGAGTGAAAGACAGCCTCTCTTTGAGGGGAGCTTCCTGCTAGAGAGTGCAGCTGCAAAAAGAAGGGGAAGGGATGAAGTTCCATTCACAAGAAACAACCAGGCCTACACATACGGCTCTGCCTGTCTGACAAATCAAGCATAACTCTATATTTAACATGTCATAAGGACTATTATAGCCATCCATCACAGAGGAGATGGAAGTTTCTCAGTCCTCTTGCAATCACAGAACCATAAATATCACCTTTACGTAAATAAACGCATAAATAATTCATCAAACCATCCATTTACTGAGAACCTGCAAAAACAGCAGCCACGGCTTCCTCTCTATATTGGAAATGGTATATACACTCACTCTGGTTGAAAGGAAATGCAATGCATTTTGTATGGGCGGTGAAAACCCGGTATTAAATATACATTAAAAGGTTGAATTTAATATGCAGCCGAAGAAATGCTCCCTATAATTTTATTAAAGTTCGTTTTAGTTCAGTGAAGTAAACACTGTAAGCGAGCTGTCTCCTTAAATGACTCCCTCTGCTTTCCTTTCCTAGATAGATTTTAACATTTCTGTATCTGAGGAGGAGGAGGGTGAGAAAGCAGATTAGGTGCTCAGCATCCAGCATAGGAAGGGGCTGTTATTCAACAGGATGAACTAGAGAAACGCCCAGATGCTGCCAAACATCACCCAGAAGGGGGTGTGTCAAGATGGGTGTAGCTGTGACTTGAGATGCGTTCATGGCACCTCGGAATTTACACAATAAACAACCTTTCTATGTCATTTGGGGAATACAGCAGAGTTTAACAACGCAGTTTGATTTAAAAAAAATTACACATTTAAAACAGAACCTGTTAGTTATAACAATAACTAAATGTATAAACAAAAAATTGTTTTGCCAGTATTGAGGTCACACTCATAAAGTTAAAAAGAAAAAGGGGCGGAAAAGTGTCTTTAATTCAAAGGATTTCCTTTAAATGTAAGCAACTGCAAATAAATAAATAGCTAAATGTGAACTAAAATATATCTATAAAATGTTCTTAATGTGTTTATATGCAAAGAAGCACTTAATTTTAACATAATTTTTAAAGCACTCGGTGGGGGCGGACTGGATTTACTAAACTTGCTTAAAAATAAGAACATGTTTTTAAGTTATGCAGATTTCCTAAAACTACAACCCAACAACAACAACAACCCCCAAACAGTAGGGCATTACTGCCAAATATGTCAGACATAATACTGGCTATAGTTTGATTACCTGGTTTTCATGATCCACAGGGGCCAAAATCGTAAATGCAATTAAATTTGATTGATTGCACAGCTCTGAATTTAAATAAAGTACAAGCACTTCAAGACATATTCAAGTACAACACTTCATATGTGCGACAACTCAGTTTCCACCATGCTGCTGAGTTTTTTTGTAAAGTACTCAGACATTTCCGTCAGTGCTTGAACGCAGCACCATTTAAAGGCTCGCTCCCACTGTTAAGACAGCTGACAACGTTACCTATAAAACATCCCCTCGATAATAAACACACACACACATATACACTGGCTTGCTGTTACATTAAATTATAATATAACCTCACACTTACCGCAGACCAAGCAGGAGAGGGACTGGCGGAAAAACGGCAGGAGCTTGCAGAGCTCCGCAAGAGCCCGGGGGTCTCGGGGGTCGCACTGCAGCACCGACCGGCTCGCAGACACGAAGAGAGAGGTCGCATTCACCGGGTTCATCTCAGCTGTCTGGGCCCGGCGCTCCCGATGTATTAATACGTTAATAAAAACACACCAAAGTCACACAAGAGCACAAACAAACTACCCGCAGCTCCTGTTTCCCGTGCGATAAAATTACTGTTTTTATCAAGGGAGTCCGGTGGGGTCTTTGAAGGGGGCATATAGGTGGATGTCACGGCTTCAGTTCCCGGTTGCTAGATAAATCCCACATGAAGAGCGAAGATCCAGGTTTAGTCATCCCCCGGTCACATCCAATCCATCTTCAATGCGCTGTCTTAGCTTTGAAATCACCGCAGCCTCCGATCGGAGATTTTTTTGCACTAAAATGCAGCTTCATGCGCACCGGTTCGGTTCGTTTACTTCCCATACGTGATTTAAATTAAGACAAAGCATCGTGAGGCACTCCTTCCGTCGCCAGTGGCCTTTTTAACGCTTCCTCACAGACACAGCTGGCTAGCTAACTAGCTAGCAGCTCCGAGATTCAAGCAGGCTACTCCGTGACAAAGTGGCCCGGTTTGCAATCGTACTCCCATGATATCCCCATAGTCCACATGCATGCCTGTCCCGAGTTGAGCTGGTGTCACACAGAGCATCAATTACCCCACACCGGGGCGTCAGCGGCTCCTATTTCCCCACTCGGTGCAGCCCCAGCAGGCTCGTTATGGTTGTGTTATTGTTCGCAGAGATTCATGGCGGCTCGAAAACAAAACAGGCCGCCCCGGCTTCAAAAGCTCCTCCTCGGAGAGAAACGCCGACAGCCGCGCCTCGACAGGGGAGATAGCGTGCGGACGAGCAGATGGTGGCGTCCGAAACAAAAATAATATCGAAGCCGCCGCGGTTCTATCTGTGTGGAGCCGAATAAGCTAGCGGAAGCACCGGGCTCTGGTGACAGTGCTAGCCGTCAGAGCTGCGCCGGGAAGCCGGCTAAAAAAGCAAGGCCGCTCCCCTCTTCGCGGGATTAGCGGGAGTCTTTCGTTCTAGTTTTCCTCCTTGGTGGGAATGTAGTGGGGAAAGGGGAGTTTATCAATCCTTTTGGAGCTTTCTTTATACCTCCCGAATATCAAAGGAAACAAAAATGATGAATTTCCCTGTTTGTGTACCTTGCTATCGTTAGCCACGGAGTAGTCCTCGCACATCCCATCGCGTTTCCCACACATAAACAAGGGGGCGCTGTTTCTCACATCTCGCGAGAACTCGGATAACGCGGTTCAATTAAAAAAAGGAAGCGTGGTAGATCTAACATATTGAGATGATTTATTTCACTTTTTAAGCATAATAAACGAAAATCAAACTTCTAGATAGATAGATTTTTTAAAGGCCATGTTGTTGAAAAAAGCACAACCTATTCTTGGTTTTGATTTAGGAATAGTGACTGATATTTCTGATATTTGCATTACTTTTTCATTTCTTCTTTATATCTAAGGAGGCAGTAAGAAAGTCATTTGATGACATTCATTTTTTTAAACATCACGATGGCAGTGAAAGTGCCCACTTTAAGACTTCACAACTAAACTTAAAATCCAGTGGGCTACTTTCATCTTCTGTACTCTCTTTGGTACAATTGGTACACTGGTATATATAATGTATGTCACATGTGGAAAAAATGTGCCATTAAAAGACAAAAATCTGAAAGACAATCCTTCCATTGTAAGTGTAAGGCACAGTTTCACTACCGCTGTTAGTGCAGTGACTTCCTATTGAGAAATACTATTATCCTTAGTTACATTCAACTGATGACTTCTTCAGTTTCACACTGGGGTCAAACTCTAAATGGACTGGTGACCTGCCCAACGCCTATGCCCTATTATAACTGGGGTAGGCTAGTTTAAAAGATGAATAGATTATATTTTTCTACACACACACAAAAAAGGAATTTAGCCTAAAATGACTATTTTTCTATTATTGTTCAAAATGACATACTATGCTCATTTGAAGCTCCATATCAAATTCTCTATATCTAGATCATTGTACTTTATTGCAATTTTGACTTTTAATTTTACTTTGGTATCCACAGTGGTAGCTACGTCACACTTTATTCCTTTGAATTTCCGTGCGTGGTGAGATCTCGGTGCAGTTCAGAGATAAAACCACGGTGTGGTGGTGTTTGAGAACCAGAAGGTTGACCAAAGACGGGGGAACTCGGAAAGAGAGGATATAAATACATACTCACGGAAAAGTCAAACTAGTGTTTAAAAAAATGGCAGCCTGTCTGATTGAAACAAGCTGATATCTATCAATGAACTATCCCAGAAATTACCTTCTGTTTCCTCTCTCTTTTTTTTCTTTGTCTACAAGGCTGCTGACCACCAGGGACTTTCCGTTTGGTCTCATTGAGTTATGCGGAAGATAAAAATACATTTTCAACAGCATGCTACCTTACCATCCAGTTACAGTGCAAACAGTTGGTCAGCTTTGATAACTGATGAAATTAAAATTTTTAATTATTTCAGAGATTTTCCCAGACATTATCAAATAAGTTTTCAGCTTTTTAAATGTAATCACTTTCTGCTCTTGTTCGTTAAGCCTAATAGTGAGCTACAAATCTTCATTCATTTGACAGCTGGTTAGACAAAACAAAAAATTTGAAATCTTTAATAATTAATAATTGAATAATTAATCATGTAATAAAAAAGAATCGACGAATCAGTGATGAAAATAATTGCTGTAGCCCGTCTGTAAGTTTCAAAGTTCTAGTATTCCCATTTTACATTGACAAAGAGTGTGAATTTCAGTTTCACTAAGAAGGCCAAACTTAGCATATAGTTTACTGACATGCTCTGACACACTTTTCACATATGAATAGATCTAAACACGAAGCTGCCAATCAGCCACCGAAAACTTTTATTTTCCTTTATAACAGTAAGGTCAGCCAGCATAAGACATTCTGCTCATAGCTGTATATTACCTTTGACTACACTTGACAGTGTTGACTGTGAGTATGGCTGCACACTCACACCCTGCTCAGAATCCATGACATCTAGGCCTCAGTAGGGCCTCAGAACACAGCTAGAGCCAGGGTAGACCCAGATGTGTCTGTTTTTTGTTTTTTTTAAATTTGTAAGTTTTGATTTTGACATAGTTAATGAAGTTTAGTAATTACTCTGTGCAGTAGAACAACACGTTGTAGTTGCACATAAAAGATTTCAAAGCCACAATACCTGAAGCTTTTTCAGTCAAAGTCTCATCTTATAGGAACCTTTTAGTTTGTACATACACGGGGTAAAAAGTAAAAGCAGAGTACTTGTAAAGCGCTTTTCTACTCAGTCTGAGCACTCAGAGCACGTTATGTACTACAGTTTTTAAATTCGTTCAACTTGTGTGGGTTTTATTAAGCAATATAAAGGTCAATAAAAGGTGAAGTTTTAACAGCTGTTCAATGACTTTGCCTGGCCACACAATACATACTCGAACTGCTGTTCCTGCAGTTTCTCAGGCAGAAACCTGTTAAATGTTCCCAGCTCATTCAAAAAGACAAAAGGCGACTGAGCCTTTGCTGTTAGTGCTCCTCGGTTGTGGAATGACCTCAACGGTGTCTTCTTTTTTAGTCACCGCTAAAGACTCGTTTATGTCATGAGGCTTTTTTGTAAATCTATTTTTTATTTTCAACATTCTCAACCGAAGTCCATCTTATTCTTTTAATGTACAGTTTTAAAATGTAGTTTTAAGTTATTAATCACAGTGGAGTCAAACTGTGGTTTTGTTCTTTGTCTTATTTTGACCTTACACCTGTGTCTTGTGTGTCCTATCTTTACCTGTATGTAAACTGTTCTAGTTTGTTCTTTTGTTCTCCGTTTCTGGGAAGCACTTTGTACTGCTGGTTCTTTTAATTGTTATATAAATAATTTTGCTATTGGTGTTCAGAAGTGCAAATATATACAAAAGCCTGCTGATAAAGACCATGAGATGTGGAAAAAGCATGAAAATTAAAGCTATAACTGACACAAGTATAGTTTGAATGTTTCTGATATACACGTGCATTCCATGTGCATGAGTAATTCCTCTTTTAAGGTTAAACAGTGTCTCATGGAACCATGACTGTTTCCTTTTTTGTTTATTATGGCAACCGTGGGTGCTAAAAATAGTTGGTTAGTCAGACTCTGAGGGCTATTCTTAGTGTGTCTCTGATCATGCCCATGAGTTTGGGTGATTCCCCTGCTGTTTCTCACATGTGGCACCAAGAATAGTTTGTCTATGCTGAAATAATTAATCGAGCATTCATTAAGATAATTTGTGTTGTATTGTTGTATTATTTAAGTCTTTTTGTTTTAACATCACAAACTTGTGCAGCAGCTTTTATGACTCCACATTCTGTGTCTACTTGTACAGTTAATAATATCAGCACATGCCTTACAGACACGTTTGTGACCACTTGCATCTACTCAGTTTCAGTTCCTTCAACTTCAAGTGGAGGATCGTCACTGGTGACTGGGCCGTAACCACAGACTCAGCTGTGGTTACGGCCAAGAGACCAAACAGCAGTCTTCAGAGGAAGAGCCCTCAGTTGTAATGTCAGTTTTATGAATGAGTTCAAAACGACCAATAAAAACTATAATGTGGTGGCTGTCAGATGAAAGCAAAAGAGGTAACAGAGTTCCGATTACAGACAGCAAATCATCAAAAGGCCATAATGAATGAAGCTGTTATTAAAGGTTGAGCGATTTTGCTTTATATTGGTGAACTTATATTCTCTTGTCATTGCACATTTTTCATCAGTCTGCCTGTGATTTTTTAGCTACTTACCTATGTCACCTATGTCTGCTGTGCAGGTTCCACCTCCTCCCTTCATTATTACCTGCTCTACTATATTGTGTTTCACCTACATCTATTAATCTGTGAATTAACTCACCGAATTGTCTATAATATTCATAGCAGTCTAGCATTCCTCTTGTGACAGTCGTCTCACAAATTCGACACAGATCAGTTTCCTGGTTTTTGCATCTTCCTGCTGTTTGTGTGATTGGATTATTTTCCCGTTACTTCTAATTTGGGGTGTTATCATAAGATTTGACCTTTTATTACAGTGCTTTCCATTAAATAGCTCTATGGGCTAATTACCGCTGCCCCAAGGAGGTTTTTGGTAGTATTTGAATGTGTGCGTGACGTTCTGTCTGTAAACACAATCGTGTAAAAAGTTTTAAAGGAATTCTTTGTAGGTGTTTAGAGTGGGGTCATGTTAACAAGCCGTTACAATCTGTCTGCGTCTTCAAGGACAGCTCACTGTTTTATTGGTCGAAAATTGACAGAAAGCCTTATAACTTAGAAACTACGATTCTTACAAGTGTGGCGGTTATTGTCAACTTATAGAAAGTACCATATAAAGATTAAAAACATCATATCCAATCTGACCTCTGACCTTTCCTTCAAGGTCATTAGATTCATCTGAATGTTAAAGTGATAATTATACTAAATAGAGCTATTTAAAATTATGTTTCTCGCTGCCACTGTTTGTACTGACAACATATAAGCATATAAGGAGGTCAAAGGTCATGGGGATTCTAAAAATCACGCTACTGTGGATGTCTGGATCTCTTTGTCAAGGACAAATGAGGCCAAACTTTTATAAAATGTCTTCCTCCATCTCTAAATCTGTACAGTTTGATTTTTTCTGCCTTTATTTGTACAGGTAACATTGAAAAACACAAAACTGGTATATGAGGATTTTAAATGTCACATTATAGTTTGCATGCAAATGTTATGTCACATTTGCCCTCTGACCTAACTGTTACATGTCATATCTGCCCTTCCTTCACATTGTCCCCAAATTGTGTTATATCTCTAAATATTGTATTGTTAAGGTCAGAAATACACCACAGGAAAATATTAAAGCCTATTCATGATTTCTTATTTATATTCCTATTCTTACTACTAACCTCTTAAATTACATAAAAAACAAACATATATACAAATATATATACAAATATATATATAAATATATATATATATAAAAAAACACCCAGCACGCCCCTGCGGGCAGTCTATCCTTCAAGCTCGGGTCCTCTACCAGAGGCCTGGGAGCTTGAGGGTCCTGCGCAGTATCTTAGCTGTTCCCAGGACTGCGCTCTTCTGGACAGAGATCTCCGATGTTGTTCCGGGATCTGCTGGAGCCACTCGCCTAGCTTGGGAGTCACCGCACCTAGTGGTCCGATTACCACGGGGACCACCGTTACCTTCACCCTCCACATCCTCTCGAGCTCTTCTCTGAGCCCTTGGTATTTCTCCAGCTTCTCGTGTTCCTTCTTTCTGATGTTGCTGTCATTCGGAACCGCTACATCGATCACTACGGCCGTCTTCTTCTGTTTGTCTAACACCACTATGTCCGGTTGGTTAGCCACCACCATTTTGTCCGTCTGTATCTGGAAGTCCCACAGGATCTTAGCTCGGTCATTCTCCATCACCCTTGGGGGCATCTCCCATTTTGACCTCGGAACTTCCAGGTTATACTCGGCACAGATGTTCCTGTACACTATGCCGGCCACTTGGTTATGGCGTTCCATGTATGCCTTGCCTGCTAGCATCTTGCACCCTGCTGTTATGTGCTGGATTGTCTCAGGGGCATCTTTACACAGCCTGCACCTGGGGTCTTGCCTGGTGTGATAGACCCCAGCCTCTATGGATCTTGTATTCAGAGCTTGTTCTTGTGCTGCCATGATTAGTGCCTCTGTGCTGTCTTTCAGTCCAGCTTTGTCCAGCCACTGGTAGGATTTCTGGATATCAGCCACCTCCGCTATCTGCCGGTGGTACATACCGTGCAGGGGCCTGTCCTTCCATGATGGTTCCTCGCCTTCCTCCTCTTTCTTGGGTTTCTGCTGCCTGAGGTATTCACTGAGCACGCTGTCAGTTGGGGCCATCTTCGTGATGTATTCGTGGATGTTTCTTGTCTCATCCTGGACTGTGGTGCTGACACTCACCAGTCCTCGGCCTCCTTCCTTCCGCTTAGCGTACAGCCTCAGGGTGCTGGACTTGGGGTGAAACCCTCCATGCATGGTAAGGAGCTTTCTTGTCTTTATGTCAGTGGCTTCTATCTCCTCCTTTGGTCAACTTATTATACCAGCTGGGTACCTGATCACGGGCAGGGCGTAGGTGTTGATAGCCCGGATCTTGTTCTTACCGTTCAGCTGACTCCTCAGGACTTGCCTGACCCTCTGTAGGTACTTGGTGGTTGCAGCTTTCCTAGCTGCCTCTTCATGGTTCCCATTCGCCTGCGGGATCCCCAGGTACTTGTAACTGTCCTCTATGTCTGCAATGTTGCCTTCTGGTAGCTCGATCCCCTCAGTTCTGACTACCTTCCCTCTCTTTGTTACCATCCGACTACACTTCTCCAGCCCGAATGACATCCCGATGTCATTGCTGTATATCCTGGTAGTGTGTATCAGTGAATCGATGTCTCGTTCACTCTTGGCATACAGCTTGATGTCATCCATGTACAGGAGGTGGCTGAAAACTGCTCCGTTCCATAGTCGGTATCCGTAGCCAGTCTTGTTAATGATCTCTAACCCTAACCACTGAGGGGGTTCAGGCCTATGCAGAACAGTAGTGGGGACAGAGCATCTCCTTGGTAGATCCCGCACTTGATGGTGACTTGTGCTATGGGCTTGGAGTTGGCCTCTAGTGTTGTACGCCACATCCCCATTGAGTTCCTGATGAAGGCTCTTAGGGTCCTGTTGATCTTGTACAATTCTAGGCATTCCAGTATCCAGCTGTGGGGCATTGAGTCATAGGCCTTCTTGTAATCAATCCAGGCAGTGCACAGGTTGGTCAGCCTGGTCTTGCAGTCTCGGCTGACTGTCCTGTCTACCAGTAGCTGGTGTTTTGCGCCTCTGGTATTCTTGCCAATTCCTTTCTGTGCCCCGCTCATGTATTGACCCATGTGCCGGTTCATCTTAGCCGCTATGATGCCTGACAGGAGCTTCCACGTGGTGCTGAGGCAGGTGATTGGTCGGTAGTTGGATGGGACTGGTCCCTTCTTGGGGTCCTTGAGGATCAGGACCGTCCGACCTTTGGTTAGCCATTCCAGGTGTCTCTCGTCAACTAGCAGCTGGTTCATTTGTGCTGCCAGACGCTCGTGGAGTGCAGTCAGCTTCTTCAGCCAGTAGGCATGAACCATGTCGGGCCCTGGTGCTGTCCAACTCTTCATACTGGAGACCCTTTCTTGGATGTCTGCCACCATGATGGTTACTGGACCCTGTTTAGGGAGGTTGCTATGGTCTGTCCTTAGATCCACTAGCCACTGAGCATTGCCATTATGGGTTGCGTCCTTCTCCCATATGCTCTTCCAGTATTGCTCCGTCTCCAGCCTTGGTGGTGCTGTTCTCTTATTGTTCCCTTGCCACTGAGAGTACACTTTTGCTGGTTCTGTGGAGAACAGCTGGTTTATTCTCCTGCCTTCTATCTCTCTGGTGTACCTCCTCAAGTGGCTGGCCAAGGCTGTGAGTCTTTGCTTGGCAGTTTCCAAGGCCTCAGGCATGGACAGCTTGCTGTATTTTTTATGCACCTTCTTTGTCGCACCTTTCTGCAACTCCGTTAGTTGGCTAACCTCCCTCCGTGCTACTTTGATCTTGCCCTCTAGCCTCCTTCTCCATGGAGGGTACTGCTCCTTGTGGCTGTTCAACTTATAGCCAAGCATCTCACTGATCACTGCTGCCGTATTGTAGATCAGCTTGTTAGTCTCGGTAAGCGTGGCTGTAGGTATCATCCGTAGTGCTGCATATATGTGGCAGTTATGTGTATACATCCAGCTGCTATATATATATATATATATATATAGCAGCTGGATGTATACACATAACTGCCACATTTAAAGAAGTAAATCTAACCAAGCAGTCATACCTGAGTATGACAACTCTATACTTATATGTATTCTGGAGTCAACTTAGACATAAAAATGAGGTCAAAGGTCAGATGTTACATAATATTTAGATGCAAACTATAATGTGATATTTAAAACCTTCATATATAACCATCATTTCTTAAATGCTGCCAATTACTTCTGGAACTTTGACTTTAGTCCATTCAAAACTCTTTTGAGCTTTTTTGTTTACAGATAAAATGACACATATGTTTGCAGATGCAAAAAAACAAACAAACAAAAAAACATGTCCAATTTGCACCAAGTTTATGTACCTACATTATGCATGAAATGGAAATTATCTGCATATATTTTGACTTTTTCAGCCAAAAACATTTGGCTCTAAACTGGAATTTTAAATGAAGTTGTGCAAACTGTATAAAAGATTACAAACTAAATGGGAAAAACTGATACTCTCAGAGAGACATATATTCATCTGCATCTATACTTTCCTGGAGGATTTTATTAAAAGTTTAATCCCGATTATGTGCTTTTAT
The DNA here is from genome assembly GCF_013358895.1 of Oreochromis aureus. Taxonomy (NCBI): domain Eukaryota; kingdom Metazoa; phylum Chordata; class Actinopteri; order Cichliformes; family Cichlidae; genus Oreochromis; species Oreochromis aureus. Next base: position 28,604,370 of record NC_052950.1, read on the forward strand.
TTGGGGATAGAAATCAAAGGGTTTCTCTTAGTTCTCAGCAGTATTTTCTGTTCCAGCAGAAAGTTGGGAAACGTTCTCCTGGTCACAGATATCACCATAAAAGGACAGGAAATTGGAGACTTAGTGATACAAATGGATTATGCTGCCTTGTGTATTTTGGGATAAACCCAATGAAATGAACATATTCTATAAACAAATACAGCAGTTTCTGTTTAACCTCACTGATTCATCTGTTTATTTGTTTTGGGCAGGATTCAAGAAGTTCAGAAAAGTTAATAGAATATAGAAACAACACTAAGAACAGTTACAGTGTGTTCTTATGTCTCTAAAGTTCTTTCAAGTTGATTTTCAAGTCTAGCTTGTGTTTTTAATGGTTTTTCATCAAAACTCTCATCACCCGAAAGAGCCATTAAGCCGTCTCTCTTCACAGGCCACTTCATTAGGTACACGTGTTAAACTTCTTGTTAATTTCTAATCAGCTCATTATATGGCAAAGACTACATTTAGGTATCTAGACATGGTCAGAATTATCTAACATTTAAACTGAACATCAAAATGACGGTGAAAAGGGAAAGGCGTGTCTGACTACTTCAGAAACTTTTGATCTGTTGGGATTTTCCTACACAATCATCTCTAGTGTTTACAGAGAACCGTCTAAAAAAGAGAAAATATCCAGTCAGTGGCAGTTCTCTAGGTGAACAGCTTCAAGCTGATGGGCAACATTAACTCAAAAACCAACTCATTAAGCTAATGCTTAAGTTCTGCAGAAGAACATCTCTCAATGGATACAAATCTGACCTTGAAGCAGATGAGCTACAGCAGTTGCTCCTGTCTGCAAAGAACAGGAAAATGAGCATCTATGTTGCATCAAAGTTGGACAATAACAGACTGTAAAAATATTTCCTGGTTTGATGAGATGGTAGGGTCACAATTTTGCAAAAGCAGCATGAAAGCATGGATCCATCATGCCTTCTATCAGCAGGTCAGGCAGTGAAGTTATAGCATGGGGGCTTAGTATCAGTGGAGCATAATTCACTATTCACTACCTGAATAGTGAATAGGAGTACTGTTTTTTTTTCTTTTCTTTTTGCCAGTCCCTTTTGGTTCTTTTGCCATCAGAATTATTGTCTAAAGGCGAAGAAAGATGCCCAACGGATTTATTTTACAGAATGGACCATCCCAGCCTTGCCATATTGTCTATTTGATTCACCTTTGCTTTTATTGTTTATTTTATTTTATTTTCACTTGCTAAATATGGCACAGACTTGACTGGGGAAAAGAAAAGGGAGAAAGAGAGAGGGAAAGAAAAACAGTGAGGAAGAGGAACGGTGATAAAGGGCAAAAAACAAAGAACAACAAAACAAACAGACAACAAATACATATATCAATCACCTGGATCACCTGTTGAGAAAGAAAAAAGAGAAAACAAGCAAAAAAAAGAGCAATATAATAAACAACATCATCACGGTGATCTATGGGAATATAACAGTAAATACTAAATATTGAATATTATTGTGCAGCATGTAAGATCGACAGCGCACAGTGTGCTTTGAGGTAGGAGCAAAAAAGGGTGTAGTTTGTGTCTGTGAGCACCCGTGTGTACACCTGTGAGCATGAGCGCGCTTGTATTTAAAAGGTTCCTTCAAGCCACAGCCCCGTCCTCCAGGGCATGAAGCAGGTATGGAGGAGATCAAGCCTCCAGACATCCAGAGGCCCTCAAAACACAAGAGACCAAGGAAGACCAACAGAGGTGCAGCCGCGCCACTATCCCAGAAAGAGCTGAGGAGAGCCCCAGATGAGGGGTCACTCAGCACCCGCGGAGCAGAAGCCGGGGGGGTTGCAATGATGTGCCCGTGAGCTCCGCCAGCAGCCAGCTGTGCCAGAGTGACCGAGCCCCAGGCCGAGAGGCTGAGGGCACCCCATCCCCGAAGGGGCCCAAACGAGCCCCAGGCTCCAGGCCCCGACAAGCAGCCCCCAGGAGTGAGCCGGTGCGCACCTGGATGCCCATCCCCGGACACAAAGAACCACCACTAAACCGATGTCTGAGGGCGTCTGCCACTGGCAGGGGAAGTGGTGGGGGGAGATAGGCCTCCATACCTTGGAGGGCCTGAGATGTCCCCAGAGAGGTGGTGTCTGATACCCAACCTGACATATAGACACAGACATACAGGCACACACAGATACAAACATCCATTCCCACCCTCATGCTCTCAAATGCAATTACTCCACACTCAACCAACGTGGAGACAGACATAAATAGACACTGTACACACAATCACACTCCCCAAGCGTACTCTAAACCCCAGGTCTAGGTGAATAGGAGTACTGTTGCTGACCATCTCTTTATGACCACATTGTGTTGGCTGTAGCTCAGGTGGTAGACCAGGCTGTAGGTTGGTGGTTCAATGGTGTATAAAACGATTTGAGTGCTCAGGTAAAGTAGAAATGTGTTACTTAAGAACCAGCCCTTTACCATTACATTGGACATCTTCTGATGGCTACTTTCAGCAGGATAACACACCATATCACAAAGCTCAAATCACTTCATGAGGTCACTGTCCTCCACAATCACCAGATTTCAATCCAATCGAGCACCTTTGGGATTGCTGTGCTGATTCACATAACGGATGTGCAGCTGACAAATCTGCAGAAACTTTGTGATACTCACACAACATGTGAATGTTATGAGAAATAAAAATGGACCAAATTCTCTGAGGAACGTTTCAGGCACCATGTTGAATATGTGACATGAAGAATTAAGACAGCTCTGAAGGCAAAATCTTGAAAATGAAGTCACTTTGCATGGGAGAAATAGTACAAGGTGGACACCAGAGTTCTCAAAAACGATGAGCTCTTGTCTGAGATACTGAAATGGATCTGCACATATATGGATATGATCCAGTCTTTTCTGAGTGCATGAGTCTTTGTCCTCTGTCTCGTCATTTTTGCTGCATGAGTATTTCCATTCAAAAAATGTTGCGTGACATATATAGTTCCTATATTGTTCCTCTTTTTGTGTGCAGCTACAGTATAAAAGATCACCTTCCTCTGGCTCATTTATCCTCAGACTTTTGCAAATACTGCACAAAGTAACAGAAAGAACAGGAAGCTGTTTACTGCTGGGACTCTGTCAGTATGAAGATGTGGACGGCCCTCTCTGTCAGCCGCTGGATTTTTCTCCTCAGCCTGTCTGTTGTGATGTTCTTCTCAGCGTCTCAAGGTAAGACTGAACTCATGATTGAATGCAGTCTTATGTGTCATGTTAAACCTGTGCAGGTCTCACTGTGCAATGCAAAACAAAAAAAGGAAACATGCAGAGAAACAGTCAAAAGTTGTGTTTGTGACCAAAAGAGAGAAGGGTTAAAACTCCTACATTTGAGGTTATTAACAGGAGATCAGTAAATAGTCAGTAAACTGGTCGTAAATAAATACTGAGAGTAGGAATGAAACCAAAGTAAAAATCCCCAAACAGGCAAAATCAAACAGAGAACATTAGTGGTTTTAAAAATAAGAAAATGGTTGTAAAACCGAGCAGGCTCTGACTGAACACACTCATGACTCACTCAATAGTAAGTTCAGCATTTTGTAGTGCTTTTTAAATTCATACTGAAATCAATGTATCCCACAACACCTCTTAAAAAAGCAGTGTACAAGGGGTAAGTACCCAAGCACTCCAAACCATCATGCAATGTGCTGAAAAAACACAGCTGCATGAGAGGAACGAAAACAGAGCATCACAACATAAACCACTACAAAGCCTTTTTATGTGATTTGAAAAACATGCTCGGCTGGCTTGTTTATCACAAAATAGCTTCTCACAGCTTGTTTATCTCAGCAAAAATATTTGTCAGTATGTAACTGTGGGATAAAATAATAAGAGTAAAGACTTCCCTCTACAGTAACAAGTAAATAGTGAATGAATGCTTAATTTTGGATGTAATAATCTGTGGGTAGGATGACAAATCTGGCAGGGAACAAAGAACAGTGTGGATAATAGGAAACACGTGCTACTGCTCAGGGTGGGGTAGGCAATAACAGAAGGCTGGAAATCAAACGAAGACTGAAAGCAGAACAAACAGGGATAACAGTATGTCGCAATGTAGATACTTGTGTTACCATATTTATATGTAGTCTTCTTCAGTATTCAACGTATTTACTTGTATGGCACAGTCATTTTTCTCGAATCAAACACAGTTAACTGTAATTATTTTGCTAGTTGCTCTATTTTGTGAACATTTGTTACCTGCTGAGCCTATGACAACCCTTACAACACTAAACACTGAGGATTTAACATACACAGACATCAAACAATACAACAAAACATGTTATGTGCAGCTTTGCCAAGCAGCTGTGTCTGGGCCTAAAAATAAGGCCAATTTAGAAGTGCCTAAGTGGCTCGTGAAGACAGTCAAAATTCTAGTACAAGGTCATTTAGCATTATTTAGCAAATATCTGTGTCTGTGCATTGCACTCAAAATGTCTATGACAGCAGCCACCAAACAACAAAACACCGAGATGAAGGCTGCAAAAATGTTAATGCTGAGGTTTCAAAATCCTAAAATTGGATGAACCAACAGTGGGTATGGTCAGGTTTTATATATATTCCATTAGTTTTACCTCTTAAAAACCGCTGCCATTAGTAAGCACGTTAGCAGTAGCATCAACAACAGTGTCTGTGGCGTAAACTTGCTCTAGTGGCTGTAAATTATTTGGTGGTCCCTCCCTTAATGCCATGTAGCCAAGATTGCAGCCACTGTGAGTAAAATGTGTGGAGTTATTAACACTTCACAGTTTGACCATCAGAAGTATGCAATCATGCACCTGCACTTGTTAGCATAAGCGCTATTAAAATAGAGTTAGAAATCTGAGACACAGCAATGGTGACTGATTTTAAAATAAAACTAGTGACCCAAACTGAGACAATATTTCATGATTTTAGGAAAATTAACTACTGAATGAGTGCCAAATGAAAGTGTTCGTAGATTAGCCGTCATTTCATACATTTCTAGTGTAGCTGGTTCGATCAGTACAACAGGAAGCCATCTAACCATCAACCACAGTGAAATGGCTTTACATAAGTGCTTCTACTTTTTAGCGCCTCATTCTCGCCACATCTGACCAAAGAAGAATTCTTGTAATATTGACTAATCTCATTATTTTTCTCTTTTCCTCTCTTTTCGTCTGTACAGCGGATTCGGTTGTAGGTCTGTCCTGCTGCCGTAACGTCAGCACCAGGAAGATAGCACGAATCAAATGGTGCTATGAGCAGAAACCACGCGAGGGCTGCAACCACCATGCTTTCTTGTAAGATCATCATAATTTAAACACGCTCACGCCACTCACAATGTTTCCATACGTGTTAATATTAAATACCTGTCTCTGGAGTTTTTCTCGCCCAACATTTACCACCGTGGGCTTCACCGTAAATATAAATAATGTATGAACTTTTTCTAAAGTTTAATGTGGTGGGAAGATCTGTTAGTGTGATTCCCACTGTTGATCTTAAATCTAGATAAGAACAGGGGGAAATAAAGATACAATATTGCTGGGGCAGAGGTGTTACATTCAGTTTCACTGGTCGCTACACTGAGAAATGACAATGACATCAAGGTCTACCATAGTTTTCCAGTGTATTTTCATGTAATTGAAAATATATGGCATTCTTCTGTACAATTTGGTTCAGATATTCGCCCTCAGCAAGTCCACAAAACTTTTATAACATGCACCAAGGCAGTTTACCAGTACAGCTTAGCAATGTAAGGAAATGAAACCTAAAGTTTTCAAACTTTGGTTGAACAAACATGCTCTTTCCAGTTCTGTAACTTTCTGAAGCTTCTGATTCACATGTATGACTGTGTGTTTGCTGGTAAGTGGAATTAAACCTCAAAAGAAGAGCACAGTAAAAATGAAACTGTTGCGGGCAAGGTAGACATGCAAGCCTCTCTTCACATTCAGTAAAGATGAAGGCTGCACAGTCTGTCACCTCACCTGAAGCTGTCTGTTAGCTAGATTGTTAGCTGCCTTTGCTGCCTACAGCTAAGCAGGCCAAAATTGTAAAGAGGTAATATATCTATTACCTGGAGGACCAGAGTTAACATTCATATCACAATTTTTTTAAACTGACTTTAACTGATGTTTCTGCTCCTAGGATTGCAACCCAGCGCCATAGAGATAAACCATGGTGTGTCAACCCAAATTCTAAGTGGCTCAAGGACAAAATACAGAAGGTAACATGAAGCCAGACTGTAGATCTGTGTCTGAACTACCAAAAAAGTGTAAATTAGTGGTTCACCATGTCATACCACATCAAATTGCTTGTGATTTTATTTAATTTCAGATAATTATTTGGGTTGAAATCTGAACCAAAGAAAGTCAATTCAGACCAAGAATAGAGGATTAAGGAAAAATGGAACTTTGTCTTAATCTACTCATCTACTCATGTAATTTATGTACATTATTTATCAGCTCTATTAGTAATGTAAATTAGTACAGCCCTGAAATAGCTGAACATTTCTTTTTTCTGCCTCATTTGTACATGTTATCTAGTTATCGCACAGTTTCAGATGCTAGTCACACTGCAGATTTATATTTTACCACTATACAGTTTGTGGTTTGCCTTTTATCTGAGATAGTGTCATCAGTGTACTGCTGTGTGGAGAGTGGGCAATCTTCAGTTCTTTCACCAAAGTTCAGCTGCTTGTAACAAGCTGGCTCGTGTCCTTCCAATCTAGTGTTTCCATTTAGCTCATCGACTGTTTTTATGATGTCCTTTAGCTGTTTTGAATATCTTAAACCTGCACTCTTTCTAATGGCCAGCAGGGGAGACTCATCTGATTGCAAAAAGACTTCTTGTTGTATAAAAGTTGCTCGTTTCAGGTCATATTAGATAGAACAGCAAGCTCAGTTGGTAAATTGTGATATTGCTCAGAATTAGAAAGATGGATATTCAAAATATGCTCTTTGGTTAACAGCTTTACTCATCATGTCCCATTCCAAAACACCACAATCACCATCGTAGCGATGAATCTAAAACCAATGGGAGACATCACTGTCACAGCTACCATTTAATAATTTAATTCTCCTGTATTTAAACAATATTTTGATAAAATTTGGAAGTAGATCATCTCCTTTTTACATGATCAGCGCCATGTGAAAGATTACTAAATGTAATCTTTAGCCTCTAGTCTACATCTGTTGTCAACCACTCAGGTTAAAGGTGTAGAGGTGTTTGTGAAGACCACTCATTAAAAGTTGTCAAAGATGAAAGTCACAGGGGAAAGTACTTTTAGGAAAGTACTTTCAGATTCGGCCACAAAAGCTGGTCAACCAATAATGTCATCGTTTTAATTAGAGATGCCTGTTGAAAGGAAACCCCCATAAAGTGAAATGTAGGAGGTGCAAACCACTTGTTAATAAGCTCAGCACCCACATGTTATCAGGTATGAAGCTGGTGGAAGATCTCACCACACTGAGTCCCCCTGCTTGATCCGTGGAAAGCTAGTTCCACAGACCGAGGGAACGTATTAAAATACTTCTCTGTATGTAATAAACTCGTCTAACTGTATCTTTCCTTTTTCTACATTTGCAGGGAGAATTAAACTGCCCTCAAGATCTGTCATTACTAAATGAAGTTCCCAACAAGCCAACAACAGCATGAAGCAAAGCAGCAATGTTTTATTCTGAAATACTATTTATTTCTTTTACATACATATCTATTTAAAATACAAGATATTTTTTTAAAGTAACTGGAAAAATGAAATTGTGGTGGCATTATTTTATTAAGTTGTTGTAAATTTCAACAATAAAAGTGTCTTTTTGCATGTTAAAAGGAAAATGTGTCTGTTTGGCATCTCTTGGTTGTCTGTGATGGCTGTGCTGACAGAACTTCTGGGTCGATTCAGTTTGATGTGTAAAACAGTAGCATTTAGAACAAATATATGATAAGCAGACACATTAATTTAAACAGGTGCAAATTTATTGTCCATGTATCTAACTGGGATGTGCATAACTTGTTGATTATACATAAACATGTTGCTGCCCTTACTAGTCGAGATTCATCAACCCAGGCAATGTTACTGCCATCTCCAGTTATACAGTTTTGGAGCCTGTGAGTGTTTATACACATGAGTGGAGTAAACTCCTAATGTCCACACAGGATCATTTGCTTGATGATGAATGATGCCCTGTACTCTTTAGTGAGCTGTCATTTCATCCAGATGCCGAAGTTCATTGAAGGTAGCATGTTTTCGACAGCACACCCTGACAACTTTTATTTTATTAAGATTAATAATACCAAACAAGCAAATCATAGAGAGCAAAAGTCAATGAAAGAAGAAAAAACATCTGACTTGACTCATCAGTGACAGTTACATCTTCTGTTTTAGTCTTGTATATGAAGTAGGCCATTTTCTTCTCAGAAGGGAAGTTTGATTTCCCAGCATCTGTGCAGCTTTCTTGGTATATTAGCAGCAGCCAGCGTCTCCTCACAGATGGTACATTTGCGCTGAGGTCTGCTGACGTCCTCAGTGCTGAAGCCTTAAGATAGTCTGCTGTCACGATTCTGTCTACTTATTCCTCTTACCTTTAGGTGAGAAGTTTCATATTATAATATTAGTCACCATCCAATAACTGCACTTTGATGCCATTTGACAGACGGTTGACAAAATCACTTAGGATGCAGAATTTGCCTCCATACTGGGAAATAAATGCACACAAAATACTTCATCACTTTATCACAGTGAAGCCTGATATTGCAATAATAAATATGTTATTAAACAACACATATGCAATTGCTTCACAGCAGCTTACTTTGGAACTACCACTCTAAAATGTCCCTTTTGTGTGACGACATATAGTCCATTTGGGTTTATAATAGGTATAAATTCATAACAGAAACTTATTAACCTGGAATAAACTATACGGCAAACCTCAACATAGTAGGAAGGAAGCTACCCACCACACAACTCTGTGGGAGTTTATTTTTGTGTAAATACATCATCAAACAGCCCCTAATTCAGTCCCAAGCTACAGTATATAAGATGAGCCGCTGCCACACTTTGACAAGTTCATCAGCTGGTAACAAACCTGCTCACAGCTCAGATCTAGACTCAGATTTGGTGCCTTTCAGCGTCTCAACATGTGTTCGAGTCTCTCCACCAGCCGCCTGATTCTTCTGATCTCCCTGAGTGTGATGATGCTCATCTTTGTATCAGGTACAGTTTTTATTTCTGGAGTTTGTTTTGTTGTGAGAGTTCAGTAATAACAGCTAAAAGTCTGTTTCTCAACATGGTTATAAATCTATCTGGTCTTAATGCAACTTACTACCTGATAACTAATGGTGTCTAAAGAGACTAAAGCTAGCACAGACTGTAGCAGAGCAGGTGTTTCTGGACAAATTATATCTGACTAAAAGAGGGTTTTGTTTTGTTTTTTGGCTACATGGAGCAACTCTGGACAAATATAAAACACAACTTCAAGATCTTTACCACTGATAAAAGACAGGTGTATTTTTTCAGTAATGTGATTTTTCATATTGCACATAAAAACTGGATCAGTAAATTATTTATACAACATCTGAGAGATCAGTTTATTTCATTCTCCATGATATCTGAAAGGCTCTGAAGAATAATGACAATGTGTGTGATGATGTGCTGCAGGAGCTGCCCATGTGGAGAAAAACTGCTATAAAACATATTCTAACCAAAATGTAACAACCACAAAGGCTACACCTAAATGGGCAAAAAACATCATCAGCTGCTTTGAACAAAACAGACATGGCTGCCTTCATGGCTATGAGTAAGTAGAACTTCTTCTAAATACACTGAAACCAAATAAAATGTAGAAATTAATTTTTGATTAAAAAACCACAAACACAACAATGAAAATGAGATTTGCACTGAAACCTTGATGTAGCAGATAAATGTTCCCCTCTCTAACATACAGCACTACTGTTTGCTCTGTGATTGTTTCTAATTTGGTGACGTTGGGGAATCTGTGAGTTTGTGCTTATGAGCTTGGAGGAAACCTGAGCTGTTCTCTCACAGCGTAATGCAAAATGGACACTGCACATGTTCAGTTAACAATAAAATGAAAATGTGTAATCCTTCAATTTATTTCTTCCTCTCTCTAAACTTCTTTCTTTATTCTTCTGTTTTTTTTCTTCCAGGGTCAAAACAAGTGGAGGAAGAACATTGTTCCTCAAACCAAACACCGAGTGGCTTAAAAAGAAAATAAATGAGGTGAGAAATAAAATATTTATAAAAATGTGGTCACAAAGTTTAGAAAAACCAACAGTGACTTTCTAGCAAAAGTGTGAAGATTATACTATAGGTAATAAAAAGACACTGTGTATATCTGTCTAATGGTACTTCTTTTTCTTTTCATGTCACCTTCTCTCTTTCACCACCACAGAAAACTCTGCTGTGTCCTCCAGTGTTTTCTAAATGATGATGATGGAAATGATGAAGCAAAGTTGAAGTAAAGCAGCAACTGGAACCATTTCTGCTGATTTATGATTTCACACTTTTACAGAAACATTTGTTAAGAAATGTTGATTATTTTTTGTAAATTATAAATAGAATTTAAAAAACAGTTTTATGGTCACATTTAGTAAAAATGTCATTAAAAATAAATGAATTTTTCTTATTCTATCTTCAAGCTGTGAACAAAGACAAAATCAATAAAAGCCTTTGAAACTGCATTCTTTAATGGTCTCTGTGTGATCATTTACACTGTAACAAAGTGTAACTAATGAGAGTATCACAGCTGTGAGGTGCTGCATGTGAGATGTGTGAATAAAATGTAGATGCATATAAAATTAAAATGATGAAAATGAACACATCAGATACGCCCATTCCTTACGCTGCACATGATAAACCCCACTCCTCACACTTTAGTGCCTCTCAGATGCCAGAGAGAAAGAGATATAAGGGGAGATGAAACAGGAAGTGAACACACCGAGACATCCTCACCTTGTTTTAAAACATAAAAAGACGTTAAGAAAAGTACACGCCTTCTTGATTACAGCTCCTGCTGCAGCCTCCTCACTCTGTCCACTAAATAAATATTAGAAGTTGTGACATCTTTCAACTTGGAGTGGGAACAGGCACGAATCAGAGAAAGGAGAACAGTGACTTGTCTTTTATTGCTATAGTGATTGTGGATTCTTGTAGTTACACTTCCTTTGTTCTTCTTTAATTCCATATTACTGTTGCGTAGAGTTCTATCTTTATGTCTTTTTGTATTCTTTGTTTTCTCCTATTTTTGAAAATAAATCTGGGAAATAAAATTAATAATCTCTTCAAAGTGGTAGAGCAGCTCACTCAGAGGGTGTACTCGTTAGAAGCAGTGGCGGGGGGGGGGGCACTTACTGGGCTTAAGCCCGGGTTGTTTTTATGACTGTGCGTACATCCCCCCTAATATTGGTATGATCCGATATCAGACACTAAGACTGAGCGAGGGGTCGGGGGCAGCTGCTGCCTGCGAGTGCGCTGTTGGAGAAACGGAGCCAGGCAGACAGTGTTAGGATGCCTGGGTCGTTGACCCAGGGCTTTTGAGTTTATTATAATATTTATCATTTCTAGTCTTTGGTTTCTTTCTTAGAGTTCCATCTTATGGTTTATGTCTCTGTGTTCTATAGTTGCTGTCTCCCCTGTCGGCTGTATCCCCTTGTTAAGTTCGCGTCTCTGTGTTATGTTTCCTGTTTTACTTTGAAAGTCCGTGTTCCATGTTAGTGTATCTGGTTTTGCTTTCCTTGTCTCGTTAGTCCTGATTTGCCCCAGCTGTGTTTCCCTCCTGTTGCCCATTCCCTGATTGCTCCCTCTATGTATTTAAGCCCTGTGTTTCAGTTTGTCATTGTTGCGATCTACCCTTATCTAGCTGTGTGTTTTGTCTGCCCGTGTAAGTTATTTGGATTCTTACTTTTGTTCTGTTTGAATTCAGCATTAAAGCTGTTTGAGTTTATGTTTGTCTCTGGAGTCTGCACTTTGGGTCCTTTTCCTGTCTGCACACAGCCTACACCTAACAGACAGAGGAAAACTGAAGTTTGACCAGGTACAATTCGTACTGTACAAATAATGTAAATATGACGGTGAATCACGAAAGATTGATATCAAACTGATCACTTGTTACTTGTTACGTGTTCTTCAAGTGAATCAACAAATGGCGAAATGAAAAGCCGAACAACAACAACCCCGTTTCTTTAGAGAGTCTTAGCTTACATGTGTGTTTATTTCATATTTTCAGTTGTTTCCCTCCACGGCTAAATAAATCGGTTTCAGTAATGCACTGATATACAAGAATGGACATAAGGCGCTTCCTTCAAAGAAAAAACTCTGGTAGATGTTATTTTATATATTATGCTTTCTATGTCGTTCAGTATATTTCTATGCAAAACAAGAGGAATTTCAATACACAGCAGTATATTCACAGTTTAAACCAGATATTTACATTCACTTTATGGAAAACACAAGAACATTTTTTTTTTACTACACAACATCAATTTAGAGTAAACTTGTTTTGTTTTGGATAAATAAATATTGAAATATCTTTGAATTAAATGTCAGAATAAAGAGAGACAGAGCTGTCTATTTTTTTTTTTATCGCTTTCATCAAATTTAGGAGTACATATACACTAAGTTTATTGCTAATTAATCAGTGACTTCTACAGTCATTGTAATTAATAAGAAAACTCCAGACGATTCCATTCTGAGCTTAAGAAGCGTCTGATAGGTTAGTAGAGTCCATGTGAGTAAATTGGTGACACACCTGTGGATGCATATAAGGCAAAACACAGAGCCTGTTTCTTTATAATGGGAAAATCAAGAGATGTCAACCAAAACACCAGGAAAAGAATTGTGGAGCTCCATAAGTGTGGCTCAATTTTGAATACAATTTGGTGCCATTTGCAATTAAGAAATACAGAAAGTTTCTCTCTTTACTCTTAAAGTTAACAAATATGTTTTTTATATTTATCAATCTGAAAAATAAACATTTAGTCTGATTTGATGTTACAATTAAAAATGTGTTTGTGTTTTGATCTGAAGAGTATGTAAATATCTGGTTTCCACTGTATATTTGATGATTGTCAGCACAGAGAGGGAGAGAGAGGAACAGAGAGGGAGATGGAGAATGAGGACAGAACAGAGATGGAACAAGAGCAGGTGAGACACATGTTAGTCAAACGGTTGTTTATCAAAAGTATCACCGTATCATAGGTACTCATGTTTCTTTTTAGGTTTGTTATTTTTCAATAATTAATTGAAAGGAAGGTTGTGTATGGGAAATGAATTACTGCTGTACCATGTGTGAAACAAAAAAAATTAAATAAAAAAAAATAAATCTATATTTATTAAGTTATGCAGGCTTATGAAGGCTAAATAATTATATAGACTTTTCTGAATCTAAATAGTGTACTTTGGTAGAATTAAAAAATAAGTGTAGTGCAGGTATATGATGATTTTTAGTGCTACTACCATCTAGTTCTGATTCTGGTTCTGTCTTGGTCAGTGTTGGGCAAGTTACTTTGAAATAGTAATTCAATTATAGTTACTTCTTCAAAAAAGTAACTGAGTTAGTAACTCAGTTACAATATTCTAAAAGTAATTAATTACTTGGAAAAGTAACTATTGCGTTACTTTAAAAAAAACAAAGAACGTTTAACCCCCTGGGGTCCAGGGTATAATTGGCCATTTTTTTACTATTCTTGATTTTCTCTCCACATTTTACCTGTAAAAACTATTTGCTTTGCCTTGTTTGGTATCATTCTTTTTAGCGCAACCTCACGTGCCTGAATTTACAGTTATGTTCTCATTTTGTCATACTGTATAACCAGAATTGATCTAAAATCAGACAAAAAACATAAAATCAGAGTAGAAAAAGTTATATTTTTACTGTAACAACCATAAACATGTTTAATGAATCATATTTCATAACTTTAAATGCAAATATTAATAGTCAATTTTAAAATCCTATGCACAAGTTTTGCAAACAACAAAGTTATTTGCATCCATTTACCTTTTACCCTTTTTTAAAATAACCATTTCAAATTATTTAAAGAACAATCAGCTGTTCTTCAATAAGATGCCACACAAATTATTTGTGCCACTCCAAAAAAATAATTTCTGTCCACTATAAAGGAGAACATCACAACCTGATACCTGCAGGTCTGACAGCAGCAGGTGTATCACTGCTGTTTCTACCTGGAGACAGCAGTCGCCTCATTGTTCTAACACACAACACAAAACTATCCACAACACTACACACTAACTACACAAGACAACACATTAACTACACAGTCCAAACACACTAAATGTCACAAATTTCACATCTCAAAACTCGCTCTCTCTTTTCCTGCTCTCTCTCTCTCTCTCTTGCCGTCACTCCTAAAACTTTTTTTTGTTTTGTTTTTTTGCTCATAAGCAGAGAGTGCGTGCTAGCACTAACATGGCGAAACTATTGAGGAAAAAACGCTGCGTATATATTGTTTATATGACTCTGGTTTTACGTGGCCTATCAACACAATTTATAAACTGGTATATATCACCTTGTTGCTTTGTCGTTAAGTGGTCACGTGATTGACTTACCACGACTACTTTATTCTTCCTCAGTCATACAGCAGCACTCATGCGATTGTTTTGCCTCCTTAGCTCCAGGTGTTGTGCTAGACAGTGATCGTGATTAGCGTCCGCGGGAGCGCGCAGCTGCTTAAAGCTGTAGCGTCCAGAAGATGCGGTAAGCTGAACACAGCTTCAACCGTCTGTTTGTTGAAAAATAGTAACGGACCGCGTTTTCTTGTTAGTAACTGTAACGCCGTTGTAACGATAGGAATAGTAATTAGTTAGATTACTCGTTACTGAAAAAAGTAATGCCGTTAGTAATGCCGTTACTTGTAACGCCGTTATTCCCATCACTGGTCTTGGTTAAGTCCAAAGTAGTCCTGATTTTGAACTGTTGTAGTCCTGTTTTAATTCTGGATCAGTTCTGGGTCTGGTTGAATTGGGGTTTAGTCCCTGTGTCTTGATACAGCCCTGATTTTGTTCTGCTGCTTAATTAAAAAACTAGTTTAAGGTGTCCTGCAGATGTGATATATATTTTTACCTATATGAAGTCATTCTTTTTTGAACAAAACTCAAAACAGAGCCAATTAATTAATCTTTCAGTCATTTCTACCCCCCCCCCCAAAAAAAAATCCCACATGCATACTACCCTTTAGGGCTAAGCCCCGGGGGTTTCAAATGTCTGCCTCCACCTCTGGTTAGAAGCCCAAAATACTGGAGCTCTACTCTGAGCGCCTTCTCAATGATTTCTGAGACTGAGGCCAGAAACCCTTTAGAGAAAGTTTATTTCCACTGCTTAAATCAATGATCTTAATAATTTTGTCTGTATCCAACAACATGTGGCCATATGTGAAGGTAGTGACTTCGATCAATCCATACATTATGCTAACATGACAATTAAACTAAGATCCATGTAGCTTGGATACATAAACCCACAGTTTATCCATCCAGCTATGAGTGCAAGAGGTAAGAGGTGATGTTGATGATGGCAGCACGTGACCAATCAGAGACAGGGATATGTAGATAACCTGGACAAGAAAACTGAACATATTTTGCTGGAAAGGCTTTAGGACCCAGGGGATTAAAGGGAGAGAGTGTAAAGCAGTGGGTGCTCACTGAAAACCAACAGTAACATTTTAGCTAAAGTGTGAAGATTATAAATGAAAAAAAAAAGGTTATAAAAAGACCTTTTTTATATCTGTCCAATGGTGCTTCTTATTTTTTTTTCATGTCACCTTCTCTCTAAGCAAGACAGCTACTGGAAACAGTTCTGCTTATTTATTAGTTCAAATATTTTACATAAATATTTGTTATGAAATGTATATTGTTTTCATGTAAATTATTGACAGCTTTAAAAACTGTTTTGTGGTCATATTTATCTTTTAGTGCTTTTCTAAATGATATTTCTCATGTTGGATAAGATTAATTACAAAACTTGAAACATTCCAGTGATTTCCACTGTTTGCTCTGATGTAGCTGAGGTGTTAACATAGTTTAACAAACACAATGAGGTTAATGAGTAAATAGAGATCATACTTTCAACACATAATGATTGCAGGGTGGCTGTAGCTCAGGCAGTAGTGTGGGTCACCTACTAAACGGAAGATTGGGGGTTCAATCCCGGTCTGTATACCAACCCATGTTGCTCTCAGATGCATCCATCAGAGTGTGAATGCGTGTATGGAGGTAGGAATGGAAGCATTTAACAACATCTTAGAAAAAGCGATAGGTGAATGAACAAGTTGTGTAAAGGGCTAGAAAAGTGCTAAATAAGAACAAGTCCATTTACCATAATGTTTCTGCCTGAATTATACTCAAAATTCATTTTACATTAGTGATCAACTTACATACAAGACTGTGCCACACTAGTGGCCCAGATCACACAGAGTGTCTGGGGGGTGCCATATGATTGTTGACATTTTCTTGTATTCTTGTAAGGTCTTTTCTTTAAAATATAATAAAAATATATAAAAACTATGAATAAAACTGAATTCAATTGAACTGAATTGAAGATGTGATGAATCCAGGGATTCTGAAACTCACTTTTCACAGACAGGAAGAACCTCCAGGGGGAGCAATATTTACAGAATTAATTTATGGGACACTGAATATCTGGTTTTGGTTTAGAATTAATTCACATATCCACGTAACACTGCATTCTAAAATACGTGTGCACATATTAGTTTACATTGTTATGTATGATTAATCTTTGTTTTCTGAGTTACCTTTGTTGCAGCTTCTTCAGTCCCTTGATTGAACAGCCAAGAGGTGGAAAAGGGGAGGAGCGAGCCTTGGTGGAAAACTGCAAATTGGCTCGTTCCATAACTTGGGACCATCGGGGGTAATTGGAGTTCATTATGTTAGTTTCAGTTAGGTCAGTTTGTTTGAGTTATCAGTATGTTTGTTAACTTTGAGTAGAGTTCTGTTATTTTGACCTCTTTTATGGGCCCAAGATTTTGATTCTTTTTGCCTGATTTAACCAATTATGTTTTGGGTTCACATAAAAATTCCATTTTATCCTTTTTTTGGACTTAAACCTGTGTCTAAGTTTCCTTTGCTGCTCGGTCATCACACAGCCAAACAACTACAAGTGAAATGAACATGGTCCACAGGTGCCAGGCAGAAAAGGAATCATCAAATGTGACCCAACAGCTGCATGAACTCTACATGTCTGTGACCAAGATGAACTTAACATGCCAGCTGACCCTGAACAGTGGGTGGAATTCACAAGTGTAATATTTTCCACAAAGAAGTCCCTACTATGCCAACATAAAGGGGATTTGTTTGACAGTCTTCATTGGATTGACTGAACGACAGGAACTCACTGTATATTTATACTAGCCCAGAGAATCCACAACCACTTCAAGGACAGCGGCGACACACGGTGCATGTGGCAGGGCTTACAAGCCATCACTAACTACAGGACGACATCACCTGCCTGTGACGGTGACGGCTCCCTCCCAGATGCGCTGAACAACTTCTACGCTCGGTTCGACAGGCAGAACGACGTGGCGGCGAGGAAGACCACCCCTTCTCCGAACGACCAGGTGCTGTGTCTCACTACAGCTGAGGTGAGGAAAACTCTACGCAGAGTCAACCCACATAAAGCTGCTGGACCAGACAACATCCCAGGCAGAGTGCTCAGAGAATGTGCTGAACAGCTGGCAGATGTTCTCACCGACATCTTCAACATCTCTCTGAGCAGTGCCGTCGTTCCCACGTGCTTCAAGGCCACCACCATCGTCCCCGTGCCCAAGAAGTCTTCTGTGTCCTGTCTCAACGACTACCGTCCTGTTGCACTTACACCCACCATCATGAAGTGCTTCGAGCGGCTTGTCATGAGACACATCAAGACCCTGCTGCCCCCCTCACTGGACCCACTGCAATTTGCGTACCGCCATAACCGCTCAACGGACGACGCCATCTCCACTGCACTCCATCTTGCCCTCACACACTAGGACAAGAAGGACACACACGTTCGAATGCTGTACATAGATTTCAGCTCAGCATTCAACACGATCATCCCCCAACAACTGATCCGAAAGCTGAGCCTGTTGGGCCTGAACACCTCCCTCTGCAACTGTATCCTGGACTTTCTGACTGGAAGGCCTCAGTCAGTACGGATGGGGAACTGCACCTCCAGCACCACCACACTGAGCACTGGGGCCCCACAAGGCTGTGTGCTCAGTCCTCTGCTGTTCACACTGCTGACTCATGACTGTGTAGCAACACACAGTTCAAATCACATCATTAAGTTCGCTGATGACACGACCGTGGTGGGTCTCATTAGCAAGAACGACGAGTCAGCGTACAGAGAGGAAGTGCAGAGGCTAACGGACTGGTGTAAAGACAACAACCTGTCTCTGAATGTTGACAAGACAAAAGAGATGGTTGTCGACTTTAGGAGGACACGAGGCAACCATTCACCGCTGAGCATCAACGGCTCCTCTGTGGAGATCGTCGACAGCACCAAATTCCTGGGCGTCCACCTGGAGAAGGACCTCGGCTGGTCCCTCAACACCAGCTTCCTGCACAAGAAAGCCCAACAGCGTCTCTTCTTTCTGAGAAGACTGAAAAAGGCCCAGCTTCCACCACCGATCCTGACCACCTTCTATAGAGGAACTATCGAGAGCATCCTGAGCGGCTGCATCACTGTCTGGTTTGGGAACTGTGCCGCAAGACCCTACAGCGGATAGTGGGAACAGCAGAGAAAATCATCGGGGTCTCTCTCCCCTCTATTGAGGACATCTACACCACACGCTGCATTCGCAAAGCCACCAGCATTGTGGCTGATCGGACACACCCCTCTCACACACTCTTCACACCCCTGCCATCTGGAAAAAGGTACCGAAGCATTCGGGCACACACATCCAGACTGTGCAACAGCTTTTTTCCACAAGCCATCCGTCTCCTCAACAAAAAGGGACTGGACTGATAAACACACACACACACACAGCACACACACACACACACACACACACACACACACACACACACACACACACACACACACACACACACACACACACATTATCACTCAGCTTAACTCAACTACCTCAAAACATTGAGACTGGACTGACTAATCAACACAAGTGCAAACACACTGACCTACACCACCAAACTATCGTACACACCAACCTGTAAATGCTCTTTTGCACAATATTATTACTGGACTTTTTGCACTAACTTCTTTACTTCCTAATTTTTGCTGCTACACTGAGGAATGTTTACTGTTCCTCCACTACCTCAACTCATCACCACAAAACCTTATTATTGTGTTACGTTGTGTTTTTTTGTCACACTGTCACTTTGTTGCTCTTGTTTGCACATTTGCACGTGCACTTTGTTGTCTGCTGTCTGTTAACAAAAAAAAAGAAAAAAAAGTCTTCCTTAGATAGTTAGATAGTTAGTTTTTGTTCATTTATGTTGTAATTTATGTTAGGTCAGTCTGTCTTGTCTCTGCTAGCCAGCTAACTAGGCCTCTTAGTTAGCTAGTTTAGTGTTTTCTGTTAATTTATGTTGTAAATTTATGTTGCATGTAGCACCTTGGTCCTGGAGGAACGTTGTTTCGTTTCACTGTGTACTAACTGTATATGGTTGAAGTGACAATAAAGCCAACTTGACTTGACTTGACTTGACTTGAGAATGACTTGTGGAGCCATCTAAATGGTAAATGGCCTGGTTCTTATATAGCACTTTTCTACTCTTCTGAGCACTCAAAGCGCTTTATACAACTGTGCATTCACCCATTCACACTCATTCGCACAAGCACATTTTTCTAAGTGCTTTCTAACTAACATTCACACACATTCATACTCCGATGAATGCATCGGAGAGCATCACGGTCATGGCTACCTCTGTCTTAATGTCTATGGCAGGGGTCTCAAACTCAAATGAGCCGAAGGCCACTTCTGGCACCGTCATCTCATTGGAGGGCTACTTTAGTGTTCAAGTAGTACAAAAAAAAAAGAAAGAAAAGAAAACACCCACTAATATTTCCAAAAATGTAATGTTTTGTTTGTTTTAACACGAACACAGTGTAGAGTCGAGTCTTAACAGCTTACTTAGAACTGGGCTCATCAGGCACTCTTTTTGGCTGCAGTGGCTATTATTATAATATATACATGCTTCCATCTCCCGTTTGTGGTCGCTAGCACCTCACACTTTTCGACTTTGCTTTTTCTCCCTCCCTCGTGCTCGCACACACACAGTGGGAGGGGCGGTCCCAAACGTTCTCCCTGCAGCACGGACTACACCGCCCATGAGGCTACAGTCATAAAGGGCCATGCCTGTAACACTCTGCTCCTATTGCCTTCATATTAAATCATTTTTACGAATAATAGTTTTAAAAAAATATTTCTTCACATCAATATGCGGGTCACAAGTAGAGATGATGTGGGCCGCAAATGGCCCGCGAGCCGCGAGTTTGAGACCCCTGGTCTGTGCTCTTCCACCTTCTTTTTTAAACATATTTTTTCCCCTGAGCTCAAACACTTTATTAATACAGTTTGGAAATAGATCATCACGTACCTTGTGTTAAAGATCACTAAATGGTAATCTTAAGCCTCTAATTTAAGGTCTGTACCTGTTGACAATTATTAAGTGTAGAAGCAGTTTCTGTGAAGCCCCTCACTAAACGCTATTAAAGACAAAGTCACAGGGAAAGTCCTCTTAAATGTGGCCACAGAAGCTGGTCACCAGTAATGTCACTGTTTTATTCTGAGTTGTCTTTGAAAGGAAACCACCATGAATTTAGATGAAGAAGGTGCAAACCACTAATAAAATCAACACCCACAGATTAACAGGAACGAAACTGGTGAAAGATCACGTCACAGAGAGTCCCCGTGCTCAGCCAATGGAAAGCCTTTCCACAGACCGAGGGAACATTTATCAATAAAACATGTTAAAATACTTCTTTGTATGTAATAAAATAACTAACTTTACCTTTCCTGCTCTCCCTTTTCTTTTCTCTACATTTCAGAGAGGATTAAACTAAAGATTTGTCATTAATAAACTAAGTTGTGCAAGTTTCCAACAAGTCAACAAAAGAGTGAAACAAAAACATTCATTCTCCATGTGTTTATTAGAGATGCGCTGGACTACTCAACAATCCATTTAAACCAGAGCTTCCCAAAGTGTTCCCTGTGTGTGTGTGTGTGTGGGGGGGGCAGAGCCATTGCAGGGGGTGCTCGGTATGAAAAGGGGAAAAAAACAAGGAACGCTTGGACACTGCTGGCATAATGGACAGGTTTTTGACGGACGTCCCACACAAACGCAAAGCAGGAGATGAACCATAGCAGGATATTTTGCACAGAGAAGCATTTTTTGAGAAATGTATTGATAGCAATGTTGAATATTATTACACAGGAGAAAACCAACTACACATAAAATAATTACACCGTGATGCCTCTGCCTTTCTAAATGGAGGGACAGTAACTGCGTGTGTATATGTAAGCGTGTAAAAACTGAAGATAGTCAGATTAACAGTATTTTGTCTCTATCTGCCATTCTGCAATTCATCACATGTAAACAATAGACTGTGTGCACCTTAGCATATGCTAATTCCGGTGGGGAAACTGCTAACTGCTTAATTTAAGCTTAATGCACCTTATAATCCGGTGCGTGGTATGGTAAAAAAAACAACAACAAAAAAATGGTACCTTCTACCTTCCTTTAGCATGTCCATAAGTCCGACTTTTTGTGCGACGGTTAGCATCTTCCTCTGCCTTTTGGGTGCTACCGCAGGTGCCTTTGATGGTGCAAAATGTGTCATTGATATTGTTGTTTGTTGGGGAGAAAACTTACAAACATCCAGTGCAGCACTTCAGAGTCACACTGCTAGTGATCGATGTAGCGATTCTGTGCTGATAAGTCACAACATACCCTTCATAAATACTAACATATAGAGACCCTTGCCCGCAATCATTCATGTATTTTTTTATGTCCTGTGGCTTTTTTTCACAGTTTGTTGACATGCTGTGTAGGTGTGTACTGATATCGACATAATGGGGAAACATCTGGCTTTGACTATTGTTCACCTGTAGTTTGAATAATGGACATTGGCCTGTTAAATCATAAGAACTGTCACTATTCAGAGATGTGCTTCTGAATGTGGACGATGTGTATTCTGCATGCAGTAATGCAGTTCTGCTTATGTTGAGTGATGTAAACAAACAATCGATCTACGCACTTCGAACATCAAAATTGATCATTTGATTTTATATGACACAGCAGTGGTGAGTGTTCCCACCCTCTGCTCTTTGTAACCTAACGTAATCTTTCCGTTTTTGTATTTTGGTCATGATTTTTGAGTCCACCTTCGCAGTAGCAGTTGACTGCAAAATAAAGCAACCGGAACTGTACAACCCTACATCTGGTCTTAAAACAGGAAGTTAGCATTTTCTCGTGCACAGGGTCTATAACGGGGCGCACAGCGTGACATGAAAAAAGGCACATACCTTTGACATTGTAGTTGGGGGGGGCTAGCAAAAAAAGTTTGGGAACCACTGATTTAAACACTGCTGCCCTCAGCTATCAGCTCTGGAAATACCGCTTGCAATAATACACAAAACTGTGTTATTGAAAAACTGTGAAAAATCAGAATCAGAATCAGAATCAGAATCGTGTTTATTGGCCAAGTATATGTGCAGACAAATACAAGGAATTTGGTTCCGGTAGATGGTGGCTCTCGAGCACAGCAATGTAAATCTCACACACACACACACACACACACACACACACACACACACACACACACACACACACACACACACACACACACGCACCCACACACACACACGTATCTATGTATACATTACACATGCATACACATACATACACAAAGCTGTGTAAACCAACTATAAATAACTAATCTAAACTTATATACATAAAATACAGAAATGAAATGAGGTGGAATGAATACTGCAGAATGTACATAAGGTGCGGTTGCAGTCTGGCAGTGGGAGCAGTGTGACAGGTCAACTGTTTAGAAGGGAGATGGCGAGGGGAAAGAAACTGTTCCTGTGTCGGGTGGTCCTGGTCTGCAGGCTTCTGTACCATCTGCCAGAGGGCAGCGGGTCAAAAAGTCTGTGTCCAGGGTGTGAGGGGTCTGTGATGATTTTCCCTGCCCGTTTCCTGGTTCTTGAGAGGTACAGATCCTGGATGGAGGGCAGGGGGGCGCCGATGATCCTTTCTGCTGCCCGTACAGTCCGCTGCAGTCTGCACCTGTCCTGTTTAGTGGCTGCACCATACCAGACTGTGATGGAGGAGCACAGGACAGACTCAATGACTGCAGTGTAGAACTGGATCAGCAGCTCCTGTGGAAGACTGTACTTCCCCAGTTGTCTCAGGAAGTACATCCTCTGCTGGGTCTTTTTGAGGATGGAGTTGATGTTGGTCTCCCACTTCAGGTCCTGGGAGATGGTGGTACCCAGCAACTTGAAGATCTCCACAGTCGACACAGGGCTGTCTGATATGATGAGGGGGGGCAGAGTTGAGGGATGTCTCCTGAAGTCCACTGTCATCTCTACAGTTTTAAGAGTGTTCAGCTCCAGATTGTGCTGACTGCACCAGAGTACCAGCCGCTCAACTTCCTGCCGGTATGCAGACTCATCACCATCCTGAATGAGGCCAATGACGGTGGTGTCATCTGCAAACTTTAGGAGTTTTACAGCTGAGTTGTAAAAAGTATCAAACATTAAAATAATAATTAGTAAAATGTTTCCCTTCAGTGTTAAATGGATTGATATTACAGTAGCTTATGTTTAAGGTTAAACTCATACACTTGTGTTTCATGTCCAACATTATATTTAATAAATCATTTGTTTGTACTGGCTGTCGTCTGAGGATCTACGATCTCTAAAAGGGAAAGATTAAAAAAGAAACAGTTGTTCATGAGCCCAGAAATGCGAAACCTACATCTTGATTTTATTTATTACCATTGGATAAATAATATATGTTGTCTGACAGCAGAACAACACTTGTTTCACAGCAGCTTACTTCTGCTCCTACTGCTACTGCTGTTAGTAATGTTACTACTACTACTATAAAATGTCGATGCTTGTGGGATGACTGTTCACATATTTCCAGTTTATAGTACATATTATCAGGTTTAAACCCATTACAGACACATTAAACTGTTCAACAAACTTCAGCATGAGGAAGGAAGCTGCACGCCACAGCAGTCTGTGGTCGTCGTGTTTCCATCAGTGTTTATTTTTGTGTAAATACATCACCAAACAGCCCCTAATTCAGTCACAAGCTACAGTATATAAGATGAGCCGCTGTCCCACTTTGACAAGTTCATCAGCTGGTTCACAGCTCAGATCCAGACTCAGATTTGGTGCCTTTCAGCGTCTGAAGATGTGTTCGAGTCTCTCCACCAGCCGCCTGATTCTTCTGGTCTCCCTGAGTGTGGTGATGCTCATCTCTGTATCAGGTACAGTTTTTATTTCTGGAGTTTGCTCTGTTGTCAGTAACACCAGCTAAAAGTCTGTTTCTTAACACGGTTATAAATCTATCTGGTCTTAATGCAACTTGCCCACTGACAACTAACTGTGCGAAAAGAGACTAAAGCTAGCAAGACTGTAACAGAGCAGCTGTTTCTGGACAAATTACTGTCAATTATAAAATCTATATGATTGATTAAATCCAGTTGTATTGTTGTCAGCTATGTAATTTTTGAAATTAACATAATAACTGAATTAAATTAGTTATACAACATCTGAGAGTTCAGTTTATTTCAGTCTCCATGATATCTGAAAGGCTCTGAAGAATAATGACAATGTGTGTGATGATGTGCTGCAGGGGCTGCCCACGTGGAGAAAAACTGCTATAAAACATATTCTAACAGTGGTGTAATAAACACGTCTACACCTAAATGGGCCAAAAACATCATCAGCTGCTTTGAACAAAACAGTCCAGACTGCCTTCATGGCTATGAGTAAGTAGAACTTCTTCTAAATACATTGAAACCAAATAAAATGTAGAAACTAATTTTTGATTAAAACTCCACAAACACAACAATGAAAATGAGATTTGCACTGAAACCTTGATGTAGCAGATAAATGTTCCCCTCTCTAACATACAGCACTACTGTTTGCTCTGTGATTGTTTCTAATTTGGTGACGTTGGGGAATCTGTGAGTTTGTGCTTATGAGCTTGGAGGAAACCTGAGCTGTTCTCTCACAGTGTAATGCAAAATGGACACTGCACATGTTCAGTTAACAAACAAATAAAAATGTCTAATCCTTTAATTTATTTCTTCCTCTCTCTAAACTTCTTTCTTTATTCTTCTGTTTTTTTCTTCCAGGGTCAAAACAAGCAGAGGAAGAACATTGTTCCTCAGACCAAACACCGAGTGGCTTAAAAGGAAAATAAATGAGGTGAGAAACAAAATATTTATAAAATGTGGACACAAAGTTTAGAAAAACCAAAAGTGACTTTCTAGCAAAAGTGTGAGGATTATAATACAGGTAATAAAAAGACACTGTGTATATCTGTCTAATGGTGCTTCTTCTTTTTCTTTTAATGTCACCTTCTGTCTTTCACCTCCACAGGGAACTCTGCTGTGTCCTCCAGTGTTTTCTAAATGATGATGATGGAAACGATGAAACAGAAATATTTGTTAAGAAATTTTGATTATTTTTGTAAATTGTTTCTGGAGCTTAAAAATAGTCTTGTAGTAATATTTATTAAAAATGTCATTAAATATGAATGTTTGAAGTTTTTTTAATTCTGTCTTCAATCTGAGAACAAAGATAAATCAATAAAAGCCTTTAAAATCAGATTTATAATGATGTGTGTGATTATTTAGTATTTGCTGTGACAACATATTCTCATGATGATGTCATGATCTCAGGACACCAGGAGGCACAGATGGCAGAAATCACTTGGAAAGTTTTTCACGAATACATAAACTATCAACACAAGGACACATAAATGGATGCTCTACAAACTAGAAACACAAAGATGTTCAACTAGAGGAAAAAACACAAAGATCATGAATTAAACTTGATGAAAAGATTAAAGTGAGAGAAAGTCACAAAACTGTGAGGTGCTGTGTGTGAGATGTGCATAAAATGTAGCTGTATACAAAATAAAATAACTAATATGAAAATGAACACATCAAATACCCCCATGACTCTAACATAGGAGACACATTAGAGACTGCAGGTGGCCTGTTTATGTAATTATACTTACACATTAGACTTAGACTGCAAATGACTGACTCCACTCCTCACACCTTAGTGCCCCCCCACTACAGAAGAAAAAGAGGAGATAACAGGATGTTAACACACATCTTTGAAACATTAGTTTAATGTTGTGTCAGTTAAATGTAGAAAAGAATAATGTGACGTCAGGCCTTTTTTAGTCACAGGCACAGAAACGGTGAACTGTAGAAAGTCTGATCAGCTTAAATAACTGAAGCTGTTGATCTTTAAAGAGTCCTCCCACTATAGTTTGTGTATCCCAGCTGTGCTACAGTGTTTAGAAGATGTGACTCTCTGTCCTCTTACATGCCTCGTAGATTTCTTCATTCACACGATTTCACAGGCAGCTGCTTTTGAAAAATCATCAGTCCTGCGACTGTGTGTGGCTCAGTGTTGTCTAACAAACTGAAATTGAAGGCCTGATTTTCTCTTTAAAATCCTTTTAAATCATCTGTAGAGAAAATTTGTAAAAGCAGTGGGTGTTCACTGAAAACCAGCATTAACATTTTAGCTAAAGTGTAGATTACAAATGAATTAAAAGGTTATAAAAAGACACTGTGTATATCTGTCCAGTGGTGTTTCTTATATATCTTTTGATGTCACCTTCTCTCTAAGCAACACAACTACTGGAAACAGTTCTGTTTATTTATTAATTCACACTTTTACAGAAATATTTGTCAGGAAATTTAGATTTTTATGTAAATAGAGCTTTATAAATAGTCTAAATAGTATAAAATATGACCATATTTTATAAAAAGCTATTGAATATAAATGTTTGAAGTTTTCTTATTCTGCCTTTATTCATACTTTCATTAATGTTGGGTTGCAGGAGCAGCAGACTGAGCACAGACACTCATACCTCCCTCTCCTCAGCTTCCTTCAGCTCCTTTAGGGAAACACTGAGGCGTTCCGAAGTCTGCCAAGAAACACACATCTTTGTCATTCCTTAAACTGCATATGATTAACTCCACTGCTCCCATCATAATCCCTCTCACTGCAGATGGCAGGAGAGGAAGTGAGGATATAACAGATATAACAGGACATGAGACATCTTTGTCTGTTAACGTCCTGTTATATCCAACCCATGTCCAAACATGATTTGGTGCTTGCACATTGCACTAAGTACAGGGTACTTGCATCGTATTTACCAGTCATGTTATAAAATGATACCAATATTTCAAATAATCGTGCAAACACTGTATGAGAACAAAATCTTTTAGTGCATTTCTAAATGATATTTCTCATGTTTGATAAGATTCATTACAAAACTTGAAACATTCCAGTGCTTTCCAGTGTTTGCTGACGCAGGAAATTGTTCTGTGATCATCTTGCTTGATCTTAGTGCAGCCTTTGACACCATCGATCACAAAATCCTACTTAACAGGCTCAAGGTTTTGGCTGGTATGTCTGGCTCTGCCCTAGACTGGTTTTCTTCCTACTTATCAGACAGGACCTTTTCTGTTAGGACTGATAGGTTCACCTCTGACATTGCTGCCCTGACCTGTGGTGTCCCACAGGGTTCAGTTTTAGGTCCATTATTATTTCCTTTTTATATGCTTCCTTTAGCTGGTATCATTCAATCTTTTAGCGACCTGTCTTATCATTTTTATGCTGATGACATTCAGCTCCATATGTCCTTTAAGCCTCATCAGCTGGATAGGCTGTCCACCCTAGTCCAGTGCTTAACCCAGGTTTCTGATTGGCTTTCAAGCAACTACCTTGTTCTAAATACTAACAAAACCGAGACCATGATCATAGCTCCTCCTGAGCTACATTCTAAAATCAGTCAGGTTCTTGCCTCCTTCTGTCCATCTGTCAAGTCAAATATTCGAAATCTCGGAGTAATATTTGACTCTTCTCTGGGCCTCGACATGTAAAATCTTTGTCTCGTTCCTGTTTCTATCATTTAAGAAACATCTAAACTGCGACATATGGTTTCCTCAGCTGAACTGCAAAAACTAATTCATGCATTTGTGTCATCACGCCTAGATTATTGTAATTCCCTGTTTACTAGCTTGGATAAATCATCTCTCTCTCGCCTCCAGGCAACACAAAACGCAGCAGCCAGACTATTAACTCGTTCTACCAAGCGTGTTCACATCACTCCCATCTTATATTCTTTACATTGGCTCCCAATAGAGTTTAGAATTGGCTTTAAAATTCTTGTTTTAACATATAGAGCACTAAATGGCCAGGCCCCAGATTATTTATCCAAGCTTCTTATAAAATACACTGCTGCTCGTCATCTCCGCTCACAGACTCAGAGTCTCTTAGTTGTTCCCCGTACACGACTGAAGACAAAAGGGGACAGAGCCTTTCAGTCTGTTGCACCAAGGCTGTGGAACAATTTACCACTACAGTTACGTTTGCTTGACTCTGTGGATTGTTTCAAAAAACAGTTAAAAACTTTTCTGTTTAAACAAGCCTTTTGTTGATCTACATATTTTAGACTTTTTACATTAGTTACATTTGATCTTATATATTCGGTACATTGTCTATTGATTTTATTGTTTATTTTAATATTTGTGTACAGCGCTTTGTGATTATCTGTCTGTGAAAAGCGCTTAATAAATAAAGTTTACTTACTTACTTTGCTCTGATGTAGCTGAGGTGTTAACATAGTTTAACAAAGACACAGATTAATTAAAGGTTAATGAGTAAATAAAGATCAAACTTTCAACACATAAGTATTTTGGGGTGGCTGTAGCTCAGGCGGTAGTGTGGGTCACCTACTAAATCCCAGTCTGCTACAGTCTGTATACCAACCCAGTGGTGCTCTCTGACGCATCCATCAGAGTGTGTGTGAATGTTAGACAGGAAACATTTAATAACATCTTAGAAAAAGTGCTTCTGTGATTGGGTGAATGAACAATTTGTGTAAAGGGCTTTGAGTACTCAGAGTAGAAAAGCACTACATAAGAACCAGTCCATTTACCATATTGTTTCCTGGTGGGGGAATCTGTCCATAGGACAACTATTAGTCGTACACTGCACAAAGTTGGCCTTTATGGAAGAGTGGCAAGAAGAAAGTCATTGTTAACAGAAAACCATAAGAAGTCCTGTTTGCAGTTTGCAACAAGCCATGTGGGGGACACAGCAAACATGTGGAAGAAGGTGCTCTGGTCAGATGAGACCAAAATGGAACTTTTTGGCCAAAATGCAAAACGCTATGTGTGAAGGAAAAATAACACTGCACATCACTCTGAACACACCATCCCCACTGTCAAATATGGTGGTGGCAGCATCATGTTCTGGGGGTGCTTCTCTTCAGCAGGGACAGGGAAGCTGGTCAGAGTTGATGGAAAGATGGATGGAGCCAAATACAGGGCAATCTTGGAAGAAAACCTCTTGGAGTCTGCAAAAGACTTGAGACTGGGGCGGAGGTTCACCTTCCAGCAGGACAACGACCCTAAACTGGCAGCTGTAATTGCAGCAAAAGGTGGTTCTACAAAGGATTGACACAGGGGGCTGAATAATTACGCACACCACACTTTTCAGTTATTTATTCGTAAAAAAATCTTTGGAGTAATGTATGATTTTCGTTCCACTTCTCACGTGAACACCACTTTGTTTTGGTCTTTCATGTGGAATTCTAAAGAAATTGATTCATGTTTGTGGCTGTAATGTGACAAAATGTGGAAAAGTTCAAGGGGGGCGAATACTTTTGCAAGCCACTGTATATCACAATGTCACCTGTACAGGCTCTTGGTAAATGCATTGAGGAAATTAATGACGGGTTGTGCCACAATTCTCTCCAGCTAAACAAAAACAAAACTGAAGTAATAGTCGTTGGAGCCAAAGAAAACAATTATAGGTCACCAGAGAACTTCAATCTATACACCTATAAACCACCAACCAGGCGAGAAATTTGGGTGTAGTGATGGATGCAGACCTAAACTTAGAAAAACACATTAAGACAATAACAAAATCAGCTTACTATCAACTCAAGAATATTTCAAGGATCAAAGATCTGATGTCTCAACAGGACCTGGAAAAACTAGTCCAAGCATTCATTTTTAGTAGGCTTGATTACTGTAACAGCGTCTTTACAGGTTTACCTAAAAATCAGTCAGACAACTACAGCTCATTCAGAACTCTGCTGCTCGAGTCCTCACTAAGACCAAAAAAGTGGACCACATCAGTCCAGCTCTGAGGTCTTTAGTCAGGCTGCCTGTCCGTCAGAGGATAGACTTTAAAGTTTTGATGCTGGTCTATAAAGCTCTGAATGGTTTAGGACCAAAATACTTTAGTATTTCATACCCAGTATGAACCTTCCAGATCCCTCAGGTCACCTGGATCCGTTTTTTATCAGTTCCCAGAGTCAGAACCAGACACGGAGAAGCTGCATTCAGCTTTTATTCTCCATATATCTGGAACAAACTCTCAGAAAGCCTCAGATCAGCTGAAACACTCAGTTTATTTAAATCCAGGTTGAAGACTCACCTGTTCTCAGCTGCATTTGAATAAAGCACCAAATCCACACTGTTTTACTTTTAAGCTTATATTTCAAAACTTACATTTTAACTACTGATTTTATCTACTGTTCCTTATTTTCTTCTTTTTTTCATTTTAAATCATGCTTTTTATTTGTTTTTGCTTTTTAATGTCTCTGTAAAGCACTTTGAATTACCTTGTTGCGTGCTATACAAATAAACTTGCCTTGCCATGAATTCAAACACTTTATTAATAAAGTTTGGAAATAAATCATCATGTACTTTGTACATGATCAGTGTTGTAGTAAAGATTACTAAATGGTAATCTTAAGTGTGTAATTTAAGGTCTGTACCTGTTGACAATTACTAAGTGTAGAAGCAGTTTCTGTGAAGCCCACTCATTAAATGCTATTAAAGACAAAGTCACAGGGAAAGTCCTCTTAAATGTGGCCACAGAAGCTGGTCACCAGTAATGTCACTGTTTTATTCTGAGATGTCTTTGAAAGGAAACCACCACGAATTTAGATGTGGGAGGTGCAAACCGCTAATAAAATCAACACCCACAGGTCAACAGGAATGAAACTGGTGGAAGATCACGTCACAGAGAGTCCCCATGCTCAGCCAATGGAAAGCCTTTCCACAGACCGAGGGAACATTTATCAATAAAACATATTAAAATACTTCTTTGTATGTAATAAAATAACTAACTTTACCTTTCCTGTCACTATTAAACAAAGTAATGCAAGTTTCCAACAAGTCAACAAAAGAGTGAAATAAAAACATTCATTCAAACAGATGCATTTAATTCTCCATGTGTTTATTAGAGATGTGCAGGACTACTCAACAATCCATTTGAACACTGCTGCCCTCAGCTGTCAGCTCTGGAAATATTGCTTCCAATAATACACAAAACTGTGTTATTGGAAAACTGTGAAAAAGTATCAAACATTAAAATAATGATTAGTAAAATGTTTCCCTTCAGTGTTAAATGAATTGATATTACAGCAGCTTATGTTTAAGGTTAAACTCATACACTTGTGTTTCATGTCAAACATCATATTTAATAAATCATCTGTTTGTACTGGCTGTGGTCTGAGGATCTACATTCCTACTACCACTACTACTGCTGTTAGTAATGTTAATACTGCTACTATAAAATGTCGATGCCTGTGGGATGACTGTTCATATATTTCCAGTTTATAGTACATATTATCAGGTTTAAACCCATTACAGACACATTAAGCTGTTCAACAAACTTCAGCATGAGGAAGGAAGCTGCACTCCACAGCAGTCTGTGGTCGTCGTGTTTCCATCAGTGTTTATTTTTGTGTAAATACATCATCAAACAGCCCCTAATTCAGAGACAAGCTACAGTATATAAGATGAGCCGCTGCCACACTTTGACAAGTTCATCAGCTGGTAACAAACCTGTTCACAGCTCAGATCCAGACTCAGATTTGGTGCCTTTCAGCGTCTCAACATGTGTTCGAGTCTCTCCACCAGCCGCCTGATTCTTCTGATCTCCC
Source organism: Oreochromis aureus (assembly GCF_013358895.1). Taxonomy (NCBI): domain Eukaryota; kingdom Metazoa; phylum Chordata; class Actinopteri; order Cichliformes; family Cichlidae; genus Oreochromis; species Oreochromis aureus. Next base: position 28,636,595 of record NC_052950.1, read on the forward strand.
TGAGTGTGGTGATGCTCATCTCTGTATCAGGTACAGTTTTTATTTCTGGAGTTTGCTCTGTTGTCAAAGCTCAGTAACACCAGCTAAAAGTCTGTTTCTTAACATGGTTCTAAATCTATCTGGTCTTAATGCAACTTTCTTACAAACGGCAACAGAGCAGCTGTTTCTGGACAAAATACAGTCGATTACATTTAATAAAATCTATATGATTGATTAAAGCCAGCTGTAGTTTTTTGTCAGTTTTGTGATTTTTGGTATTACACATAATAACAGATCAGTAAATTATTTATACAACATCTGAGAGTTCAGTTTATTTCAGTCTCCATGATATCTGAAAGGGTCTGAAGAATAATGACAATGTGTGTGATGATGTGCTGCAGGGGCTGAACACGTGGGACAAACCTGCTATAAAACATATTCTAACAGGGGTGTAATAAACACGTCTACACCTAAATGGGCAAAAAACATCATCGGCTGCTTTAAAGACGACAGACGTGGCTGCCTGCCTGGCTATGAGTAAGTAGAACTTCTAAATACATTGAAACCAAATAAGATGTAGAAATAAATTTTTAATTAAAAATCCACAAACACAACAATGAAAATGAGATTTGCACTGAAACCTTGATGTAGCAGATAAATGTTCCCCTCTCTAACATACAGCACTACTGTTTGCTCTGTGATTGTTTCTAATTTGGTGACGTTGGGGAATCTGTGAGTTTGTGCTTATGAGCTTGGAGGAAACCTGAGCTGTTCTCTCACAGCGTAATGCAAAATGGAGACTGCACATGTTCAGTTAACAATAAAGTGAAAATGTCGAATCCTTTGATTTATTTCCCTCTCACTATAAACTTCTTTTTTCTTCCAGGGTCAAAACACATGCAGGAAGAACATTTTTCCTCAAACCAAACACCGAGTGGCTTAAAAGGAAAATAAATGAGGTGAGAAACAAAATCTTTATAAAATGTGGACACAAAGTTTAGAAAAACCAACAGTGACTTTTTAGCAAAAGTCAGAAGATTATAATACAGATTATAAAACGACACTGTGTATATCTGTCTAATGGTGCTTTATGTCACCTTCTCTCTTTCACCACCACAGAAAACTCTGCTGTGTCCTCCAATGATTTCTAAATGATGATGATGGAAACGATGAAGCAAAGTTGAAGTAAAGCAGCAACTGGAACCATTTCTGCTGTTTTATTTGTTCAAACTTTTACAGAAATATTTGTTAAGAAATGTTGATTATTTTTGTAAATTGTTCATATGACTTAAAAACAGTCTTATATATTATATTTATTAAAAATGTCATTAAATATGAATGTTTGACCTTTTTATTCTGTCTTCAATCTGAGAACAAAGATAAACAATAAATCCTTTAAAATCAGATTTATAATGGTGTGTGTGATTATTTAGTATTTGCTGTAACAACATATTCTCATGATGATGTCACAATCACACAACACCAGGAGGCTGTGTTTAACACAGATGGCAGAAGTAAAAGTAAATATTCAGAAATCACTTGGAAAGTTCTTCACAAATACATAAACCATCAACACAAAGACACGTGATCTGAAATCTAGAAACACAAAGATGTTCAGCTACAAGATGAACAAAAGATTAAAGTGATGAGAAAGTTGCAAAACTGAGGTGCTGCGTGTGAGATATGTATAAAATGTAGCTGTATACAAAATAAAATAACTAATAGAAGATGAAACCTACAACATCATCTTGCAGCAGATGGTGTCACTGTGTTCAACAATTCAGCGCAACAAGGAGATGCTGAATAGGAGAGTAATGCAGAAGAAGCCTTTTCAAGCACATGCCACAAACAGAGTCGCCTTAGCTATGCTAAAGCACATTTGGACAAGCCAGCTTCATTTTGGAATAAGGTGCTGTGGACTGATGAAACTAAAATTGAGTTATTTGGACATAACAAGAGGCGGTATGCATGGAGGAAGCAGACGTTAAGTAAGTAAAAAGATCACAAAGTACTTCACAAAGCGATGACAGAGTATAAAATGTTAAAAGTTAACAAAATGCAATTATAAAAGATGTGTTTTAGTTGTTTTTAGAAGAGATCACTGACTGCACAGATCTTAAACTCCGAGGAAGAGTTTCACAGTCAAAAGCTCTGTCTCCCTTGGTTCTCAGCTTTGTATGTTGAATAACAAGTAGGCCCTGATCACATGATCGCAGGGACCTCCTAGTGAATGAAATGAATGCATGAATAACAATCTCCAGTTCAGAACGAGATACAATAGGGCTTGATTTAGAAATGTTTCTTAAATAATAGAAGCAGGACTGAACCAGAGATTTGATATGAACATCCAAAGTAAGAGCAGAGTCACAAATTGAAGAATGGTCCAAAATACCTTCAACCAGAATCCAAACTGTCATTGGAAGCGATAGGAATCAATTAGAGGCTGTTATTTCTGCAAAAGGAGGATCTACTAAATATTGATGTAAATTTTCTGTTTGGGTGCCCAAATTTATACAGCTGGCTAATTTAGTTTAAATAACTATTGCTAGAAACTTCATTTCACTGTGTTGAGGTTTGTTTTAAAGATTACAAAATGGTAATCTTAAACCTCTAGTTTAAGGTCTGATGACAACTAGGGATGGGTACAGGTATCCGGTGCCATGATTGCACCGGTTCTGACATAAACGGTAGTAACCAGACCGAAAAACAGCGCACATTTCAGTGCTTTTTTTCTGTGCTTTTTTTCCTGAGATGTCATACACTTTGGATTCCAGCCAATCATTTTACCTTTGCAAGCGTAGTAGCCAGGCCCAGGTACGTACAATCTTTTAGAGCAGAGCTACAGATTAAAAACGCCCAAGGTGGAGTGGTCAAAAGTCTGGCTGTACTTCACAGCAAAAGATGCAAACTCAGCAGCCTGCAACAAGTGCTTTAAGGTGATACTGTGCAAAGGAGGTAACACCTCAAATCTGATGAAACACCTGGCGACGCATAGCGTTTTTTTTAAAAGCCGAGCAATACATCAGATTTGATAGCTTGCTGCGAGACCTCACATCAAGCACATCTACTGCGGGTTAATTAAGGATTTAAAACAAGATAAAACCCTACCTTTGAGACCAACGTGTTCCAATCTTGACAGAAGAATGTTGTGGTTAACCGTGTCAAAAGCAGCAGTCAAGTCAAGTAAAACTAAAACCACGGAATAGCCAGAGTCAACAGTTAAAAGAAGATCATTAAAAACTCTAAGTAAGGCTATCTCTGTGCTGTGGTGAGGTTTAAACCCAGACTGAAACTTTTCATTAATACCATTGGCATCTAAAAAGGCCTGAAGTTGTTTTAGAACTACCTTTTCCAATATTTTGGAAATAAAAGGGAGTTTGGAGATCGGCCTGTAGTTAGTGAGACCATTAGGGTCAAGATTTTTCTTTTTGATAATTGGTTGCACAACAGCATGCTAAAAGTCAAGATGCTCGTCAAACTTCACTCCGATTATACAAAAAACATGAAAAAAGTTCAACAAGTGGCTGCAAAGGGATTTATTTCTCAAAGGTAGAGTGTTAATTACTAAAGCTGAAGGGATATCCCGACTGGCACATGCTGCTCTCTCCTTACATGTGGATAAGAAGATTAGTAAAGACACTGACCGCATGCTCTTTAATTTTATATGGAAAAACCATAAGCAACCATAAGCAGGTCCTCTTAGCGTGGACCCTCATTTATAAACACAACTTCTCACCACACAAATACCTCATCTGGAACAACAGAGATATTTTATTTCAAAATAAATCACTTTTCCTGGAAACTTGGGTCCAAAATGGGATCCTATTGGTGGCTCAGCTGGTTAATAAAGAGGAGTACTGCTTACTTACAATGAATTCCTTACACTATATAATTTTCCGTCAGCGTTTGGGAATTCTCAGTGGTGCTTGGTGCCATACCCTCAGGTACTTTAATCTTATATAAAAACACTGACAGTTCAATATCTACCTCAGTCACTCTCCCTGATCCAGCTGAGTCAGCAGTGGGAAAAATCTGCTTTTCACAGGAACTTGGTAAAAGCAATATGAGAATACGTAGTTTATTCCAAGAAGATATCGTGTCTCTCCCATATATATAATATCTTACTGGAACCAATATGTTCCAGATATCACCTGGAAGACAGTCTGGACGATCCCCATAAATATCTAATTCCAGAAGCCTCGCAGTTTTGAACAAAGTGAAACCATACCTTGATAAAGATGCACTTCGTACTCTGTACTGTACCCTGGTCCTTCCATATTTTACATATTGTGTGGAAGTGTGGGGAAACACATATAAAAATACAACCAATCCATTAGTCACAGTACAGAAACGAGCACTGCGTATTATTCACAAGGCTGGTTATCTAGATCATACTCACAAACTCTTTCTTCAGGCAAAGTTACTTAAATTCCAGGATCTGGTTAATTACAATACATCCATAATCTTATACAAAGCCTTTAATAAACTTCTACCTGCAAATTTACAAACTATATTTGAAATTCGAGAAAGGGCTTATAATGTGAGAGGCTTGGAGAATTTAAATTACCCAGAACTTTCGAACAACCCGTAAAGGTTTTTGTGTGTCTGTATGTGGTGTGAAAATCTGGAACAGTCTGAGTTTACAACTGAAACAATGCAAAAATATTCATAAATTTAAATTCCTCTACAAACAGTTGGTCTGGTCACAGTATACTCAATGATGGTTTTGGTGTGCTCTGTAATGTCTGTTCTCTTACCATTGCTGGTATGGATTCCAAAAAAAAAAAAAAAAAAATAAAAGTGTATGTATGTACATATATGTACGTGTGTGTAGATGTGTGTTTGTTATTATGTAATTATTATTGCCTGTTACCTGTGGTAACGCAATTTATAATTAATATATTTTGTATTCAGTTTGCGAGCTGCCGTTGAGATGCCCGGGGCTGTTGATGTGTTGTTTGGTTTGCAATGATGGGCGTAGCTGTGGGAAGCTATTGTTTTTTGTTGATGAGTGAGTATAGGGGTGGGATTTAATAAGTTTTCTTCGTCCCACTCCTTTTCAGGTAAATTTTGTTTTTTGTTTTTGTGCACTTTATGTTTAATATATGTATTTTGTTGTGCCTGAAATGAACAAATAAAAAAAACAAAAACAAAAACAAAAAAACAAGGTGAAGGAAATCTCATAAAAAATTCTTCATAAATGTTACCCAGCCAGTCACTATATGGTAACATTTAAAAGAGACATAAATACTAATTAAACTTTCTGTGGGGATCATCCAGAAACTGTGGCACATCTTTTTTCGTACTGTTCCTCTACACAGAGATTCTGGAAGGAATTTAGCAGTTTTGTTATTGTCCATATTTTAAAGGAGTTTTCTTAATGATGGGAAAATGTTTTATTCTGTTTCTTTAAGTTCTCCAGGAAGAATGATAAATGTTTTTTTATAATACATTTCTTAATATTTTAGCTTAATTTTTTATCCATAAATGTAAGTTTATTAATAAAACACCATATTTCTGCGTTTTTATGAGGATATGGAATTGTACATACAATCAATATCAGACTCAACCAACAAAAAGGCTCTCAGAACAATATATACAGTGGCTTGCAAAAGTATTCGCCCCCTTGAACTTTTCCACATTTTGTCACATTACAGCCACAAACATGAATCAATTTTATTGGAATTCCAGGTGAAAGACCAATACAAAGTGGTGTACACGTGAGAAGTGGAACGAAAATCATACATGACTCCAAACATGTTTTACAAATAAATAACTGCAAAGTGGGATGTGCGTAATTATTCAGCCCCCTGAGTCAATACTTTGTAGAACCACCTTTTGCTGCAATTACAGCTGCCAGTCTTTTAGGGTATGTCTCTACCAGCGTTGCACATCTACAGACTGAAATCCTTGCCCATTCTTCTTTGCAAAACAGCTCCAGCTCAGTCAGATTAGATGGACAGCGTTTGTGAACAGCAGTTTTCAGATCTTGCCACAGATTCTCGATTGGATTTAGATCTGGACTTTGACTGGGCCATTCTAACACATGGATATGTTTTGTTTTAAACCATTCCATTGTTGCCCTGCCTTTATGTTTAGGGTCGTTGTCCTGGTAGAAGGTGAACCTCCGCCCCAGTCTCAAGTCTTTTGCAGACTCCAAGAGGTTTTCTTCCAAGATTGCCCTGTATTTGGCTCCATCCATCTTCCCATCAACTCCGACCAGCTTCCCTGTCCCTGTTGAAGAGAAGCATCCCCAGAGCATGATGCTGCCACCACCATATTTGATAGTGGGGATGGTGTGTTCAGAGTGATGTGCAGTGTTAGTTTTCCGCCACACATAGCGTTTTGTATTTTGGCCAAAAAGTTCCATTTTGGTCTCATCTGACCAGAGCACCTTCTTCCACATGTTTGCTGTGTTCCCACATGGCTTGTGGCAAACTGCAAACGGGACTTCTTATGGTTTTCTGTTAACAATGGCTTTCTTCTTGCCACTCTTCCATAAAGGCCAACTTTGTGCAGTGCACAACTAATAGTTGTCCTATGGACAGATTCCCCCACCTGAGCTGTAGATCTCTGCAGCTCGTCCAGAGTCACCATGGGCCTCTTGGCTGCATTTCTGATCAGCGCTCTCCTTGTTCGGCCTGTGAGTTTAGGTGGATGGCCTTGTCTTGGTAGGTTTACAGTTGTGCCATACTCCTTCCATTTCTGAATGATCACTTGAACAGTGCTCCGTGGGATGTTCAAGGTTTGGGAAATCTTTTTGTAGCCTAAGCCTGCTTTAAATTTCTCAATAACTTTATCCCTGACCTGTCTGGTGTCTAAATCCAATCGAGAATATGTGGCAAGATCTGAAAACTGCTGTTCACAAATGCTGTCCATCTAATCTGACTGAGCTGGAGCTGTTTTGCAAAGAAGAATGGGCAAGGATTTCAGTCTCTAGATATGCAAAGCTGGTAGAGACATACCCTAAAAGACTGGCAGCTGTAATTGCAGCAAAAGGTGGTTCTACAAAGTATTGACTCAGGGGGCTGAATAATTACGCACACCCCACTTTGCAGTTATTTATTTGTAAAAAATGTTTGGAGTCATGTATGATTTTCGTTCCACTTCTCACGTGTACACCACTTTGTATTGGTCTTTCACCTGGAATTCCAATAAAATTGATTCATGTTTGTGGCTGTAATGTGACAAAATGTGGAAAAGTTCAAGGGGGCCGAATACTTTTGCAAGCCACTGTATATGTTGATTTTTTTCGCGTACTCATAAGATAATTTTTTTTTACCCCTGGTTTTGTATGTTCATGTTCTGTTCTTTCGCAAACTTCATCTGTTTGTATGTAGTATACTCATTGTGTGTTCAATAAAGTTCAATAAAAAAAGTACGTTCTAAATGAAGCTTCAGACGTCACTAATCACGTGACTCTGGCCAAACGAATCAAGCCTCGACACAGTGCTTCTGAAGCAGCGTGTTGATCTTTTTGACAAATGCACCGGAGCGTCAGCTTCAAGCGGACCATCACTACCTCTTACATCTAAAGGTAAGTGCCAAGGTAACTTTGAACTGAGTTCAGTCAATCTTGAGTTTTTCGAAGTTTTCTGAATGAATTTTTCTGCTGCTCTCTGTGAGAGAAGACCGTTAAAGGCGAGGCTCTCCAAAGTGTAGCAAAACAGGAAACCACAGCTGTGTGTGTGTAAGTGTGCAAATGAACAGATTAGAAGTGGAAGTGAACCACGAGTATAGAAAGTCACTCTACACACACTTGCATCACACGCGCGCTCTCAAGCATCAGTATAGAGATTGAAAATGTGACGTCATTCAGGGGTAAAACCGCAAAGGATTCTGGGAACTGGTGGCAAGAGGTACTAGCGCACGCAGGCTTTCAATTGAAATCAGTTACACAGCGATAAAAAGAAACACAAAAAATGGCAAGAAGCTGTTGTATTATTAACTGCAATGGCCGGTCGCATGACAGCCACAGGAAGCCGACGGGTAAAGAGATCGGTTTTTATCGAATTAAGTCATAGAAAAGGAATTGTTTAAGCCATGTTTCCGAAGTAACAAAGAGGCGACGGATGGCCTGGATATACCAAATATAACGTCCCAGAACACTCCAGCTCACATGTTAGTCTGCTCCAAGCATTCCCACAAAGGTCAGTGTTTGGTAGTAGTTAATAGTCATTTTTCATAACATAATTGGTGATATAGGTTACAAGCAAGTCTGGCGCTGAACAGAAATGGTCGCGCTATGCTCCTTTATTTATTGTGCATAAATAGTGAATTGTGTATTTATTGACGACGATTTGTGAGACAGGTAAATTTACCTTTGTTTGTACAATGGTCTTTCGTTCTACACAGTGCATTTCAAGGTCCTGTACCCATCCGTCGGTAAACTGTACGTGGGCTTGTTGCAGTGACCTGAAGTTACTAAACTTCATGAGTGTATGTACTCACTCCAAGTTTTATATAATTATAAATCTGAGCGTGGTGAAAGTTGGGCAGCACGTCCACTCTGTGTGCTCTTAAGGGTCTGACCATTTCACTCCTTTGATTTTTTCCTCATACCTTTTCTTTGCCTTTTTGTCGAGTCTGTCTTTGTATGGACCGGCATTGTTCGCCTTCGTTTTCTACATTCCTTTTTTGGTGAGGAAAGAAAAACCAAGAAGGTATTGGAACTGGAGAATAAACGTTTTGCGGTGCTGCAAATGCTTGCATTTGATGCGGTACTTGGATAGTTTTGCCACCAGTTGCCGGCATGCAATGCGCGAAAGTCACGTGGTCTGTCAATCTCTATCCGGTTGTTCAGTCTGACGTCACTGGCCGTGTCTGGGCCTAAACTCCGCTGCAGGTCCATATATCAAATGATCACTGTGGCATTACTGAGAGTTGAAAAACTGTCTAAAGTCTTTCATCTTTAATAAAATGATCAGTGTTCTGCTCTACCAGGTGTAACAATTGAGTTTAACATCCAGACATCCATGAAAATGGAATTTATGACATTTAACGGCGTTAGAAGTTAGCAGGAAATTAGCTCGCTAGCTTCTATCTAAATACAATATAGCATGTCCTGACTGCGGGGTTTTGGAAAAAAATTCAAACGTACAGCTCTGCTATAACTTCCAACATAAATGAAGACAGAAAACTAAACAGCAGTGACGTTTGTAGGGTTACTGAAGTTTGGCTAGCTGGTATATAATGATGTGCTACGTGACCACTAGCGACACAGCTATGTTAGCATAACATAAACAAGCTAACTTTTTTTCCACTCGATAAAAGTTAACGTGAGTGTTCTCGGTGGTCAGGAACAAATGTAATCGCATGGCAGGATGCTGTAAAAGGACTAAACTTCAGCCAGGAGAACAAGTGAGATAATCCATCCACAATACGAGGTTAGTCATTCATATACTGCTGCATGGGCTGTGCTGTAGTTACATCGTAAGGTTTTAAAAACTGAGCTTAAATAAATGATTAGCAGTAATAAAAGCCGAGGGAGGTCAACAGTGGTCACTGACTGTTTTAGGAGCTTTTTGAGATTAAATAGAAGAAAATACAAAACATTAAACATGCTAACAACACAAAAGCCATATTAAACGCAGACTACTTTAGGCCCGGAAGTAGGATTCATCACGTCATCACTGAACAACCGGATAGGGCTTTGGAGCGTGATGTCACGGGAGCGGGGCCACGCCCCCTCCCGCCATGACAGTAGGCCAAACAAAGCACACGGAAGCGTCAGCTATGGTTCGTACGTGCTGTGTCAACGTTAGATCACACGATAGGGAAGGCAAGAAGCTGGACAATGGGCTCTCTTTTCATCGTCTCCCCTCCTGGAGGCAACGGGAGGGATCTCATGTATCCGATATTACTAAACGAAGACGTCAGGCTTGGATCGCCGCGGTCAGACGAGCGGATATCGAGTTCTCTGCCATCCCCAATTTTTTGTTGGTTTGCTCGCAGCATTTTCTTTCCGGTGAGTTCTAAATAAATTCATATCTCTCTTAATAGGATTTTAGTGTTATTTTGAATGCGCTGAGGTCATAGATCATTAGATAAAACATTGTAATGTGTGATGCTGCAGAACCACATGTTGACGGAGTAGCTTATTATTTGTCATTATTGCAGGCAAACCAGCATATGAAATATGAAACAGAAAAGAAAAGTATGTTTCTTTTTTTTATTCAAGATCTGTTCACATGTACTTAGCAAGTACATACGCATGAAATGCAAACTATTTACATGGTAACGCACAGCCTGCAACCTCTGGCTGTATCTTGGTCATATGGTCAACGTACTCACAACATGGAGGCTTAAAAACGGCCAAATCTTGTACCCAACCGTTTGTGAATTAGATGTGCGCCTCCAGGAATTTATAATTCCGAAAATGATTCGTCGTGTATGCGCTGACTCCACAGACAAGGTACGCAAAGATATCGGTATAGGACAACGGCGGTAGGCTGTCTGGGTTTCCACTCCACTGCCTTTTTTCATACGGGTCCACATTACCGATGCACGCTGTTTTTTCCAAGTACCGTCTCTTGGTGTGTGGGCGCAATCGGTCACGATACAGCCCTTTGTCTTTTGCGCTGATTTTAAGCATGGTTCTGGCAGTCCTGCTTCCAACACAGTGTGTTTGTTTTGATTTGTGCCCTTCTGACATGGCGCCGCGATCCCACAATGCACGTGACGTCAACTCCAAAGCCCTATCGCACGATTCTGGGCGTCAAGTGAGTTGCAGGTGTTACCATATAACGAAAATCTCCATTGTTCTGTAGCAGTGGTTCTCAAATGTTTCACAATGAGTTTCACCCTTACGAGCGACATCAAAGCGCAGTAGTATAGGCCTATTTAACACCACATACACATGAACACGTTTCACCTCTCATCCGAGAAGCTTCTTCCGTTCTAAGGGTCAAATGGTGGAGAGTCCCAGATTTAAATGTATTTCAAGCTACTTGAAGAAGTCCAGACGCTTTTCTTTCCAAGCTCCTTAGACTACGATGACCTGGATGACTGAGAACCTTCACAGACACCACATATACATATTTGCCAACATTCAAAAGTGCACTGTGTGTGTGTGTGTTTGTTTGTACACGTGGCCCGGGTCCTTCGAAAGTCAGGTAGGCTGGAAGTGAGCGATTGTGAAGTTGGACGGTCTAGCCTTCAAAATTACGTCACGACCTCTCTCAGTGGAGTGAAACTCTGCCGTCTGCTCCCTGCTATCTAAAATATAACTGGACGCTGGCGTAAATTCTTGACCATCTCGCACTTTTGTTTAATCAGTTTTCTGTTTGACCTGTTTTCAGCTGTGTGAAAACCCCGGAGGAACCCTCCCGAGGGAATAATAATGTTTTTTTAATCTAATAACTTTGATCTCAGCCAAACTGATTTACTCGGGAACAAATAAAACACTGAAAAAAGCCAAACAATAATAATAAGTTGTCTAAGTGACTTATATATCATGTTTAACCTGAGTAGCAAAAGACCACAGGGGATTTGAAAACAATAAAGCCAGGAGTTCGCTGTTCTGGCCGGCTCAGATATTTGAAGTTTACACAGCTACATTCTGACCTGAAAATATTTTAAAAGTTTATTTTGCAACCCAGAAAGAGTAATAAGAGTAATATTAAAACTAAGTTGCTGCCGCCATTGTTGGAAACTGGAAAGGTAGGAATTCTTTGATATGATTTTTCAATTTTGTTGTTGTTTATTTTGGGTCATTGTCCTTTTGTAAGACCCATGACCTGTGACTGAGAACTGTCTTTCTTACACTGGCCGGCACATTTCTCTCTAGAATCCATTGATAGTCTTCAGATTTCATTGTACCCTGCACAGATTTAAGACACCCTGTGTCAGATGCCATTGAGGTTTGTTTCATTAATATTGTCCTCTCACAAAGAAAGATGACTTGTTTTAGTTCACCTACTTCCTGTATTAAATAGTGATGTGCAAGCATGAACTTCAGCTTGGATCTCTTTAGAAGTCTTTCTGGGCTCTTTTGTTACCATTCGGATTTTCCGTCTCTTTGATCTGTCATCAATTGTCCTCCTGTGGCCACATCCAGGGAGGTTGGCTACAGTTCCATGGATCTTAAATTTCTGAATAACATGTGCAACAGTAGTCACAGGGACATCTAGCTGCTTGGAGATGGTGTTACAGCCTTTAGCTTTAACATGCTAGTCTATGATTTTCTTTCTGATCTCCTGAGACAACTCTTTGCTTTGCTTCCTCTGGTCCATGTTGAGTGTGGTACTCACCATGTCACCAAACAACACCTGGAGTTTTATATATAGGCCCACTGACTGATTACAAGATTGTTGACACTAGAGCTGGGCGATATGACCCAAAATTCATATCTCGATATTTTTTAGCTGGATGGCAATATACGATATATATCTCGATATTTTTTTTAAGCCATAAGGTAAGAACAAAAAGAGAGTTTAGTCAAAGCCGTGTCCCAGATGTCACACAGGCACTTTTATTAACATACAGCGTAGATGTACATGAAGAATTTACTCAAAAATAAATTATCAGCATTTATTAAATAATAATGCTCCATAAATAAAAGAACACAATGTTGTTTTTGTGCATAACAAAAAGCTCACAATTATGCATTCAAAATGTAAACTAAAAGATGCTGAGCATAATAACAAAGAGACAGATTTCACAGCTGCTCTATTCCCAAGTTCTACTGCGTGACTGACAGCCTTGAGTTTGAAATCCTCTTAACCGTGTCTCTTAACAGGTGCCATTTATGGCCCTTATACACACACAGTACGGTAATATTACGTTGAAGCACAGTACGTATCACTCCGCGAGGCTCCACTACGGTAGCGGTAATGCTCCGACAATCCATGAAGTGGTGCAGCTCCGTAGCTTACCAAAGTCCTACTAAAACATTTTTTGAAAGATTGCTGAGCGCCGTGTACCACATAAAAAACGGTTCGCGGTCATCAAGCACAACCAGAATTCATACACAAGGCGCACAGTCAACTTTTGAGAGAATGAAAGGATTTTAGGGGGCTGCATGTCGTTAGCGCGGTTAGCTCGCTAACACGTTGACGCCGTCCAGCCCCACGCACGGGGCAATCCGCAGTAACTCATTACCGGAGATTTGCTGTGTTCATCTTGTCGTTGCCTGCAGGTGAAGCTATGGGGGAGGGGGAGTTGTTCAGTGAAGGAGAGGCGAGGCCCAGTAACGCAGCGTAGAGACAAAAATGGACAGAAAAGAGGCAAACTTACGGCTCCACAAGTATAGTTATAACGTAACATAGACTATATCGATATAAACGATATTGTCACATCTTATATCTCGTATGAAAATATATCGATATTTTTAAAAATCTCGATATATCGCCCAGCTCTAGTAGACACCTGTGATGCTGATTAGTGGACACACCTTGGATTAACATGTCGCTTTGGTCACATTATTTTCATTCTTTTCTAGGGGTACCATCATTTTAGTCCAGCCCTGTTTCATCCATTTATTATTTAAATAATGCAGTTGAAGCATGGTTGAAAAGCAATGTCTGACTTTCATTGGTTAAGATTTATAGAATTTTATTTATTATTACTTTTGTCAGATTAAAGTTATTTCTGTGACCATTGTGAGTTCTTCTTTCATTGACTGAAGGGTACCAACAATTTTGCCCACGTCTACGGCGCTACTCCCTCGGACCGAGAAACTCCTCTCTCTCTTGGGCCTGGGTGATGATATTGCTCTTGAGCTCATGTAGAGCACACTGTCCTTGCTAGGGACGGATGACGGCGGATTCCTCTTCACTCAAGTCTTCCTCCGACAGCTGGCTTCGCCAATTCACTGTTGCTGGCTGCAAAGGATTACTACTCACTTGCAGAAGCGGCCATGACCACTGGCAATAAGGAAGGGCTGCTCTTTATAGAGGACTCATGCTCGGGGAGACGTTTTCTGGTCCACCCTCTCTCCCAGAAGAGCCCCGGGAACGCTTGTGTCGTCTTTGCATACCTCCACAATTACATATTGTTTAATCTTTAAAAAAAATAGAGATTTTCCGTGTACCACCAGAGAGAGACTAAGTACCACTAGTGGTATGTGTACCACAGTTTGAGAACCACTGTTATAAACCATGCTGTGAAACTCCTGGGGACCACCCCTTAAGGGTAAGATTAAAAGTATATGTGTATGACTGAGGGACTGCCCCTCAGATCTGCTCTGGGAGAAACATAGGAATGCAGAAGAGGTGAAGGAAGTGTGTGTTCTTTAAAAAAAACAAAAAAAACAAAAAAACAAACGGCATGTTGGCGGTAGTGGTGCAACAATACTCGTATCGATATTGACCCGTTCGATACAGTGCTTTCGGTTTGGAACGCATATGTATAAAATGATACAAAATTTTTTATTTGTTTTATCAACTTTTCTTCCGACGATGCTCTCTGTGTTGAGAGCTCAGTGGATCTGCGTTCAACTACTCCGCCTAGGCTGCACTGTCGAGTGCAGATCCACTGAGCGCAGCGCAAGCTAGCAAGACAAAAGCTAAGCTTGTTGCAACATGGCAACTGCCTCAACGCTACCCGAAATTGAACCTCCCCCACCCTCATTCAGATCTGACGTTTGGAACTGTCTTGATTTTCATGTGAAGCATGACCCTGATGGTAAGCGCATCATGGACAAAAGTAAAACAGTATGTCGGATGTGCCACGCAATACTCAATTGGTGGGAACTAGTGCGTTAGTGCAGTTAGCTTGTTAACGTGTTGACGCCGTCCAGCACCACGCACGGGGCGATCCGCAGTAACTCGTTAATGGAGATTTGCGGCGTTATGGCGTTAATGTCATTTTAACGAGATTAACGCTGACAGCACTAGTGGGAACACAACGAATATGACTGCGCATTTACGCCGACATCATCCTAGTGCAAAGACAAGTGGAAGCAGACAAAAACAACAAGCACGCACAGTGTTGGGAAGGTTACTTTTAAAATGTATTCCATTACAGAATACTGAATACATGCCCCAAGATGTATTCTGTAACGTATTCCGTTACATTACTCAATGAGAGTAGCGTATTCTGAATACTTTGGAATACTTAATATATTATCATGCTGTTTACAACTACGTGAATGTACTATTGCTGTGATTTATTACTGTTACTGAAGGTCCGCGGCTCCGAAACGTAGTAAAGGGACCTCTGGCTAATACATCCGGTTCCCTGTCGGGCTGGTAGCCGAAAACTAGCTTTACTTTGTTGTCTGGGTCACTTTGCTTGCGGGAGACAGAGAGAGGCGTTGAAAGGCTGCTCCAACGGAACTTATTTTTTCCGGAGGAAAACACGAACACAGTGTACAGTTGAGTTTTAATAGGGCTTTGGAGCGTGATGTCACGGGAGGTGGGCCACGCCCCCTTCCGCCATGACAGTAGGCTAGACACAGGATACAGCTTCAGCTATGGTTCGTGTTGTGTTGTCAGTTGCAACGTTAGATCACACGATCGTGAAGGCAAGAACCTGGATAATGGGCTCTCTTTTCATCATTTTCCATCCTGGAGGCAACGTGAGGGATCCCATGTATCCGATATTACTAAACAAAGACGTCAGGCTTGCATTGCAGCGGTGAGACGAGCGGATATCGAGCTCTGTGCAATCCCAGCTTTTTGTTGGTTCGCTCTCCACATTTTCTTTCCGGTGAGTTCTAAATTAATTCATATCACTCTTAAAAGGCTTTTAGTGTTATTTTCAATGCGCTGAGGTCATAGATAATGAGATAAAACATGCTAATGTGTGATGCTGCAGAACCACGTCATGTCATCATGTCGACTGAGTAGCTTATGATTTAGCATTATTGCAGGCAAACCAGTATATATGAAATGGATGTAACAAATCCAGACTGGGCACCAACACTGCACATGGGCCTCTAAAAACATACTAAATTGCTATCACTGTACACTAATCTTTACATAACTTCCAGATGAATCACACACCTGTCATTGGAATATTGGTGTACATTTACCTTATGTGTATGCACTAATTTTTATCTTACAGGCTTTTGTTATGCAGCTGCAGAGTCTGAAGGTGTGCCCCGTGCAGAAGTAATCGATGAAGACCAACAACAAAATCACCATGTCATGGAGGCAGTGGACAGCAGTTGTGTTGGACAAGTGGAGGTTGAGGTACCAGCTGTAAATGTGGACAGTGGTGATCGGACAGACAGCATCACGGAAGCTAAAGGGCAGACGAAGTACTGTGTGTGCAATGAACAGGGCAGAAATAAACACAACACTGCTTGATAAGATTGTTAAGGTTTGCTGTGTTTTGGTGAATATGTGCCCCAGTGCGGTTGTCAAACCAGCGCCAAATGAAACTTGCTCTTGTTGAGTATTCATAAAGCTGTTGTGTTGCATGTGTAGTTTATTATAAATAATTGTACTTTGTGTGAAGTAGTTTCAATAAAACAGAAAAGAATAGTATCTTTGTTTGTTTTTTATTCTTGATCTGTTCACAAGTACATAAAAATGAAATGCAAACTATTTACATGGCAACACACAGCTGGCATCAATCTTGAACCACAAAATGAAACATTACAGGCTATTTAGAGCAGCACATTGTTTGGAGAAGTATTTCCCAACAAGTTCAGGAAGACACACTTTAAGAAAGAAGTCTTGTTCTTGCTTTAAACGTGGTTCCCAGAAATCCACTTCAGGGAAGATGCGTATCACAGCAAGGTCTCTCTGTGTCCACACAACGAGGTCACAGTGGTTGGCACCAGTAACAAAGATTTGTGTTTGTACCTGACAGTAGTGTATCCAGTAATGGTGACAAATTCTCCAGCGTTGCAACAGGAATCTGCCTTTTTTGCGATCGCCTCCTTTTGCCTCTCAAAGGCAAAAGGAGGGTGTGTTTATGTTTTCATCAAGACCACGTTTTTGGGCAGCTGCTGAGGAGAAGTCAATGTTATGTGCAACCTCGGGCTGTATCTTGGTCATATTTCCGGGCAGTACCCAATATGCTGGCTCGTCTTTTACAGTTCTGGTGCCTCTGATACGCACTGTAGCCTCGACTTTAAACAAAAGAGCAGTGACATGGGTGCAGGTCTCTGCAACTCCGGCCATGCATGTGCAGTGAGCAGCCTCAACCCTCTCATTGGTGCTCACAATGACCCATGGCTGTAATGCAGTTTCATTCAGTCGTTGTGAGTGCAGTACCTGAAACACACAAAAACCACTTTTAATAAAAGGTCTGTAATGAACCAAGGCTAATATAGATGGGTTGGCTGTACGTGCAAATCAAAAACTGTAACAAGGAAGTTGTTTAGAAAGTTATCAAGTTCAAACCGACTTACCTTTGTCTTAATGACAACGTACTCGCAGCGTGGAGGCTTAAAGACGGACAAATCTTGCACCCAGCCGTTCGTGAATTGGATGTGGGCCTCCAGGGATTTATAATTCTTAAACTGGTTTGCTGTGTATGCGCTGACTCCACAGACAAGGTATGTGAAGATCGGGATAGGACAAAGGCGGTAGGTCGTCTGGGTTTCCACTCCGCTTCCTTATTTCATACGGGTCCACATTACCGATGCACGCAATTTTTTCAAAGTACCGTCTCTTGGCGTCTGGGCGCAATCGGTCGCGATACAGCCCTTTGTCTTTTGCGCTGATTTTGAGCATGGTTCTGGCAGTCCCGATTCCAATAATCCAACACTGTGCACTTGTTTTGCTTTCTAGCCTACTGACATGGCGCCGCGATCCCACAATGCACTGCGGCGTGACGTCAACTCCAAAGCCCTATAGCTTACTTACAGCTGGGCTCGTCAGGCACTCTTCTTGGCTGCTGTGGTTATTATTATATTTACATGCTTCCAGCTCCCGTTTTTGCTCCGTGACAGCTCGGACTTTTCCTTTCTCTCCCTCCCTCGCTCACAGACACATAACGTGTATGGCAGTCCATTCTCGCTGCAGCACGGACTACACTGCCCATCAGGCTACATGCTTTAGAGCTATGCCTGTAGCATTCTGCCTTTTAGCTTAGCACAACAACAACAACAAAAAAGCGCTCTCTCACCCAGGAAACACGCAGAGAGAGAGCGCGTCACCCTGTAACCATGACAACCGTAACGCTGCCGCCTGGAACAACAGAACGTAGCTGTCAAACAAACCCAAATAATCCTGACCCGCGACAATATGAAACAGGGAAGTACCGCCGTGTAATCCATTTATTTCACCAAAGTAACTGTATTCTGAATACCACCTTTTTAAACGGTAACTGTAACGGAATACAGTTACTCATATTTTGTATTCTGAATACGTAACGGAGGTACATGTATTCCGTTACTCCCCAACACTGAGCACGCACGCCACAAACTTTACAGAGTCATTTAGGCAGGTGTCAGCACATGATTCTCCTTATGAGGACCTGATATGTTTAATATGCTGCTGAGAATATCCCCCAGAAGAAACGTATAGTATAGCTTTTATTTGGGAAAAAGCCATTTCTCTGTAATAAACTCTCTTTTCCAAAGATGAGTGATTTCTCTATCAGATAGATTTATTTATTTTTTGTTGTTTCAGCAACATTAAATTTAAAAACTGTACTTTTGAGTTTTTAATAAATGACAAATTAAAAAGGAATGAACATTTTTGTCTCTATAAAAATATTGAACCGTGACACCAAAGTATCGAACCGAACTGAACTGTGAATTTTGTGTATCGTTGCACCCCTAGTTGGAGGTAAAAGTGCTACAATGAAAAACATTTCAAGAAAATGTAAAAGAAATGTATTCCAGGATAAAACACAGCTGTTGTTGTCTTATCGGTACAAATCGTTGTGTCGGCCCACTGGGCCTTAGATTCTAATAACAGGCCTCAGTCTCTCCTGCTACTGGTCTGCCATACTGCTAAATTTGGTATCAGTGCTCAAACCTTTTGTGTCTGTTTGCCCACCTCGGGAAGCAAAAATTTGTTGTTTTTTGTTGTCAGATGAACATATGAGACACTTTGACTCTTCAGTGCAGTGTGGAGCCTAACAAAGATCTGTTTTGTGTCCCAGCTGATCAGCAGGAGGAGAAGAGTCTGACGGAGCAGCAGAGGAACATTTTCAGCTACTTGGACTCAGCTCAGCCACTACAGAGAAAACAATGAGCTCAACACAGAAGGTGACAGACAGAGCAGGGCGATATGACCAAAAATATTTATCACGATATACATTTGAAAATTTGAGATAACGATATAGCTGACGATATAATTGACACTAGACAAAATACTTTACAACTCCACAACTTTATTAGTGCAAAAAAAAAAAAACCCCATCAATGTATTTTCACCTAAAGAAGCTGTTTTTTATGTGTATTAAAGTTATATAAAAATATTAACAGTGCAAATGCAAATTCCTCGGAGCAAATGTCGGCCAATTTCCACTGGAAATGCCTTTTGGTTAAACTATCAGCAAGCAATTTGCATTTGCACTGTTAAATTTTTATATAACTTTAATGCACATAAAAACAGCTTCTTTAGGTGAAAATACATTGGTTTGTTTTTTGGGTTTTTTTGCACTAATAAAGTTTTTAATAAAGTATTTTGTCTCGCCTCAATCATATCGTCAGTTATATCGTTATCGCAAATTTTCAAATGTATATCGTGATAAATATTTTTGGTCATATCGCCCTGCTCTACTTTCATGTGTTACTGTTTAGGCTTAAATTGATGTGATGTTTGGTGCCTTTTTCTTAATGTAAAAAAACCCCTCAGGTTACAATCAGACATTTTTCTTCACTGGACCAAGCTGGTCATTTTACCAGCTCAGCTCTAATTCATATGACAGATAATATATGGTATAAACATCTAGATGATGGGGAAAGTGGTATTCCTGGACTTTAGTGCTGCATTTGATTTGATAAATTTTGATCTTTTGATTGATAAACTAAAATGTTACTGATTTTCACCAGATGCTCTGTGCTGGATGAAAAATTATTTGGACAGAAGATAACAAAGGGTTTATTATACTGGTTATTTCTCCGAGGGCTGCGACATGAACTGCGGTTTACCCCAAGGCAGCTGCCTCACTTCTCTATTCAGTTTTCACAAACGATCTGCAATATGTCTTGGCTTAATCTTGGGTATGCCAATGATTCCACCAAGTTTTATTCAGCCCGTGACAACTCTGAATTGATCAGTGGATAAGTAAAACAGGGTTCGTACGAGTGCTTGTAATCCTTGAAAATGCTTGAATTCTAATGTCGTCTTTTCAAGGTTTGAAAAGTGCTTGAATTTCAAATATGGTGCTTGAAAGTGCTTGAAAATGTAACTATATTTCATTTACAATAAATAGCTATCTGATTGAATTGTTTTCTTATCAGATAGAGGAAAAACATGAGATGCAAAAGCAAAATTTCCCCGCCCGGGCTGCCTTGCGTCTGTTTCAATATGTGACCCCGCCCCTCCCTCGGACAGTCGGGGATGAGTGCGCTAACATACCTGTAGGTTGCTGTTTTAATGAGTGTTTGATGGAAAACAACAATGGCGGAGTTTGCGTTCTCCAGTCGCATGATAGGTGAGTCCTAGTAAATAATTTTCCAGTACGCGTATGTTACACATGCTATTTTTTTAAATTATTTTTAATTTTATAATTTTATTATTTTGCTAGCTTTCAAACTCGCTGGAGAAATGATTGAAATGCACTGAGAGTGATGCAGTATGGCAGCGCTATTACGGAATATCCTGTGAACTTAGCTAACATTACTTAGTAAGATGATTTAATTTACTCAAGTGAAAGCTTTAAACATTAACCCGACACATAACTAGCCAACTTAAGGCTTTCTGATTAACCCTCTGGGATCGACGGACCCAGAGTCTCCATTTCAACTTGGGTCGGCTTCAAACTATATACCAGTTTTTAAATTGTGTTGATTGGTCACGTAAAACCGATGTTTTTTGGGGGGTTTCTTAATAAAACAGTGGCGTTTACTCCGGGAAGAAATGGTAAAAACTGCGTTTTTTACGGAGAGCGCTAGCTAACACGCTTTGCTTGTGAGTGAAAAAAGAAAAAACACTCCTTCCCTATTGGTGGAAAAATGTACCATGTCGACCAATCAAAAAAAATGATACGGCAACATGTGGTATTTGGTTGTTGGGAAGAGAGGGAAGAGTATGGAGGACCACAAGAGCCACGCGCATCGAAATAAAAATTTCTGTGCTTTAATAATGAATTGTAGAATAAATTCTGCAATTGTAAATTCATTTTTGAATTCCAATTTAATAAACTGCATTTCAAAATCCTTTTTCCAATTGCATTTCAAAATCCTTTTTCCAATTGCACTTTAATAAACTGCAGTTCAAAATCCTTTTTCCACCTGCAATTTAATAAACTGCAGTTCAAAATCCGTTTTCCACTTGCAATTTAATAAACTGCAGTTCAAAATCCTTTTTCCACCTGCAATTTAATAAACTGCAGTTCAAAATCCTTTTTCCACTTGCAATTTAATAAACTGCAGTTCAAAATCCTTTTTCCACTTGCAATTTAATAAACTGCAGTTCAAAATCCATTTCCCTTTCCTGTTCGCTCCGGGATTAGCTGCTGGATTAGCTCCTGGATTAGCTGCTGGATTAGCTCTTCGATTAACAATTTGCTGGAGGCTATTCAAATTAGCCACACCGTGGGATGTAAGGAGCTCTCTGATTGGTTGGTCAGACACAGGCTGTCTGCCAGCCTGGATTTTTCTAGCTCATAGCTTCGCCCTGCTACGAAGCGTGTGTGCTTGTACAAAGGCCGTTCAGCGTCGGGATTTACACTCGGCTCGACACGGATATGTGAAGAATGAAGGGACCCTGCAGCGAAACGGAGAGCCAACCTCTGACTGAGTGCCTGTCTACACAGTCTGACCACCTGTTGAAGGTAAGGTGCTAACATGGCTAACGCTAGCATCACCGCACGTAGCCCCGTTATTTTAAGGTCATCTTAGCTAATGAAAGTTTTACGTCGCAGCTGTACGAGCTCGCTACGTGTTTTGTAAGCTGCTGTACTCTTCACAAATAAAGCTGGAAGCAGCTCAGACTGTTAGAACCAGCACTGAGCCCTGTTACATTTATACGGTGTTAGAGCAATGGCTGCAACCTACAGCCTTTAAACTAGCGATTACAATGCTGACAGTAAACTCGTCAGTCCAGGTGTTACCACATTACTCTATGGTACTTAGAGTTAAAACAACTGAGACAGGCTGATTAAAATAACAGCTGTCAGTTCTCTCATTCCTTATAGCAGGACTGGAGATCACACTACTGATTTCAGTTCATTTAATATGTGAGTGCACAGATTCATTCTCAACTGGACATAAATGATGATCAAAGGTTGTATACATGATGAATTCATCAAATCCCAGCCTCTAACACAGTGCGCTGAATCTTAGCTTTGAATGTCCAGTATATTCTAATCAGTGGAATGTAAGCATTCACTGAACCTACCTACAGTATCTACACCTGTGTGGTAAATGTGTGGTAAAGATACAGATAATGAAATTTAATTATTAATACAATATACATCATGAAAAATGAAAGCTGAAATTGATTCAGTTTAGTACTTTTCTCTGTATGCTCTGTGATTATAAAGGCCTTAAATTCTGTGATATATACTGTAAATGATTTTCACAGAGGTCTTAAAGTACTTAAATCACTGCTGATAGTCTGGTTGTTTATATTTTCACATGTTTGTGTGTCTGTAGGGCTGTTTGATGACGATTTGGACTCCTCTGGGAGATGAGGACACACCCACATCTGTTCCATACTGCAGCCATTGATGGTGTTACGGCTCTGAGTCAGCTTTGGGCCATCAGACGCACACACTGGAAAACCAGCACCTGGACTTCATGCAGGAGAGACTGCCTCAGTGATGATGGACTCTGCATCCTCTACTTTACCTCTAATCTCTTTCTTCTTTAACACACAATTAAAATCACTCCAAAAGAGTGTAAACTTACTGAGGAAGTCTCTGACTTGTACACATTTGTACTTTTACTTGTTCTATGAGTTATTTTTAAGAAGAGTAAAGTTATTCACATAAAGTTGTTATTCTTCTGTATTTATTCTTTTGTATCATGTACCACAGTCATACTGAACTTTACAGACCTGGTGAATTGGAGAAAACAAAGATCTCTCTCACACACACACACACACACACATATATATCATTCAGCTTCAGCAGTATTTCTATTCATCTTATGAATTCCAGTCTAATGTCAATTCACTGAGTTCAGTTTTGGTCTTAAAGTCCAGAGAATACCACCTGGTTCAACAATCTTTTTATCTGATTATTGGCAAAATGTTTTCTTCTTTCAGAAGAAAACATTCTTCTGAAAGAAGAAAACATTTTGAAAGAAGAAAACATTTTGGGCTCAATTTCAGCCTCAGGCAAAATTGAGCCCAAAGAAACAACAACAAAGTTTAGTTCCTCTGGATTTTCCATGGAAAATTGTTTTATCACTCATCCAGGTGACTTCTCCAGTGTCACGGATGAGTGATGAATGTATCTCCCACTGGAAACCATTGTGTCCAGTTAAAGTCAATCGACTTTTTTTAAGGAGAGTTGTTAGATGCTGTGCTCATAAGGACAATGGGTTTTAACTTGCAGCACAACACAAAGCTGCCATATTGGATCAATGATCAAAACACTTAATTGAGCAGAATTAAGGCAAAATGTAATATCCTCATATGACACATCACACATGACCCAGCATTGTTCTAAGAATGCAAACTTTCTTATTGGAAGTTTCCACAGCTGCCAGAAAGGGACAGATTTCTGGCTGGTCTTAATGAGTGGTCGTTGCCCTCTCGTTTTCTCTGGAATTGCTGCACAGAGGATGTAACACCCATGATAAGCACTGAGGTTTGTGTCCTTGTCAGAAATCAGCAATACTCAGCTTCCAGGTTAGGAAAAGTGGAACCAGAAGATATTCAAATGCATCTCTCCACAGCTGCTGATGAATTCTACAAAAAACAAAGTTTGTTAAAAACATTTGCAGGTGAATCACCACTGATTTATCACTGACATCCATTTACTCAAAAATTACTGACAAGTGGATAACTAGGATATATAATATATATATATACATAATTTCAAAAATGTCCTGTACAAAATGGAACTGTATATGACAAATGTGGTGTGGTGCTTGTGGAATTTTTAACAAGGACCCTACAAAACTTTACAGTACTCATGCTGCCAAACTTTTGACAGCTAGGTGTGCAGTAGGGCTGGGTATCGTCACTGATTTCTAGAATCGATTCATTTCCAATTCACAAGGTCCCGAATCGATTCGATCCACGATTCGATTCCATTCGATTCGATTAAATTCGATTTGAATCTGGGAAATTTTGACAGTCAGAAATATTATAATTCAGATCAGTACATTGACATATTTTTGTATCTATAAAAAGGAAGCTGACACACGCAAGACTTTATCAAAGGTGTGAGCGTCACAGCAGATGCCTTTGTGTCAAAGTAGCTGAAAATAAAACAGAAAAACATGAAGTTGGTTTTCCTGGCCTGGGATTTTATAAAAATATGTATCTGCAGTACATCAAAAACGAAAGAAAACCATTAATCAACATATGAACGTTACCTCCGACGTTACAGCGGTTTTATTAGAGACACGGCTAAGCGTTTTAAAAAGTTTAAATTTGTTCAGTATTGAACGGCAGAAATTAGGTTTTCTTTTCAGAAGTATGTAAAACAAAAAAAACAAACAAAAAAAAACAAAAAACAGCGGCCGACAGCGCTGTAAACAACAGTAGAGTTGTGCGTAACAAGCAAGCGAATAATGCAGAAAACAGTACAGAGAGAGAGAGAGAGCTGTGCATGAAGTGTGATTTTATCGTGGGTGAAGCAAAACAGTAAAAGTCAGAGGGAATTCATGACGATGTTTACGTGAAGCGTAGTTTGGATCTTCTTTTGCTGCTGGTTCAGTCAATAGTTTTATCTCTCTCCAAACAATAACAGCTTTAGAATCAGCGCAAAAAGGGCGTGAACACAAAGCGCTACCCGCCGAAACATCAGAATCAGCGAGCTGTCGGCTTTCAGCACCAACCGTGTCCGTGCAGTTGTTGTGCCAGAAAGTGATTGCCGTCCGCGGGAACGTGCGCAGACGCTTAAAGCTGCAGCGCCCGTCAGGTGAGAAAGGCGACATCTCACTGATTCTGATCCGCGGGTCCGCACTGTGTGTTTACATCCTTGTGCAGAATCCGTGTACCTGCTCTCATTTACTGTCTTAGCTGTTTGGTGGTTGTTGAAATTTTGTGAGGTTTCACCTGAGATTCTGGCGTTTCGGACAAAATAAATTTACATTAAAAAAATCGATTCAGGATTTTAATGAATCGATTTCACGTTATCCAAGCCAGAATCGATTTTAGTCGATGAATCGATTATTAAAACCCACCCCTAGTGTGCAGTTCCTGCTTTAAATGCATTCAAAATCTAAGTGATAAGAGGCCAGAAATGTTTGAACTCGCTTATGAACCTACATCACTGAGGCCGTCTCTCCTGCATGAAGTCCAGGTGCTGGTTTTCCAGTGTGTGCGTCTGATGGCCCAAAGCTGACTCAGAGCCGTAACACCATCAATGGCTGCAGTATGGAACAGATGTGGGTGTGTCCTCATCTCCCAGAGGAGTCCAAATCGTCATCAAACAGCCCTACAGACACACAAACATGTGAAAATATAAACAACCAGACTATCAGCAGTGATTTAAGTACTTTAAGACCTCTGTGAAAATCATTTACAGTATATATCACAGAATTTAAGGCCTTTATAATCACAGAGCATACAGAGAAAAGTACTAAACTGAATCAATTTCAGCTTTCATTTTTCATGATGTATATTGTATTAATAATTAAATTTCATTATCTGTATCTTTACCACACATTTACCACACAGGTGTAGATACTGTAGGTAGGTTCAGTGAATGCTTACATTCCACTGATTAGAATATACTGGACATTCAAAGCTAAGATTCAGCGCACTGTGTTAGAGGCTGGGATTTGATGAATTCATCATATATACAACCTTTGATCATCATTTATGTCCAGTTGAGAATGAATCTGTGCACTCACATATTAAATGAACTGAAATCAGTAGTGTGATCTCCAGTCTTGCTATAAGGAATGAGAGAACTGACAGCTGTTATTTTAATCAGCCTGTCTCAGTTGTTTTAACTCTAAGTACCATAGAGTAATGTGGTAACATCTGGACTGACGAGTTTACTGTCAGCATTGTAATCGCTAGTTTAAAGGCTGTAGGTTGCAGCCATTGCTCTAACACCGTATAAATGTAACAGGCCTCAGTGCTGGTTCTAACAGTCTGAGCTGCTTCCAGCTTTATTTGTGAAGAGTACAGCAGCTTACAAAACACGTAGCGAGCTCGTACAGCTGCGACGTAAAACTTTCATTAGCTAAGATGACCTTAAAATAACGGGCTACGCGGCGGTGATGCTAGCGTTAGCCATGTTAGCACCTTACCTTCAACAGGTGGTCAGACTGTGTAGACAGGCACTCAGTCAGAGGTTGGCTCTCCGTTTCGCTGCAGGGTCCCTTCATTCTTCACATATCCGTGTCGAGCCGAGTGTAAATCCCGACGCTGAACGGCCTTTGTACAAGCACACACGCCGTAGCAGGGCGAAGCTATGAGCTAGAAAAATCCAGGCTGGCAGACAGCCTGTGTCTGACCAACCAATCAGAGAGCTCCTTACATCCCACGGTGTGGCTAATTTGAATAGCCTCCAGCAAATTGTTAATCGAAGAGCTAATCCAGCAGCTAATCCAGGAGCTAATCCAGCAGCTAATCCCGGAGCGAACAGGAAAGGGAAATGGATTTTGAACTGCAGTTTATTAAATTGCAAGTGGAAAAAGGATTTTGAACTGCAGTTTATTAAATTGCAAGTGGAAAAAGGATTTTGAACTGCAGTTTATTAAATTGCAGGTGGAAAAAGGATTTTGAACTGCAGTTTATTAAATTGCAGGTGGAAAAAGGATTTTGAACTGCAGTTTATTAAATTGCAAGTGGAAAAAGGATTTTGAACTGCAGTTTATTAAATTGCAAGTAGAAAAAGGATTTTGAACTGCAGTTTATTAAATTGCAGGTGGAAAAAGGATTTTGAACTGCAGTTTATTAAATTGCAAGTGGAAAAAGGATTTTGAACTGCAGTTTATTAAATTGCAGGTGGAAAAAGGATTTTGAACTGCAGTTTATTAAATTGCAAGTGGAAAAAGGATTTTGAACTGCAGTTTATTAAAGTGCAATTGGAAAAAGGATTTTGAAATGCAATTGGAAAAAGGATTTTGAAATGCAGTTTATTAAATTGGAATTCAAAAATGAATTTACAATTGCAGAATTTATTCTACAATTCATTATTAAAGCACAGAAATTTTTATTTCGATGCGCGTGGCTCTTGTGGTCCTCCATAGAAGAGAGAGAGAGTAAGTGAGCGAAAAAGAGAGTTTTGATACTTGAGAGATTTGTGACGTTTATCGTGTTTGGAGTCTCAAGTTAGTGTGTTGTCTTGTGTAGTTAGTGTGTAGTGTAGTCGTTTTGTTTTGTGTGTCAGTTCTACTAGTCAACATCACAGTTGCTGCAAAAAAGCCACCAAAGGCAGATTGCAGTGTAAACGCTGAGTGACACACCTGCTGTCAGACCTGCGGGATTGATCCCTGTGCTGTTCTAATCTGTTATAGTGGACACAAACTATTTTTTGGAGTTGTATAAATAATTTGTGTGTCTTCATATTTGATGCAGAACACCTGATTGTTCTGTAAATAGTTTTGAATGGTTATATAAAAAAAACGTCTGAGCCTTGGCTGCATTTTTAGGTAAATAGTACCATATAACTTTGTTGTTTGCAAAACTTGTTCATATTTTTTAAAAATGTACAATTTCTATTTGCATTTCAAGTTATGAAAATGATTCCTTAAACATGCTTGTGGCTTTTACAGTCAAAAATATCACTTTCTACTCGTATTTTAAATTTCGTCTGAATTTAGATAAATTGTGCTGACACATTATGTCAAAATGAGTAAATAACAGATTGGCAAGATAAACAGTTTTTAAAGGCGAAATATAGAGGCCAAATCAAAAGTAGTCAAAAACGGCCAATTATACCCTGGACTACAGAGGGTTAGCGGCTAAAAGCAAAGTTGTCACCAAGTACTGTTTATATTTGTGTGTATTGCTGCAGCTTTTTTGAGTATTAATTTTGTGCCTTTGGGTGAAATAATAGTAATATGAGTGATCCATATGGTCACAAAGAATAGCCACTTGTTTCTGTGCTACCAAAGTTCCCCGGCTTTCATTCAAAATGTGTTTATCGCCACCTACACATTAAACTACTTAAACAGTCAGTGCTGTTCTCCATGCCTGTCTGACTTGATGTTATTAGCACAAACACTTTAAAGGTGATCATTTAGGACTTCAGGAATAATACAGACAACAATGTAGTTAGCAACAAAACAGTTTTTATTGGGAAATAACTTAAAAAACAAACAAACATCTGTCTCCTATTTTTTGTCACACAGAAAAGAAGCATCAATATCTGATGAGAAGACTTTCTTTATTTTTTGTTTTTGTTTTTTTCAACAGGAGAAGAATATCTCTAACAAATTGATATATTCACATTTCCATCCATCCATCCATCCATTCACTGCCACTTATCCTTTTCAGGGTCGCGGGGGGCGCTGGAGCCTATCCCAGCTTTCATAGGGTGAGAGGCGGGGTACACCCTGGACAGGTCGCCAGTCTGTCGCAGGGCTAACACACAGGGAAAGACAACCATTCACACTCACATTCACTCGCACATTCACACCTAGTGGCAATTTGGACTTTCCAATTAACCTATTCCCACAAGCTTCATGTCTTTGGACGGTGGGAGGAAGCCGGAGTACCCGGAGGGAACCCATGCAAACACGGGGAGAACATGCAAACTTCACATTTTTAAGTGAAATGTGCATTTTGAGTTTATACACTATGTATATAAGGTGACCGTTTCCTTTTGCAGTATTTTTGTGTGGTGCGTTTTTCGATGTCCTAACAAAAGGGGAGCAAAGGTGTCTTTTCATATGGTCTTACTGAGGTGATGCAAATTGAAACATGCATTCTTTTTTTTCTTTTTTTTTGGCAGGGGGGGGGGAGGTGCTGGAAAAGCTTAAAAAGGGACCTTGAAAGTGCTTAAAAGGTGCTTGAATTTGACCCTGAAAAAAGTGTACAAACCCTGGTAAAAATAACATGATTTTAAATGTATCTAAATCCAAATCTATGTTAATTAGAAGCAGATTAGTCAACAGCCGGCAACTGAGTCTTTCCATAGCCAGTGTTAGAACACGTCACCCAGATTAAACTACTCGGCGTTACCATAAATCACCACCTTTCATGGTCTCAGCACATTGACGGTTTTTAAGAAAACGGGACAAGGCATAACTATGGCTATGAAATGCTCTTTCTGTATCACTTCTTCAATTATGAAAGATGTCATTAATGCACTAGTAATGTCTCATCTGGAGTTTTGTTCAATCATTTGGTCAGCAGCTAATAAGACAGATCTTAACAGACTTCAGTTAGTCCAGAATAAGGCGTCCAGATTAGTGTTAAGATGTTCATACTATACTAATATTGATAAAATGCATAATAAACTTTCTTGGCTATATATATTCTGTGGCTTACTTGTAGTTATAAAGAAAGCAATTCTGTTAAACACACCACATTTATTTCTGCTCAGCTGCAGTATCCAGATGAAATACATAATCATATTACACAGTTTTCAACAAACTGCAATTTAGTAAATGCTCGAGTTAAAAGTAACTTTGTGTAAAACTGTTATATATAGAGCAACTTTTAAGTGGAATAAATTGCCTTATAAAATTAGAGAATTAGCAACTATTCAAAACTTCAATGAACACTTAAAAGTCGATTTCCAGAGTTTTTAGTTGTTTTGTTTGTTATTGTAAGAGAATATTTGTTTTTGAAATTTGTGTAATGTGCCTCAATGTTATTGATATTATTATTGTCCTATTATTATTGATTGCTTATATTTTAACAATTGTGAAACTGTGGATGTAAGAGCCAAATTATGTGGATATCTTGAATCCACTTTATTGTATAATAATTTATGTGATTGTATTTGACGGAAGACGAGCAACATCTGTTGTGGAAGCTAATGGGGTTCCTTTTGAATAAACAAATAAACAAAAATAATTCATGACTGTTTAAACACTAAAATCATGCCCATCCCTCCTGATTGTATACACACACACACACACAGACACACACACAATTTTATATTATTTTATAATTTATATTATTTTGTTGTTTCCTATTACATATTTCTATAATTTTTGTAGATTTATATATAATCATTTACTGATAAGAAATCCTATGTTTGTTTATTTGTTTATAGGTTGGATGTAATGTGTTAGAACTACCAGCAGGTGGTGATAAGAGACCTTTAAGGTGTTTGGTGCCACACTCCACCTTCAGGTTTAAAACTAGTGTTAATGGAGGGAGTTTGAAGGTTCAGTTTGTTCCATGACTGCATTTCACTCACTGCCTCTGTTTGTATCTCTGTCACTGCAGGACCAACATGGAGCGAGAAGTCAGCGGTCTCAGGAGGCCGACAAACCTCACAGAAGAAAGAGAGAGAAAAAACACACCTGTGACGAGTATGGGAAGGATTTTACTAGGAAGAATTCACTAAAACAGCATCAGGTCATCCACACTGGAGAGAGACCGTTCAGCTGTGACTTGTGTGGAAAGTCTTTTTCCTTGAAGGGTTACCTAAAAAAACACCAACTCATCCACAGTGGAGTTAAAGCATACAGCTGTGATCAGTGTGGCAGAGCTTTTACTCAAAGTGGCCAATTACAGAATCATCTAGTTACCCACTCTGGAATTAAGGCATACAGCTGTGACGAGTGTGGGAAGGAGTTTACTGGGAAGGCTGAACTAAAACAGCATCAGGTCATCCACACTGGAGAGAGACCGTTCAGCTGTGACTTGTGTGGAAAGACTTTTTCCAGGAAGGATTCCCTAAAACAACACCAACTCATCCACAGTGGAGTTAAAGCGTACAGCTGTGATCAGTGTGGCAGAGCTTTTAATCGAAGTAGCAACTTACAGAATCATCTAGTTACCCACTCTGGAATTAAGGCATACAGCTGTGACATCTGTGGAAAAACTTTCAGCCAGAGAGGGAACCGAAATAGACACCTACGCATTCACACCAGACATGATGTGTACTGCTGTGAACAGTGTAGCAGACAGTTTATAACTGACACACAGTTACAACAACACGTTTACCCACACTGAGGGACGACCTTATAAATGTGACCTGTGTGAGAAAACCTTTAAATCTCCACTTAACCTGAGAAAACACCAACAGATCCACACCAGAAAGAGACTCTACAAGTGCAGTTACTGTGAGGTTTGTATTTATATTTTTATCTTGTCATTTTAGCCTGACTGTTTGGAACAACTCTGCTCATTAAACTGTGTTAGCATGTTAGCAATTCTACTGCATGGAAAAGCAGCTCTTAGGCTACGTTCAGTCTGCAGGTGTTAATGCTCAATTCTGATTTTTCGATCAAATCCGATTTTTTTTTTGTCTGCTTGTTCACACTACAAATAAAATGCGACAGCAAACGCGCTCTAAAGTGAACGCTCAAAGCGTCCCGCATGCGCAAAAGAAGACGTCACACACAACGCGCTCTGTTTAGACCCAGAGCAAACAATATTGTTTGACTGATGGCCCTTTAATATAAAGACTTCGGACTTTTTTAAGTTATTTTGTTATTTACATAATAATGTAAATAACCTAATAATGATCCTTACTGCTGTTTTAGAGGAGCGGTGCTTCAAAGGATAGTTGCAGATTTCTGTCAGAATCTGCAGATTATACAGTACAAATAAAATGTTCACGATTCTCCAACGTGGTCTTCCCAACAGTTTCACTAACATCTACACTGGATGGCCAGGAAGTGTTCACGATGTCGTCTCGGGCGCTTCTCCGGCGCTGATAATTGGCGTCTGTCTTGTGTCAGTGACGTAAAAGACGGATTTAATGCGACTTGACCGTTCACACAGCAGTCGCTTTCTAAAACATCGGATATGTATCGGATTCATTATCACATACGAAATTGACCCAGATTGGATTTGAAAATATCGGATTTCGTTCACACTGTCATACCATGATCATGAGACTAAAGTCATCTCACTTTGGTAATGTAAATATAATATGGCCAATATTATAGATATTTTATTAATCACTCAGAACGTAGCTCTGAGCGATTATTCAGATTTTTATGTCAGTTATGATTTTAGTATTACTGTAGTATTATGGTGGTAGTATTATAGTTATTGCAGCCCAGTAAACTGAGTGTGTTAACTGAAACAGTAAAATGTAATTGGACGTCTGCAGAGATGCTCTTTATTTCAGGCGACGTTCAGGATAAAATGTTGAAGGACTGACTTACACTGTCTTTGTGTCTTTGTTTAGAAGCAGAGCGACACAGATGGATCCAGTTCCCAACCCTGTCATCACTGTGGTGGTGGGAAAGACTTTCGTTGTGACCTCTGTGGAAAAAGTTTCAGTTGGCAAGCCGCCCTAAAAATACATCAACGTAGACACACTGGAGACAAACTGAAATACTGCAAAGAATGTGGGAGAAGCTTCACCACATCAAGTGAGTTAAAACAACATGAACTGATTCACAGTGGGGTTAAAAAGCACCTCTGTGATCAGTGTGGGTCATCCTTCACCACTGCAAGTCAGCTTAAAACACACCAACGAGTCCACACAGGAGAGAAACCGTACAAGTGCAGACACTGTGACAGAAACTTCTCACATTCAGGTCATCGTAACAATCATGAACGTGCACACATGGAAGGAAACTACAGCTGTGACCAGTGTGACAAGAGCTTCAGGAATCTCAGTTCATACTCTGAACACAAACGATCCCACGTTACTAATAAACTGTTTCACTGTTACCAATGTGCCAAAACATTCACCTCATTGTCTGCTCTGTGCAAACATCAGCGTGATCACTCAGGGCTGAAATCACTCCCATCACTGGATCACAGTGAATCTGAAGAGGCAGAAAGATCCTCTGGTTTCAGTGTCAGACTCAAAAAGCTTGAGATCAGGCTCCACAGAGTTCAGATAGAATCATTTAAACTTGTGTTGAACTGAACTGGTTGCTGGGCTGAACTTCTACATAATACAGATTTACATGGGATCTTATTTTCTGTCGTTTTACTGAGTCAGTTTTGTCCTTTTTTCTCTGTCCTGGTTTTGCTCGTCTGTAAATAATTGAAACTCAGTCAAATAGTTCATTGTTCTCCAGCAAAACGTTTTGGAAACTCATGTTTAACCTTTAAAACTCTGACATGTTTTAGCACACAAGGCTTCATCGGGGAGTTCACTCATGATTGGACCATGAGAATAAAGGTTTTTAGTTCTTTCAAAGAGAGTCTTGGAGCTGTTTGAGGTTTTTGTTTTTTCTGAAACCACCTGAAAGAAAAACTATTTTTCTTGCTTTATGTAGTGTGGAAGTTTTTAATGTTTCTTTCATCTGTGATGTTCTTGAATGTGTTCACATGAAGATGGTACAAATAAACTGTCCTTTTAGCTTTAGCTCCTAATTTATTCATTATTTATGGATGTAGCACAGCAGCAGTTTCTTGATTAACACATGGAGGGCTCGGGATCTGATGGTAAATAATGTTTTGTGTCCTTGTACACATCATACAGCTCAGCTGTTCCACAGATGTCAGGTTTACACAGTGGGATGGTTTGTAAGAACGCAGCTCTCCTGTGGATAAATCCTTACTCTTAGCCTCAGGACCTCACACAGTCCCAGCAGGTTTGGTCAGAAGATTTATCCCTTATACCAAAACATCAGAGTCTCCTTTGCTGTGCTGTTTTCACAAAGAAACTTAAACTGAAGACCTGCACTTACAATGTTTTAATTAGTTTAGCAGATTCAGTGTCTCCATGATCGAATCTGCTGTTTTTGTGCTGCTGTTGGTAGAAAGCCGGTTAATACTGAAATGAACTGGCTGCATGCATCTCTGAATGTAAATTGGTGCACTACACTTAGTAAATCTCACTCATGGCCAAGAAATTGAAATAAATCTTGTTTCCCTGCTGGATAGTGATCCACTGTAACTCTGCTCCTCCTTCCTGTTTAGGATTTCTGTGACTGAAGGAAAATTCCCTCCATCCATCACTTATCCCAGCTAACCAAAGTAAAATAAAGTTTTGATCATCTTAAAAAAGCATTACAATAATGGGCATTACCAATGCAAACTGAATAATACAGAAGATGAAAGAATAGACTTTGATCAGTTAATAAAGCTCATGGTCTTGATTCATTGTGGCTGCTACACAGATACTTCTGGGTCACTTCTCTCAGTTAGGAACCTTCCTCACCAAAACTGACTGTTGGACCACACCCCTGGTTTCATGAGAAATTGTTTCAGCCATGATTTCTCTTCCTGTATTTCAGAGTAAAGACTGAAGTGACCAATGGAAATATGGTTAAAAAACGCAATGTGAGAGAGACGTTGAGGTCCTTAGAAGTTATCCTGGGTTTTTCTGTCACCCTGCTAGATGTTACACACCTTTTTATTGGACTGATTTCTACTGCTGGACTACTCCTGGGGAGAGTAACAATACTCTTACTAATTAGCTCCCTTTCACACCTTTGGAGATATTTATTTTTGTGCTTGCAGCGCTGTGAGCCAGAACAGCAAGAGAAAAATCTGCAACAGCGACGAGCCGAATGCTTAAATGAATCCCAGCAGCTGCACATGTGCTACGCTGATTTAGAGGATATCTTTGCTCTGGATTTATATTTATACTCTTTCATTTCTATATGATTCTAATTGCATCTAAACGAAGATGATTCAATTTGATACATTTTGAAGGCTCTTCGTGCTCAGGTGTAAATGAGACGTAATATTTGCTCTTGGTTTGGTTCTCCTGTACAGAACCTTGCAGTACAACAGAAACCTAAAAATATTATTTGTAGTTGTTATTCTTAGTTGTTCTGCTGCCTAAATACCACAGGGTCTATTTATGAAGTTATTGAGCTGCACATACTTTACAACCTGCTTAAGTTCGAGGTCACAGTGTCTGTAGAGCAGCTGGAACATAATAAAGTCTACAGGTTAAAGTTTTCTCTTCTCTTATTGTTCTTTCTGCTGCTTGGTTTGATGGATCTGAGAGCTTTTGTTTTTATTTTTGTTATTTAATTGTCATTAATATTTTACTCTTTAGAAGCTTTAAAATAGTGTTTGTGTTTGAAAAAATGGATTTAAGAATTGAACAGAAACTTCTGTCCTTCTGAAAATCGCCCCAAGGCACGGAGACAAACTCAAAGGATGCAACCTGTAACTTTCTCTTCCTTCATGTCAGTACCATCATCGATTATTTATATAAAATGCATATAGCAACAGTAACACTTTAGTTTGGATTTCATGATTTCTGTAACTGGAAAATATTATTTTGTTTAAAGACAGAAGTGACCGCATAGTTGCAACATTAAAGTGAAATATTTAATAGTCTAATAACAGATTAAATGCTGTGTTGAGGCTGTCGTTTCAGGAGGAGAGAAGCTGCAGAGAAGCGTGTAAGACTGCAAGTCTGCTTCCTGTTCCCAACTCTGGATAGTCATATTTTAGGGGGTTTAATAAATTTGTCCATATTTCTAGAAATGAGAGCTGCTCCATCCAAAGTGGGATGGATGCCGTCTCTCCTAACAAGACCAGGTCTCCTCCAGAAGGTTTGCCAATTATCTATGAAGCCCACATCGTTTCTTGGACACCACTCAGACAGCCAGCAACTTAAGGAGAACATGTGGCTAAACATGTCACTCCTGGTCTGTATCCCAATTCAGGGTCTGCAGCCTTAAAGGCCGCATTTCACAGCAACGCAACGAAGGCTGTCCCAATTCGAAGGCTGCTTGAAATGCAGCCCTCAAATGCGTCCTTCATTTCCCTGAATTTTAAGGATGTGTCGGTGTAGACTTCGTGGCCCAACATATCCCAGATTACATAGCGCGGCAGTGGGTGTGGATAATTTTGCCAAAAAAAACAGTGGAAGCGGAGCGGCCAAAGAGTAAACATTTAAAAGTAAGTACTGATATGATGTCTCAACAGGACCTGGAAAAACTAGTCCATGCATTCATTTTTAGTAGGCTTGATAACTGTAACAGCATCTTTACAGGTCTACCTAAAAAATCAGTCAGACAACTGCAGCTCATTCAGAACTCTGCTGCTCGAGTCCTCACTAAGACCAAAAAAGTGGACCACACCAGTCCAGCTCTGAGGTCTTTACTCTGGCTGCCTGTCCGTCAGAGGATAGACTTTGAAGTTCTGATGCTGGTCTCTAAAGCTCTGAATGGTTTAGGACCAAAATACATCAGTGACCTGCTGACCCAGTATGAACCTTCCAGATCCCTCAGGTCATCTGAATCCGGTTTTTATCAGTTCTTAGAGTCAGAACCAGACACGGAGAAGCTGCTTTCAGCTTTTATGCTCCATATATCTGGAACAAACTCTCAGAAAGCCTCAGATCAGCTGAAACACTCAGTTTATTCAAATCCAGGTTGAAGACTCACCTATCAGCTGCATTTGAATAAAGCACCAAATCCACACTTTTAAGCTTAATTTTTTTAATCAATTTTAAATCATGCTTTTTATTTTTGTTTTTTAATGTCTCTGTAAAGCACTTTGAATGACCTTGTTGTTGAATTGTGCTATATAAATAAACTTGCCTTGCCTTACTGAATATTATGTCACTTATTTATGTGCAAATGTTGAATAATGAAGAACATTAAAACATTACAGTTGACCACGTCGGCAAAGTTATGTGACATTAGTGATGTTTGTACTAACTTGGTTTTAAAGCCTTTACTTTAAAATATTCGCCGTTCAATAGTCGACCTTAATCTTACAGAGCATGTGATGATTTTATAGATAAAGTCAGTCATATAGCCACAAAACCAACAAGCTGAAAGTCAGTGATGCTGCTCAGTTTGCAGTTCTGAATATCACGGCACCAGTGGCGTGTCCAGTGGGGTGGCCTGCCCCTCCCCCCCTGCCAGACTGGCCACCCTAGGTGCCAATAAACAATAAAACAATAAAATTCAATGAAATGTCAAATGTACAATTATGTTTTCACAGTGAAGCTCAGATACCTGAGTGCAAGTGAATGCAGAATCGGCTTCTGCTCTATGAGCATCACGGTAGCAAAGGTAGGAGAGCCAAGCACGAAAGAGGCACCGCAGAAAACAATTTTTCGGAGAAAGATTAGCAGGTTAAGATAGCTGGACTGGCCATCGGGCATACCGGGCATTTGCCTGGTGGGCTGATGACTTATTTCTTTATTTTTTTTGTAACAGCATGAACAATGAGAAATGGTGGATTCGCCAGATGCTGGCCGATGTGTAAAAATAAGTCAGTTGTTTGGTGGTGGCTATGGCGGAGCTTCCACAGAGGCCAGCAGGTGGATGAGGGAAGGGGAGGCAGGAGGAGGAGACACCCGAGGCTGGCTGGGTAACATTTATGAAGAATTTTATATGAGATTTCCTTCACCTTGTTTACACCTTGTTTACAATTAGATATTTATGGGGGATCATCCAGACTGTCTTCCAGGTGATATCTGGAACATGTCGGTTCCAGTAAGATATTATATATATGGGAGAGACACGATATCTTCTAGGAATAATTCCTAGAAGATATCGTGTCTCCCAGCCAGTCACTATATGGTAACATTTAAAAGAGACATAAATACTAATTGAACTTTCTGTGGGGATCATCCAGAAACTGTGGCACATCTTTTTTGGTACTGTTCCTCTACACAGAGATTCTGGAAGGAATTTAGCAGTTTTGTTATTGTCCATATTTTAAGGGAGTTTTCTTAATGATGGGAAAATGTTTTACTCTGTTTCTTTAAGTTCCCCAGGAAGAATGATAAATGGGTTTTTTAAATAAATTTGTTAATACGTTTAGCTAAATATTTTATCCATAAATGTAAGTTTATTAATAAAACACCATATTTCTGCCTTTTTATAAGGATATGGAATTGTACATACAGTCAATATCAGACTCAACCAACAAAAAGCCTCTCAGAACAATATATATATGTTGATTTTTGCACGTACTCATATGATAATTTTTTTACCCCTGATTTTGTATGTTCATGTTCTGTTCTTTCGCAAACTTCATCTGTTTGTATGTTCTACACTCATTGTGTTTCAATAAAGTTCAATTAAAAGAAAAGTACGTTCTAAATGAAGCTTCAGACGTCACTAATCACGTGACTCTGGCCAAACGAATCAAGCCTCGACACAGTGCTTCTGAAGCAGCGTGTTGATCTTTTTGACACACGCACCGGAGCGTCAGCTTCAAGCGGACCATCACTACCTCTCACATCTAAAGGTAAGTGCCAAGGTAACTTTGAACTGAGTTCAGTCAATCTTGAGTTTTTCGAAGTTTTCTGTTGCTCTCTGTGAGAGAAGACCGTTAAAGGCGAGGCTCTCCAGAGTGTAGCAAAACAGGAAACCACAGCTGTGTGTGTGTAAGTGTGCAAACGAATAGATTAGAAGTGCAAGTGAGCCACGAGTATAGAAAGGTCAAGTTTCGTGAGTTGTTTTTCTCACC
The DNA here is from genome assembly GCF_013358895.1 of Oreochromis aureus. Lineage (NCBI taxonomy): Eukaryota > Metazoa > Chordata > Actinopteri > Cichliformes > Cichlidae > Oreochromis > Oreochromis aureus. The sequence continues at coordinate 28,675,216 of NC_052950.1, forward strand.
ACTGATCACGCGCTCAACACTCTACACATACTTGCATCACACGTGCGCTCTCAAGCATCAGTATTGTACAATTCTGGGCGTCACGTGAGTTGCAGCTGTTACCATATGTAACGTGAGGGTTCACTCGATGGTTTGGAATCTCTCTGAATAATTAGGAACAGCAAGAGGGAGACGGATAACTTTTTAGCAGCCTCTTTACTCTCAGCACACAGCAACAACCCACCAACACTTCCTGTGTACCGCCCTCATGAATACTTCACTAGCCTATCAGAAGCCAGGAAATCTTATACTCAGATCAGAACAGGAAAAACAACTAGGTAGATATAACACATACTTATTACTGGTTTGAATATGCATGCCTAAACATTCAAACGTGTAAACATGTAAATATCAAAACAAGTAACCACCAAATAGCTACATAACTGGCTTTATAACCTTTGTAAACACCTTTTTGTATACCAAATAAGATTTAAATTCACTTCTACACTTTACACCATATAACGGAAATCTCCATTGTTCTGTAGCAGTGGTTCTCAAACGTTTCACAATGAGTTTCACGCTTACGAGCGACATCAAAGCGCAGTAGTATAGGCAGTAGCGGTTTTTGATACGGGCAGTTTTCATTTTCGCTGCACAACTAAAGCGTGCAATTTACTTTGTGTGCACTCAAATGGAGTCGAGTCAACCAGCGTCACCTCTGGCCAAGTACCATAGCCTACAGCCAGATTAACTTGTGACACACACAGTAGCGGTTTTTGATACGGGCAACACGGGCACTTGCCCGTATCAAAAAATCGTGGTGGGGGTTAGTTGTCTGTGCTTAATGATTGGTTTTGGTCTTGACAATCCTCATTGCTGGCATTGCATCTTTCAATGCCAGCAATGCCGGGTGTCAGGGCTCAAACCTTTTGTGTTTGTTTCCAATAAGTTGCCCACCTCTGGAAGTAAAAATGTGTTGTTTTGAGATGAACATATGAGACACTTTGACTCTTCAGTGCAGTGTGGAGCCTAACAAAGATCTGTTTTGTGTCCCAGCTGATCAGCAGGAGGAGAAGAGTTTGACGGAGCAGCAGAGGAACATTTTCAGCTACTTGGACTCCACTCAGCCACTACAGAGAAAACAATGAGCTCAACACAGAAGGTGACAGACAGAGCAGGGCGATATGACCAAAAATATTTATCACGATATACATTTGAAAATTTGTGATAACAATATAACTAACGATATAATTGACTAGGGCTGCACGATTTTGCATAAAATGAGAATCACGATTTTTTTGCTTAGAATTGAGATCACGATTCTCTCACGATTTTCTTTTCCAATATAAATATTTATTGCACTTATTAACTGCACATCAACTTCGTAACAGTTGAGACAGAACATAAAAACAATAAATAAACATAAAAACAAATGCCTCACTTTTTGTGGTTGCCGCAAAATGTTGTACTGCTTGAAATTCCGTCTCCACCGTTGCTCGACACTGCGTGTATAGAGCAGGTAGTGCAACAATAGAAAAATAGTTGCGAGACTGTGTAGCGTTTGTCTAGGGTGTTGATCATTTTTCTTAAATCCCTCGTTTTGCACAGTTGTTGATGGGAGCCATATCTTTGGTCAGGTGATAAGTAATAGCCTCCGTAATTTCTTTGTGCCTGCGGGAGTTCGAAGTGTATAGTGTTACCGCGCCAGATCCGCGGCTCCGAACCGTAGTAAGGAAACCTCTGGCAGTTACTTGAAGGTTTCGTGACTGGCTCGTAGCCGGCAACTAGCTTACTGTACAGGTCAACTCCGCTAGTAAAAAGATCGAAGGAGGCGTAGGAAAACTGCTTCACCGAACTTTATTTCTTCTCCAAGGCACGAAGGTTCCCGTTATTGATGTTTGGGTGGTTGACCGGGATGGATTTTCTCCTGTCACTTTCTCGTCATCCCTGACGTGTTCTCCGTTGTTTTTCCTGCCAATTTGAGCATCACACGGCACAGCTTCTGTATCACGTGGTATAAGGCTCCGCCCTTGTCATTTGTTGAGCAGGAAGAGTGAGCGCTTGTTTTCATGTAGATTACGTCCCGGATCAAAATGCGGTACAATCGTCGTCGTTTTTTTTTTTTTTTTTAATCGTTGTGATTTGGAAACGAGATCGCACATAAGTATGAATCGAGATTGCGATTTTCTAACGATTAATCGTGCAGCCCTATAATTGACACTAGACAAAATACTTTACAACTCCACAAAAAACACAGTAATAACGACGGCCTGCTAGCATGCTCTACCACAAATAGTGCTTTGTTGTGTATCTGATGGACGAAAGCTAAACCAGTTCCACACCACTGAAGTTAGGGCTGTGCGATATGACCAAAATCTCATATCCCGATATTAAGACATCTATTGTCGATAACGATATAAATTACAAAAATGTAACATTTTCTGTAAATTCTGTGAATCTCGGGCAGCTCGACTTGCGTGAAGTGTTTCCAGCTGGGCGTCGCTACCTGGAGTCGAGTGTTTTAGCTGATGCATGAAACTATACATTTTTAGACATAGGTTGTAACGGCCGCCGTTTTCTTTGTGAGTATTTATTACACAGCGTGCTGCGGGGAAAAGCCTGTTCTAACGTTTGAGTCTAAGGTTTATTTTTTTAGCACCTGACGGCTCTTTTTTGCTTCTCATCCGTAATAGATTCAGTTTATTTTGAAAAGTCTCAACAGGATCTTGAGCTTTATTGTGAAAGGTTTATGTGGAAAATAAACAGGCGGACACGCCGTGGTTTTACCGTCGTTGTTGCTAACGACAACGCATAAAAACAGGCGCTTGTCCATCCGTAGTGTGGTTATATTAAATATAAGAGAAAGAGAGAACTTTAAGAAATTAATATAGCCACTACAGTGACCATCAAAATGATGAAAAAATATTGCCGTAAACAGTTTATTTTGCGACACCACGAAACAAACGATAGCGTAAAATGAAACGATAGACGTTTTTATATCGTCATCCGATATATATTGTTATATCGAACAGCCCTAACTGAAGTTGCAGCGTTTTTACAAACCAATTCTGGTTCACGTGTTTCATTCAACGATCCGCTTTCACCCTTCTCATTCTCCGTCGCCGCCATGCTTTTTCCTCCATGTGCGTGTGAAAACAAATACACTGCGCATGCGCGTTTACCCATATTTTATTGTGATATTTCATTTTCTTATCGTTGCCCAGCATTATACCAGTATTACTATGAACGGTATGATATGGCCCAGCTGATCGTGCACTAATCACACATTAAAATGAGTAAAAGAGGCAAAACTGTGTGCCAGAGTCAGGGGTCAGCGTTTGTTTTTATGTCACAGCACCAGAACGATTGCAGGTGCTCATAAGTAGTTACCATAAATCACCACCTTTCATGGTCTCAGCACATCGACTCTGTTTTTAAGAAAACGGGACAAGGCATAGCTATGGCTATGAAATGCTCTTTCTGTATCACTTCTTCAATTATGAAAGATGTCATTAATGCACTAGTAATGTCTCATCTGGAGTATTGTTCAATCATTGGGCAGCAGCTAATAAGACAGATCTTAACAGACTTCAGTTAGTCCAGAATAAGGCGTCCAGATTAGTGTTAAGATGTTCATACTATACTAATACTATACTAATAAAATGCATAATCAACTTTCTTGGCTTCCTGTACAGGCTAAAATATTCTATGGCTTACTTGTAGTTATAAAGAAAGCAATTCTGTTAAACACACCACATTTATTTCTGCTCAGCTGCAGTATCCAGATGAAATGCATAATCATATTACACATGTAGCCTTGGCTATATAAGTAGCTCATTATTTAACTAGTTCATTTATATTGATAATTAAATGCAAATGTTCACTGTGTTAAATAATGTGTATACAAATGCCTGTAAGGTATCTGATGTGTGTCAGTTAAATGCACAACCTTTTTATTTGTATTTTGAGGTTTATGTCATTATTTGTGATATGGTATTGATATGTACTACAGCTCCAGTGAATCCTGAAGTAGTCTCAGGTAGAGGGGGTGGGAGTAAGTGGGGAGCCGTGTGCACTCTGCAGGAAGCGAGAGAGACGAGAGCTGAACAGTGTCGAGTGAACGCAGAGTTCATAGAAGGGCGACAGACTTATTTTCGGGTTGACAGATAGTTAGCTCGAGCCACGACTCAGGCCTGCGATGAGGGGTTTGCTAGCAGAAAGACTGTAGCACTTGAGGTGTGTGTGTGTCGTTGAGAGTGCGTGTGGGCCCACAATATTATTTGATTATTTTGTTTCTGTTGAGGTAGATACCTTACCATTGTTTAACAAACTTTATTAATTTTACTTATTTTCTTTTGTTTTGTTAATTAATTATTCACTAAAGTGGAGTTAACTTTATAATTGACCTGCTTGTGTGTGATTTATTTGTGTAGTTTTATTGCATATTTTATACCATAAGCATTAAAAAGGGAGTATCAGTAGGAAAGTAACAACAGGAACCCAGGGCCCCTCTCAATAGAATGTGGGACGGGTGTTACACACAGTTTTCAGCAAACTGCAATTTAGTAAATGCTTAAGTTAAAAGTAACTTTTTGTAAAACTGTTATATTTAGAGCAACTTTTAAGTGGAATAAATTGCCTTATAAAATTAGAGAATTAGCAACTATTCAAAACTTCAATGAATACTTATATAGAGCACATAAAGCACATATATAAAGCTTTTAGTTGTTAGAATAGAATAATCCTTTAATTGTCCCACTAGGGGAAATTTGGTTGTAACAGCAGCCAAAAAGACACATATACAAACAAACAGTACACAGGACACAGAACAGAAACATACACAATTTTTCTTACATATTTAGAGTCCAGTCTGTCTTCCTGTCTTCTGCCAGTCTGGTGGTTCTGCTGGCTGGGAGCCGGGAGGGGAGAGAGTTCAGCAGTCTCACAGCCTGGTGGATGAAGCTGTTGCTGAGCCTGGTAGTGCGGGAGCGGAGACTTCTGTATCTCTTTCCAGAGGGCAGGAGGCTGAACAGACAGTGCGTGGGGTGGGTTGCATCGTTGACAATTGTGATGGCTTTGCGGGTGAGGCGGGTGGTGTAGATGTCTTGCAGGGAGGGGAGTGGTACACCAACTATCCTCTCAGCTGTTCTCACAATGCGTTGTAGAGCTTTCCTGTTATAGTCAGTGCAGCTACCGCCCCACACAGTGATGCAGCTGGAAAGGATGCTTTCAATGGTTCCTCTGTAGAATGTGGTCAGGATGGGTGGTGGAGCACTTGCCCGCTTGAGTTTGCGCAGGAAGTAGAGGCGCTGTTGTGCTTTCTTGGCCAGTGATGCTGTGTTGGTGGTCCAGGAGAGGTCCTCACTGATGTGCACCCCCAGGAACTTGGTGCTGCTTACCCTCTCCACCGCAGCACCGTCGATGGTCAATGGGGGGTTACAGGTGTGGCCTCTCTGGAAGTTGACAATAAGCTCCTTGGTCTTGCTAACATTTAGCAGGAGGTTGTTGTCTCTGCACCACGTGGTCAGGAGCTCAACCTCTTTCCTGTAGTGGGTCTCATCGCCCTTGGTAATGAGCCCCACCAGCGTTGTGTCGTCCGCAAACTTCACAAGGTGGTTGGAGCTGTAGGTTGGTGTGCAGTCATGTGTCAGCAGGGTGAAGAGCAGAGGACTGAGCACACAGCCTTGTGGAGCCCCCGTGCTCAGGGTGATGCTGTTTGAGACCTTGTTGCCCACGCGCACCACTTGAGGCCTCTGGCTGAGGAAATCCAGCAGCCAGTTGCAGAGGGAGGTGCTGAGGCCCAGTCCGTCCAGTTTACAGATGAGTTGTTGTGGTATTATAGTGTTAAATGCTGAGCTGAAGTCTAAGAACAGCATTCTCACGTATGAGTCTTTCTTGTCCAGATGAGTTAGGGCTGGGTGGAGGGCAGAGCAGATTGCATCCTCTGTGGATCGTTTCGCTCTGTATGCGAACTGGTATGAGTCCAGGGTGGGAGGTAGGGTGGATTTGATGTGTGACATGACTAGTCGTTCAAAGCACTTCATGATAATGGGTGTCAGTGCCACGGGGCGGTAGTCGTTGAAACAGGCTGGGGATGGTTTCTTTGGCACAGGTATGATGGTGGCAGTCTTGAAGCATGATGGGACAGTGGCTTGCCTCAGGGAGATGTTAAAGATGTCTGTGAAGACATCCTTCAGCTCCTCTGCGCAGTCTTTCAGCACACTACCAGGGATGTTATCTGGACCCGCTGCTTTCCGGGCGTTGATGGTGATGAGTGTTCTCTTCACGCTGGCAGCAGACAGGCACAGAGGCTGGTCGTGTGGAGGTGGTGGTGTTTTCTGTGGGCGTGTGTTGTTCTGTGCTTCAAATCGTGCAAAGAAGCTGTTCAGGTTGTTGAGCAGAGTGGTGTCGCTCTCACAGCTATGCGCTGCAAGCTTGTAGTCTGTAATAGCCTGGATGCCTTGCCATAGGCTTTGTGCGTCCTTGCTATCATTGAAGTGGGAGGTTATCTTGTGTGTGTAGTCCTGTTTCGCTTTCCTGATGCCACGGGACAGGTTGGCTCTCGCTGTTCTCAGGCCTATTTCATCCCCAGCTCTGAAGGCCTTGTCTCTGGCCTTCAGCAGCCTGTGGACATCTCCTGTTAGCCATGGCTTCCGGTTGGCTCGAGTTGTGATACTTTTCATTTGTGTAACATCATCAATGCATTTGGTGATGTATGAGCTCACCGTGTCTGTGTACTCCTCAATGTCTATGATGTTATTGTAGGTGGCTGCTTCCTTGAATATGTCCCAATCAGTTGACCCAAAGCAGTCTTGAAGAGCAGAGGTGGCCTCCTGTGGCCACACTCTTACCTCTTTCATAACAGGTTTGATGACCTTCACTCTCTGTCTGTATGCTGGCATTAGCATAACAGTGAGGTGATCAGAGGTGCCGATGTGGGGGAGGGGGATGGCTTTGTATGCTCCATTTTCCTGTGTGTAGACCAGGTCCAATATGTTGTCTCCCCTTGTTGGAAAATGTACATGCTGATGAAACTTTGGGAGAACAGTTTTAAGATCAGCATGATTAAAGTCTCCTGCGAGGATTATGAAACCGCCTGGGTGTGCTGTTTGTTGCTCACTGATGGCCTGATAAAGTTCGTTCAGCGCCGCATTTCTATCGCTGTTGTTGCTAGATGGAGGTATATAACTAGCGACCAACAGGATCGAACTTATCTCCCTGGGCAAGTAGAAAGGGCGACACTTCACGATCATGAACTCCGCCAGTGATGAGCAGTGTTTGCGTACTACAGTGGCATCACGACACCATTCGTCACGGATGTAAACACAGACCCCGCCACCTCGGGTCTTGCCTCCGTCTACAAGAGCCCTGTCGGCTCTGTAGCATGCTAGCTGCTCCAGTTGTATGGCCGAGTCCGGAATGTTGTCATTAAGCCATGTCTCAGTGAAAACTAGCACACAACAGTCACTTACTCTGCGATTCGCTGATCTCAGAAGTCGTATGTTATCCATTTTATTGTCCAGAGATCGTACGTTGGCCAAGAGGATCGATGGTATGGCTGGGCGAGTTGGCTTAGCCTCGAGCCTGACTCGGACACCTCCACGCTTGCCCCGCTTCCTTGTCCTAGCGCACCGCCTTCGACGCCTCCTTGCCCGGGGAGGGGTAGCAGGCGAGTCCGGTGAGTTGCTAGGCCAGCTAGCAGGCTGTCGCAGAAGTCCTATCTCCCTTAGCATCTCAACGTTGGTGTTCAAAACTTGGCAAATCTTGCTTCTCCGAATGTGTAAGAGAGCCTGACGACTGTACACATATTCCGACGTGGACTGACGAGAAACACTTGCAGAAAGACACTTACTTAACGAACAAAACACCGCATTTTCAGGAGAGCGTGAGGTCGCTGCGTCTACACGCGCCGCCATCTTGTCATATCTTGTCTGTTTGTTGGGAGCAATTCTGATTGTACAGTCTGACAGCTGCAGGGAGGAAGGACCTGCGGAAACGCTCCTTCATGCATCTAGGATGCAGCAGTCTGTCACTGAAGGAGCTCTGCAGTTCAGCAGCATTTACATGCATGGGGTGGGAGACTCTGTCCATCAGAGATGTTATTTTGGCCAGAGTCCTTCTGTCTCCCACCACCTGCACTGGGTCCAGGGTGCATCCCAGAACAGAGCTGGCCTTCCTGATGAGTTTATCCAACCTCTTCCTCTCAGCTGCCGATAAACTGCTGCTCCAACATACAACACTGTAAAAAATGACAGATGCCACCACAGAGTCATAGAAGGTCTTTAAAAGCGCTCCCTGGACTCCAAATGACCTCAGCCACCTCAGCAGGTAGAGTCTGCTCTGACCCTTCCTGTAAAGAGCATCAGTGTTGTGGCTCCAGTCCAGTTTATTATTCAGGTGAACACCCAGGTACCTATAAGAGTCCACTATCCCAATGTCCACTCCCTGGATGTTCACCGGTGTCAGTCTAGTGGGTCTGCGTCTCCGGAAGTCCACCACCAACTCCCTGGTTTTCCCGGCGTTGATCAGCAGGTGGTTCTGCTGACACCAGTCAAAGTCCAGAGTCCACTGTCTGTACTCTGAGTCGTCCTCACCTGTGATGAGGCTGACTATGGCAGAGTCGTCAGAGAACTTCTGTAGGTGGCAGCGTGGGGAGTTGATGGAGAAGTCTGCAGTGTAGATGGTGAAGAGGAACGGAGCCAGAACCGTTCCCCGTGGGGCCCCCGTACTGCAGACGACCCTGTCCGACACACAGCCCTGAGTCCTCACATACTGTGGTCGGTCGGTGAGGTAGTCCAAAATCCAGGTAGTGAGGTGATGGTCCACTCCAGAGTTCTCCAGCTTGTCCTTCAGAACCGAGGGAAGAATGGTGTTGAAGGCACTGGAGAAATCAAAGAACATGATTCTCACAGTGCTCCCAGCGGTCTCCAGGTGAGCGAGGGAACGATGTAGGAGGTGAATGATGGCATCATCCGCTCCAATGCCAGGTTGGTAGGCAAACTGAAGTGGGTCCAGTGATGAGCTCACAAGGCGCCGAAGCTGAGCCAGGACCAACCGCTCCAGGGTCTTCATCAGGTGGGATGTCAGAGCCACCGGCCTGTAGCTGTTGAGGTCCTTGGGGCGTGAAGTCTTTGGCACTGGAACAACACAGGAGGTTTTCCAGAGCTGTGGGACTCTTCCCAGCCTCAGGCTCAGGTTGAAGAGGTGCTCCATCACCCCACACAGTTGGTCCGCGCAGGACCTGACGACCCTCGAGCTGATGCCATCTGGACCCGCTGCCTTCTTGGCTTTAATCCTCCTCAGTTCCCTCCTAACCTGGGTGGTTGAGAGAGACAGGCTGGAGCCTTGTGTTGAGTGTGTATTGGATGCTGTTGTTGAGGTTGGGGAGGGGTGAGCAGGGTGAATAGAGGAGGTGTGAAGTGTCTGAGGTGTCAGAGGTGGAACAGCAGCAGTGGGGGTGGGTGAGTCTGCAGCCGATGTTGGAGACTGCCTCATGGCTGAATCAAATCTGTTGAAGAAATGATTCAGTTCATTTGCCCACCTCACATCCCTCCCAGGCAGAGAGTTCTGATGTTTGTGGCCTGAGATGGTTCTGAGGCCTCTCCAGACTTCACCAACGTTATTTTGCTGAAGCTGGTTCTCCATCTTCTGCCTGTAGCTGTCCTTCCCATTCCTTATCAGACCCCTTAGCTCTCTCTGCACCCTTTTCAACTCCTCTTTGTCTTTGGATTTGAAGGCCCTCCTCTTCTGCTTGAGGACAGCTTTAATTTCTGGGGTAATCCAGGGTTTGTTGTTGGAGAAACACCGTACAGTCCTGGTAGGTACGGTGTTATCCACACAGAAATTAATATAGTCAGTAATGCATGTAGTAAGGCTGTCGATGTCCTCTCTGTGGTCGTCACAGATCACCTCCCACACAGTCGACTCAAAACAATCCTTAAGAGCCTCCTCGCTCTCCTCCGACCATCTCTGCACTGTGCGGGTGGCTGGTGGCTCCCTGCGAACTAAGGGCTCATACACAGGGACAAGGTGCACCAGGTTATGATCAGATCTGCCCAGGGGAGGGAGAGGTGATGAACTGTATGCCTCTTCTGCATTGGCATACAGTAAGTCCAGTGTTTTATTGCCTCTGGTTGGGCAGGTCACATACTGGGTGAAGGTGGGCAGTGTGGAGTCCAGTGAGGCATGATTAAAGTCCCCTGATATTATGAAGAGGGCTCTCGGAGATTGTGTTTGCAGTCTGCTGACCACAGAGTGGAGAGAGTCACATGCTGCATCCGCGTTGGCTGAGGGGGGGACATACGCTGTTATCGCGATAACATGCGAGAATTCCCGGGGCAGGTAGTACGGACGCATGCTAACGGCTAACAGCTCAATGTCTCTGCTGCAGAGTTGTTCCTTTACAGTGATGTGCCCGGGGTTACACCATCTGTCATTCACAAACACTGCCAGTCCCCCTCCTTTCCTCTTGTCCTGTCCGCTCGCAGCAGCTGGAATCCCGGTAGTGTCACGCTCGTGTCCGGAGTTAGCGGTGTTAGTCACGACTCCTTTAGCATCATGATGCTACATTGCCGGTACTCCATCTGTGACCAGGTTAGCGACGTGAGCTCATCCATCTTATTGGGCAAAGATCGTACATTTCCAATAATTACAGAAGGAAGAGATGGTCGATAACGTCTCCTTCTCGGGCGACGGCGCTCCTTCCCAGCACGACACCCCTGTCTTTTCCTCCTCAGCTCGCTGGGAATGTCGGATCTGTCCGCCGGCAGTACAGCTGCGGGACGTAGCGCTAACAGCTGATCCTTACTGTAGACAAAGGATCCCTGCTCTGGGTCCCCAGACACGGGTGAAAAAAGTAGAAAAAAACTAAGAAAAACGACCAGAACTAACACAAAACGGTAGAACATGGTTGCAGAGACTAATTACTAATACGTTAGTTATAAAAAATTACGAGAAGAAAAAGATAAGAAAGAAAGAAACTCAGAGTGAGCAGAGCTGCTGTAACAGGCTGCCGCACACGGGGGGCGCCGGAAATGATGATAGTCCAGTATCCACTGGGACATGTGGTGGTCCACTCTCGATAGCTCCAGCTTGTCTCTCAGAAGTTGTGGCTGGATGGTGTTGAAAGCACAGGAGAAATCAAAGAACATGATCCTCACAGTGCTTCCAGGCTTCTCCAGGTGAGTCAGAGCTCGGTGCAGGAGGTAGATGATGGCGTCCTCCACCCCAATGCCAGGCTGGTAAGCAAACTGCAGCGGATCCAATGAAGACCTCACCAGGGGGCGCAGATGGTTTAGAACCAACCACTCGAGGGTCTTCATCAGATGCGATGTCAGGGCTACCAGCCTGTAGCTGCTGAGGTCCTTGGGATGGGAGGTCTTTGGTACCGGTACCACACAGGAGGTCTTCCACAGCTGTGGTACTTTCCCCAGTGACAGGCTCAGGTTGAACAGATAACCTAGGATGCCACACAGATCATCTGCACAGCATCTCAGGAGCCTGGAGCTGACGCCATCTGGACCTGCAGCCTTCCGCACCTTGATCTTGCGAAGCTCATTCCTCAACTGAAGTGCTGAGATAGAAAGAGTGGATTTTGGGGGAGGGGTGTGTGTGTTGGAGTCCACAGAAGCCGGGGGTGGGTGTAATGACTGGGAGCTGGGAGGTGTGAAGTCCTGAGATGAAGGACAGGCAATCCCAGAAGATGAAGGCGATTGCAGCGGGGGGGCGATGCTGTGGGAGGGGTGGGTGGTTGATCAAACCTATTAAAATACTTATTTAGGTCATTCACCCACCCCAAGTCTCCTGCAGCCTGGGGGGTTGGTTTTTGTCCTGAGATTGTCTTCAGGCTGTTCCAAACCCCTCTGATGTTGTCCTGTTGCAGCTGCTCTTCCATCTTCCTCCTGTAGTTTTCCTTTCCTTGCCTTATCTTCCACTTCTTCTGAACAACTCTCAGCTCCTGTTTGTCTCCAGATCTAAAGACTCTCTTCTTCTCCTTGAGGAGAACCTTAATTTCTGGAATTATGCATGGTTTGTTGTTAGAAAAACAACGTACCTTTTTGATGGGTACGGTGTTGTCCACACAGAAGTTCATGTAATCCGTAATGCAGTCTGTGATGCTGTTGAGCTCATCCTCCAGGGGGCTGCAGAGGTTGTCCCACACAGTAGAATGGAAACAGTCCCTCAGGGCCTCTTCAGTCTCTGCCGGCCATTTCCTTACTGTGCGTTTCACTACTGGTTCTCTGTGTACCAGAGATTTATACACAGGCTGGAGATGAACCAGATTGTGATCTGAGGCCCCCAGGGGAGGGACAGGTGATGAGCTGTATGCCTCCTTGGTGTTAGCATACAATAAGTCCAATGTTTTATTGTCTCTGGTGTGGCAGGTAACATACTGGGTGAAGGTGTGGATAGTGGAGGACAGGGAGATGTGATTAAAGTCCCCAGAGATCAGGAAAAGGGCCTGAGGGTGCTGTTTTTGGAGTCTGCTGGTTACAGTGTGCAGGACCTCACAGGCTGCTGCAGCGCTAGCAGAGGGCGGGACATACACAGCTATCATAATCACGTGTGTAAACTCTCGCGGTAGATAGTATGGTCTCATGCTAACCGCTAGCAGCTCGATGTCCTTACTAGGGCTGCCCAAACGATTATTTTGATAGTCGACTACTCACCGATTATTTTTGCGATTAGTCGACTAATCAGATCATGCATCCATTGGACGTACAACGTACAGCTTATTGCACCAGCATGCATCTGCTCTTATATAACTATCATTAACTTACAGCTTTAAGTGTTTAAGGCATGTGCTAACTAAAAATAAAGACAAGATGATAGTTTATTAAATTTTAATGAAATTTGCAGATTGTTTCGGTGAAGTTTAATAAACTCAGCCGTCTGCTCCTTGCTATCTAAAATATAACAGGACACCGGAGTATATTCTCAAACAAAAATAATTTGCCCTAGGGATCAATAAAGTATTCTGATTCTGATCTCACACTTCTGATAATCAGTTGTCTGCTTGACGTTTATTCAGCTGTGTACAAACTAGAGATGGACCGATCCGATATTACGTATCGGTATCGGTCCGATACTGACCTAAATTACTGGATCGGATATCGGAGAGAAATAAAAAATGTAATCCGATCCATTAAATATCAAAAAAGCACCTCACAAAACTTGCGACACGGCGTAACTCGCCTCATAACCGTAGCACGTCGGAGCAGTGTGCGTCAGGTGATAGAGTGGCTGTGTGTATTTGTAGCCTCGCTACCAAACCAGCATTTCATCTCCGAGGAAGTTATCCCAGAGAGAAGTAAAGCAAGTGTGTAAGTTCATCTCTGAATGTTAGTAAAGCATTCCCACGTTAAGCTTAACAACCGATATATGGAGCGACTGCCTCTCTCTCTCCCTCACCTTCCTGCTCCTACTTCAATCGTGAAACTGCTTAATGATCAGCTGATCGGCTTTTCTGTCGCGAGTCCGTCTCTCTTCTTTGTTTTTGGCCTACTTTGCACCAGAAAGAGGAAACCAGCGGCTGAACAACAGCAGCACGTTTAAGCTTGATAAGCTGTTGTTAGAATTTATTTAATATTACTTTCTACACCAGGATCCTTTTCACGTAGCTGACGGCTGGTAACTGTGCAGGGGCGGATCTAGCAAAGTTTAGCCAGGGGGCCGATAGGGCATGAACAGGGAAAAGGGGCACAAAGACATACTTTTCTTTCTTATTCTCATTTAAAATGTCTAGCTTTTAATAAATAATTACCTGAATCTTACACCCAAAGTTTTAATCTGATGTAAAATGTATAGAAGTCCATTACTGTATATAGTAAGTGTTAAGTCTAATATACCCTAGTAAGCTATAGTACTTTTTCCTTTGGGAAGGTACCATCTGTGCAGTCTGCAATTCTGTTGAAGAAAGATGTTGAGTCTATTTAATTATTCTTGAAAAATAATTTATTTCTGTGCATTTTTTTTCACACTGCATCAAATTAAAGTTGATTACATCGATTAAGCATCATGAGGTGGAGGGTGGGGGGTGGTTCCCTATTTTTTTTTTTTTGCTCGGAGTTTGCCTCTATTAATTAGGTTGCTTAATATTTCTGCTAAGTACTCTTTAAAATACCAGAATAGGGAGGATGGAGTAGGTTTAAATTCATTAGATTGATCAGTGTTGCTGAACTATGAAATATTTTGGGTGCAGTGTATTTTTTTACATACAGGTATAACAGAATAGCTTTAGTGTTGTTGTTTACTTAAACTTGAGTATGAACTTATACAAAATGCAGCAAGATATTAAAAAAACAGTTTTATTGATTAAAAAACACACTATATCGGATTCATATCGGTATCGGCAGATATCCAAATTTATGATATCGGTATCGGTATCGGACATAAAAAAGTGGTATCGTGCCATCTCTAGTACAAACTATAACTTTAATCTCAGCCAAACCGATTTACTCAGGAACAAATAAAATACTGAAAAAAGCCAGACAATAACATTTTAAGTTAGCTAAGTGACTTATATATCATGTTTAACCTGAGTAGCGAAAGACAGCGGTGGGTTTGAAAACGATTTGCCGGGAGCCCGGTGTTCTCACCGGCTCTAGTGAGCCTTGCCCCCGGCTAGCTATTGAGCTAGTGGGTAACAGACGTCTCCGAAAACGTTGGAGCACTTTTGAAAATATGTGGTGTCTTGATAAACTGAGCAGATACTTGAGGTTTACACAGCTACACTCTCACCTGAAAATATGTTAAACGTTTATTTTGTGACCCAGAAAGAATAATAAGAGTAATATTAAAACTAACTAGCGGCCGCCATTGTTGGAAACTGAGCAGGGCCGCGCTATGAATTCTGGGACACTGCTTCTTCTTCTTCTTCGGGGTTTAAGGGCAGCTGGCATCCTTGTACATGCAGTGCTGCCATCTTCTGTTTCAGTCCGTTATTACACTCTTAAATCCTACTACTTATTCCTGCGTGTTTTGGAATCTTACAAAGCTTCAAACGACGTGTCGACTATTAAATCAGTCGTCGACGATTTTGATAGTCGACGTAATCGTGACTAGTCGACTAATCGTGGCAGCCCTAGTCCTTACAGCATAGCGTCTCTTTGATAGATAAATGCCCAGAGTTACACCATCTATCGTTCACAAACACAGCCAGACCTCCTCCTCTCTTCTTACCACTCTCCGTTGTTCTGTCGGCCCGGATCAGATGAAAACCATCCATGTTTACGTGTGAGTGCGGAGTTAGCGCAGTTAGCCACGACTCTGTGAAGCACATCAGGCTGCACTCCCTGTAGCTCCTCTGATGTCGGGTAAGGGCTGCCAGTTCGTCTACTTTATTGGGGAGAGATCTCACATTCCCCATAATAATAGATGGAATCGCTGGCCGGTACCTCCTAACTTTACTGCGACGCCCGATCTCGGCCCGAGTACCGCGTCTCTTCCTCCTCACCTCACGGAGGATGTTAGCTTGCTCGGCGGTAGGCAGGGCAGCGGAGGCTCCGAGGGCTAACAGCTGATCTCTGCTGTAAACAATGGGAGGTCGGACCTCTAAGGTGTTTGGTACTACACTCCACCTTTAGGTTTAAAACTAGTGTTAATGGAGGGAGTTTGAAGGTTCAGTTTGTTCCACGACTGCATTTCACTCACTGCCTCTGTTTGTATCTCTGTCACTGCAGGACCAACATGGAGCGAGAAGTCAGCGCTCTCAGGAGGCCGACAAACCTCACAGAAGAAAGAGAGAGAAAGCATACACCTGTGACGAGTGTGGGAAGGTTTTTACTGGGAAGGATAATCTAAAACGTCATCAGGTCATCCACACTGGAGAGAGACCGTTCAGCTGTGACTTGTGTGGAAAGTCTTTTTCCTTGAAGGGTTCCCTAAAACAACACCAACTTATCCACAGTGGAGTTAAAGCGTACAGCTGTGATCAGTGTGGCAGAGCTTTTACTCAAAGTAGCCACTTACAGAGTCATCTAGTTACCCACTCTGGAATTAAGGCATACAGCTGTGACATTTGTGAGAAGGATTTTACTCTGAAGACTTCACTAAAACAGCATCAGTTCATCCACACTGGAGAGAGACCGTTCAGCTGTGACTTGTGTGGAAAGTCTTTTTCCTTGAAGGGTTCCCTAAAAAAACACCAACTCATCCACAGTGGAGTTAAAGCATACAGCTGTGACGAGTGTGGGAAGCATTTTACCGAGAAGGATAAACTAAAACAGCATCAGTTCATCCACACTGGAGAGAGACCATTCAGCTGTGACTTGTGTGGAAAGTCTTTTTCCAGGAAGGATTCCCTAAAACATCACCAACTCATCCACAGTGGAGTTAAAGCGTACAGCTGTGATCAGTGTGGCAGAGCTTTTACTCAAAGTAGCAACTTACAGAGGCATCTAGTTACCCACTCTGGAATTAAGGCATACAGCTGTGACGAGTGTGGGAAGGATTTTACTGGGAAGGATGAACTAAAACGTCATCAGGTCATCCACACTGGAGAGAGACCGTTCAGCTGTGACTTGTGTGGAAAGTCTTTTTCCTTGAAGGGTTACCTAAAACAACACCAACTCATCCACAGTGGAGTTAAAGCGTACAGCTGTGATCAGTGTGGCAGAGCTTTTAATCAAAGTAGCAACTTACAGAGGCATCTAGTTACCCACTCTGGAATTAAGGCGTACAGCTGTGACATCTGTGGAAAAACTTTCAGCCAGAGAGGGCACCGAAATACACACCAACGCATTCACACCAGACATGATGTGTACTGCTGTGAACAGTGTAGCAAAGAGTTTATAACAGACACACAGTTAAAACAACACGTTTACCCACACTGAGGAACGACCTTATAAATGTGACCTGTGTGAGAAGACTTTTAAAGCTCCACGTCACCTGAGACGACACCAACAGATCCACACCAGAAAGACACTCAACAAGTGCAGTTACTGTGAGGTATGTATTTATATTGTTATCTTGTCATTTTAGCCTGACTGTTTGGAACAACTCTGCTCATTAAACTGTGTTAGCATGTTAGCAATTCTACTGCATGGAAAAGCAGCTCTGAGTGATTATTCAGATTTTCATGTCAGTTATGATTTTAGTATTACTGTAGTATTATGGTGGTAGTATTGTAGTTATTGCAGCCCAGTAAACTGAGTGTGTTAACTGAAACAGTAAAATGTAATTGGACGTCTGCAGAGATTCTTTATTTCAGGCGACGTTCAGGATAAAAATGTTGAAGGACTGACTTACACTGTCTTTGTGTCTTTGTTTAGAAGCAGAGCGACACAGATGGATCCAGTTCTCAACCCTGTCATCACTGTGGGGGTGGGAAAGACTTTCGTTGTGACCTCTGTGGAAAAATTTTTAGTCAGCAAAAGAACCTAAAAATACATCAACGTAGACACACTGGAGACAAACTGAAATACTGCAAAGAATGTGGGAGAAGCTTCACCACATCACGTGACTTAAAACAACATGAACTGATTCACAGTGGGGTTAAAAAGCACCTCTGTGATCAGTGTGGGTCATCCTTCACCACTGCAAGGGAGCTGAAATCACACAAACGAGTCCACACAGGAGAGAAACCATACAAGTGCAGACACTGTGACAAAAGCTTCTCACATTCAAGTAGTCGTAACAAGCATGAACGTACACACATGGAAGGAAACTACAGCTGTGACCAGTGTGACAAGAGCTTCAGGAATCTCAGTTCATACTCCGAACACAAACGATCCCACGTTACTAAAAAACTGTTTCACTGTTACCAATGTGCCCAAACATTAACCTCATTGTCTGCTCTGTGCAAACATCAGTGTGATCACTCAGGGCTGAAATCACTCCCATCACTGGATCACAGTGAATCTGAAGAGACAGAAAGATCCTCTGGTTTCAGTGTCAGACTCAAAAAGCTTGAGATCAGGCTCCACAGAGTTCAGATAGAATCATTTAAACTTGTGTTGAACTGAACTGGTTGCTGGGCTGAACTTCTACATAACACAGATTTACATGGGATCTTATTTTCTGTCGTTTTACTGAGTCAGTTTTGTCCTTTTTTCTCTGTCCTGGTTTTGCTCGTCTGTAAATAATTGAAACTCAGTCAAATAGTTCATTGTTCTCCAGCAAAACGTTTTGGAAACTCATGTTTAACCTTTAAAACTCTGACATGTTTTAGCACACAAGGCTTCATCGGGGAGTTCACTCATGATTGGACCATGAGAATAAAGGTTTTTAGTTCTTTCAAAGAGAGTCTTGGAGGTGTTTGATGTTTCTGTTTTTTCTACATAAAGGAAGAAACTATTTTTCTTGCTTTATGTAGTGTGGAAGTTTTTAATGTTTCTTTCATCTGTGATGTTCTTGAATGGGTTCACCTGAAGATGGTACAAATAAACTGTCCTTTCGCTTTAGCTCCTAATTTATTCATTATTTATGGATGTAGCACAGCAGCAGTTTCTTGATTAACACATGGAGGGCTCAGGATCTGATGGTAAATAATGTTTTGTGTCCTTGTACACATCATACAGCTCAGCTGTCCCACAGATGTCAGGTTTACACAGTGGGATGGTTTGTAAGAACGCAGCTCTCCTGTGGATAAATCCTTACTCTTACGGTGTGTTCACACCGAACGCGATAGAAGCGGCCAGAGCGTCAGGTTTACATGTAAAGTCAATGGAAAGAGCGCAATGACACGCGATTGCGCGTCCAGCGAAAATTCGGAGGCAGATTTGCGTCGCCAAAACGCCTGAAACGCGCGTCAGTGTAGCGCGTGGGGCGCGTTTGACTCGCGAAAAAAAACGCGCGTGAATTTTTGTGTTGCATTTTATACATAGGCGTGTTTCGCCTCTACCGCTCGAGTTGGAAAATCTGAACTCCAGCGTCAAATCGCGCCGCGACAACCAATCAGGAGCCTGGTGACGTGGCTGTGACCTAGGTCAAAGGGGCAGATCCAGCCAAAGCCCTTCATTCTTTAATGGAGGGAAGGCTATCAACGCCGTAGCAAACAACCCGGAGCTGTACGACACCAGCTGCTTTGTGTACCGAGACAGGAATATAAAGGACCGAGCTCGGAGGAAGAAACGTGAAGAGATCGGGCAACCTGGTAAGTTCATTCATTTCTCTTTTTACATTTTTCACTGACCCGGGGAAGCCGCACAAAAGCTAGCAAGCCACCGCTATTTTCCCACTGATGTACAAATACCGTTCTGCTTTTATGCATGTTGTCATATAGGAATATATATTTTGTTTATTAATAAACGCACACAGTGGTCCCGCTCATCCGTCACTGCCTCGCCGCTGATTTTTGTTTTGTTTTGCACAGTACAGCATTGCATTCTGCAGCCTGATTGACAAATCTCCTCCGTGCTGTGTCTCCTGCGCTTGTCAAATTTATCATGTTTTGTTTTGATAACCATCACATCCAATAGATAAAACAGCACAAAAACACCCATAACTATGACCCTCATTCGAAATAGACACCTGCACGGGAGGAAAAAGGCGCATCTAAAGTGGCAGGCAGATGAAGACAAAACACGGCATAATACTTTTACGTTTTGCAATCTACAAAGGTTTGCACTTTGAGAAACAACTTGTGAGAACTGTGACTAATGTTCATGTGTGTGGGGGAAAAAGTGTATAAAGTGCGTGGCGAGGGTCTAGTTATTCTGACAACCCCTGCTGCAATAAATGAGGGACCACTGTATATACTTTCTCTATGATTATTGTATTCAACCTGTTAACATTTAATATTGTCTTGATAGAACCAACTGATTCTGCAGCAGAGCATCCCCTGTTGCTTCTCCTTGCTCCCCAGTCCCTGAGCTCCTGCTGCTGCACCCACAGGTATGCAATTGTAGCATCAGATGTACAGCAAGCACTGATAGCTTTTTACTCGGTGGGATTCCCTTGTGATCACCTTTACTAAATATCTACAACCAATCTGATTATATCCTGTTTTTTTTGTTTGTTTGTTTTTTTTCAATGTTGAAAGTAAAATCTAGTAGCAGCCTTCTCATTTCTTTGTGTTTTGTGCTGTTTTACAGGCCCAGAGAGGAGGACAGCTCTGAGGCAGATGAGGGACGTGTCCCAGGACGGTCCATCGGCGGTGGAGCTGGCCATCCTGGTGTCCCTGAAGAGGCCACGCCAGTCTCCAATGGCGCATTTCCTCCTCAGCCTTGTTCCTGCTCTGGAGAGCAGCTGGGTCCTTTTTATTCCAGTCTCTCTTTAAATACTTATATTTTATATATTTATGTTTAATGTTTTTCTGTTTGAGAATTTTAATATTATTTCAAATAAATTTTTATAATGACTTTTACTGCCTTACTTTCAGTTAATGTATTTTCTTTTGCATTATGCACATTTTATATGCCATTAGGTCATTTATTGTAACAATTCTCAAGTAGGAACTATTGTGCTACATGTTGGTTCCACTGGTGCACCTGAGGGAGATGCACACCCATGTTGATGTGAGCATGGCAAATCGAAGCGAGAGAAGCTAATTTAAGTCAGAGTAGTTCGTCTCTTAAAGTATCTGTAAAGCGCTCATTTCTGCCTCAAGGCATGGGTCAGCCAGCGAGGTATGTTTATATGTCATATAGATCATTTTATGTCTTTATTTCACTCGTCTTACTATTTCATCGAATTGTATGTTATGTTTTAGTTCGACGGTGGCGTAGTTGTGATTAAGGTGAAGCTGTAACAACCCCAAGACCTTACAACGAACATTAAAGACAACTTCATGCCATCAGTAAAAGGACTCTTTATTGACGTTAAGAAGAGGTAGAAGTGATAATGACTAATGTCTCAGTTCTACTACACAGCAAATGTTGGCACACGACTTGACACATGTAGAATTTATTTCATATTATACTAATGACAGAATATACTAATACAGTGGGATGCAAAAGTTTGGGCAACCTTGTTAATAGCCATTATTTTCCTGTATAAATCGTTGGTTGTTACAATAAAAAATGTCAGTTAAATATATCATACAGGAGACACACACAGTGATATTTGTGTTAAATGTGATAAATCAAGCAGGTGCATAAATTTGGGCACCACAAAAAAAGAAATGGAATAAATATTTAGTGTATATCAATGTGTGTGTCTCCTATGTGATATATGGGGTGCCTTTGTCTGGACGTGCTTCCCATCCAGAGCTCCACAGCAGAGAGGGAAGTTCCAGCGCTCCTGGAATCCCTCTGTGATGGACCGCCAGTCTCCAGGTGAAGGCACAGCCATGAAGTCGCCCACTAGACAGTCCCAGATGGCCGTCGCTGCCTGGGGGGTGATCTGGCACACCGTGGACACACCGACTCTGAAACTGAACGCGATGGTCCTGAAGGACTCCCCGGTGGCAAGGAAGCTGGACAAAATTGTTCAAAATTAGTATTATGTGTACTGCAGTTACAAAATACATTATTCAAATTCCAAAATACTTTTGTGATGTCAGATTTAAATTACAAAACATAAATCTTACATAAAACATTTTGTAATTATAAGGATAATTACATAACATATATTAGATATAATATAAAACAGTCAGTTGTGTTTTGTTTTAACTTTACCATATCATAATTTGATTGGTAGCAACTTTTACCACTACAGTGTGCCAATCACTCATAATTCCTAGACATGTCAATCAGGTAGGAATGAAGTAAGACATTAATAGAAATAAAGAGTTGTATGTTGACATGTAGCCCTTTCCTTGCTTAAATCATTGTTAATATTTTTGAAAAATTAACCTGTGATAAGACATAGCTTATCAAGATAGAATATGCTAGATAGAACCATATAACTAAAGATGAACCAAACTGTTCACAATTTTATCTAGTTCTCAGTTTAAAGAAAGGCTGGTGACCCCTGTTATAGAGCCTGACAGCTGCGGGGATTATATACAAATATTCAACTATACCAGAATTAAACCAGGTCTAAAGAAAAAAGAAAAAAGGAGTGAGTATCACTACAAAGATTAACCCACAGTGGTCCTCATACCACAGTTTGATATCAGCAAACACCGAGAGCATACATTGATATGACACCACAGCCATGCTATCATTGCTAACACTGATAACAGCATAAATCGAATTAAATCGGGACTTGATGAGAACTGTCGAGTATCACTAGAAATATTATAAACAGTCGTCTCCATACCACAGTTTGCTATCAGTAAACACCGATGGCATTCACTGATAGCATACCACAGCCATGTTAGCAGTGTATAAACGATAGTTTAGCATATATTAGCACAGGTATCAATAAAGGACTACCGTATTAAACACTTTTACTAACCTCAGGCAGATGGACAGGCACTCTGCAGGTGGGATTGAGCGCCTGTAGTTGGTGTCTAGGCGGGCGATTCTGGGACCGACGCGGGACAGCAGGTCCTCAAACTGGGCGAGTGAAAGACGGTGATATCGCTGAAATCGGCCGTCATCCAGGCGCTGCTCCTCGAGCAAGTGGTGAAACTCACCAAACTGCTCACGCCTCTGGAGGACCTGATGGACCCAGGTACGGCGAGGACGTCCTTAACGCCGCTGCTCTGCTCTCCACAGTAAATAGAGGAGGGAGACTCTCTCTTCAAACGCTAGCTCGACAGCTGCCATCTAGCAAAGATACCGTCTGGCACAACTTCCTCCCACATCCCTCCCACATTTCCGGTTCACGCGCGTCAAAATATGCAATTTTGACGCGCGATGGATTTTTCTTGGACACGCGTTGAGGTGCGAATGTGCACGCGTCAAATTAGGGGCGTTTGGGGCATTTTCGCTCGCGTCTATCGCGTTCGGTGTGAACACACCGTTAGCCTCAGGACCTCACACAGTCCCAGCAGGTTCGGTCAGAAGATTTATCCCTTATACCAAAACTTCACAGAGTCTCCTTTGCTGTGCTGTTTTCACAAAGAAACTTAAACTGAGACCAGCACTTACAATGTTTAATTAGTTTAGCAGATTCAGTGTCTCCATGATCGAATCTGCAGTTTTTGTGCTGCTGTTGGTAGAAAGTCGGTTAATACTGAAATGAACTGGCTGCATGCATCTCTGAATGTAAATTGGTGCACTATTAATAGATCACTCTGGAACCCTGTCATCACCCTAATTTGCCCACTTAGTAAATCTCACTCATTGCCAAGAAATTGAAATAAATCTTGTTTCCCTGCTAGATAGTGATCCACTGTAACTCTGCTCCTCCTTCCTGTTTAGGATTTCTGTGACTGAAGGAAAATTCCCTCCATCCATCACTTATCCCAGCTAACCAAAGTAAAATAAAGTTTTGATCATCTTAAAAAAGCATTACAATAATGGGCATTACCAATGCAAACTGAATAATACAGAAGATGAAAGAATAGACTTTGATCAGTTAATAAAGCTCATGATGTTGATTCATTGTGGCTGCTACACAGATACTTCATAGATAATTGGCAAACTTTGCCGATGTGATCCTTCTGTTTTTGTTCGCTATTAATGATCTACGGTAATTTGTGATATTGCCCCCATAAAATAATAAGGCTTTAATGAAATCATTGTGATACAGAGATTTGGATTCTTGTGCATGAAGTAGATAAACAAAGAATTTTGTCAAGATTAGATGTACTTCTGTGTTTACCAACTGCTCCTCGGTCCAAACTGACTTTATGGTTCATACGTGTAAACTCAGAGAACTCCTGTCGTGACCTCCCCTCTGTGAGCGCGCGCGCACACACACACACACACACACACACACACACACACACACACACACACTTCAAAACAACAGGATATATTTGGGTCTTTTGATTTATTTATGACTACACTGACACATTGGTCTGTGTTATTCTGGATGGCCCTGGTTCTTGACACGCTGCGTACTCTGTCTCAGGTCTGGTGTATTAGAACATTTGTAAATATTTAAACCTTTTTTTTTCTTTAAATTGGTTGTCATGTACACAGAGACTTGTATACATACCTAATGTAAGGCTTGGTGTTATTGCTCCCGCTGCTGTAGGTACTTCTGGACAGCTTATTGACCCTGTGTCCGGGGGGATAAGGACAGTTAATGCACGGTTTAAACAAAACACTCTTATATTTAAAACATGTGTAACACTGTATATACCCTGTGTTTTTTAGAGGTGTAGTTTGCCCTATATAGGCTTGTGATCCTGTAGAAAGAGACAGAAACATACATTTTAAACGTTACTATATGAGAAACAGGTAAGATTGCTTCTAAAACAAGGAGACAAACTGTTTTGAGTGAGCGAGTGACTTTTTTTTTTTTTTTTTTTAAGAAGAAACACAAACCTTGTGTATGTGAAATGTATGCTGTCCTGTTGTGACGAGCTCCTAAAAATCAGGCTTTGGTTTTAGAAAAGAAAACACATTGAATATCCTATGATATGCTATGATATAAATTTAAAAATACATTAATAGTCTTGTTTTACTTACCATATATGAAGTCCATGTTAAAAAAAAAGAACACTGTTAGCTTTGCTGTCCGTCCTGCTGAACGAAGCGTTGTGCTCGCAAGGGCTGATGTGTAGTAGTGAGGAAAAATACAGGGTGTCTGTGTCATGTCTGTTTGTAGGCAGGCAGGAAGAGAGGACCCAAAATGCAGGACTCAAGGAGGTGGAAGAAACTTCAAAATACACAGCTTTATTGCTAATAATAATAATGAACAAAGCACCAGAACATCAGAAAATAATCCATAATGCAAAAATAAACCAAAATATAAGAAACTCAAAATGCTGGGTCAACACTGACCCAGAACCGTGACAGTCTGATTAGGGTGTTTTTATATAGGTGGGGTTGGTTTCAGTTGACCTCTGAGAAGTAGAGATAAAAGAGTAGGATGTAAAGAAAACCCCTCGGAGGTTCGGTTGGTCAGTAGAAAGTGTAATTGAGGGGGGCTAGGAGGAGGAGTTGGCCGTCCGACTGGGGTCTGGAATGTGGGGCCTCCCTGCTGCTGCAGAGTCGGGGCGGTCTGCTTCTCCCCACCGCAGGGAAAAGGGTAACACCACCTGGGTCTGGGCGCAGTTTCCCCCTCCAGGGGCAAGGGTACCTAGACCCGGTTCTTAGAGTAGGCTTGGGGAGTGTGATTGTGTGTACAGTGTCTCTCTATGTCTGTCTCCACGTTGGGTGAGTGTTGAGAGCATGAGGGTGGGAATAGATGTTTGTATCTGTGTGTGCCTGTTTGTCTGTGTCTATATGTCAGGTTGGGTATCAGACCCCACCTCTCTGGGGACATCTCAGGCCCTCCAAGGTTTGGAGGCCCATCTCCCCCCACCACTTCCCCTGCCAGTGGTTCTTTGTGTCCGGGGGTGGGCGCCCAGGTACCCACCGGCTCACTCCTTGGCGGCTGCTTATCGGGGCATGGAGCCTGGGGCTCGCTCGGGCCACTCGGGATGGGGTGCCTCGGCCCTCGGCCCGGGCTCGGTCACTCAGGCACAGCTGGCTGCCGGGCGGAGCTCACGGGCACGTCACTGCAACCCCGGCTTCTGCTCCCGCGGCTGCTGAGTGACCCCTCATCTGGGACTCTCCTCAGCTCTTTCTGGGATAGTGGCGCGGTTGCCCCTCTGTTGGTCTTCCTTGGTCTCTTGTGTTCTGGGGGCCTCTGGATGTCTGGAGTTTTGATCTCCTCCATACCTGCTTCATGCCCTGGAGGTCGGGGCAGTGGCCCCCACACCTCTAGCAGATCATTACATGAAGGAACCTCTTAAAAACAAGCGCGTTCATGCTCACAGGTGTACACGGGTGATCACACACACAAACTACACCCTTTTGGGCTCCTACCTCAAAGCACACTGTGCGCTGTCGATCTCACGTGCTGCACCATAATGTTTAATATTTAGTATTTACTGTCATATTCCCATATATCATTGTGATCTTGTTTATTACTCTTGTCTTCTTCTGCTTGCTTTCTTTTTTCTTTCTCAACAGGTGATCCAGGTGATCGATATATGTATTTTTTTTTGTCTGCTTATTCTGTTGGTTTTTGTTTTTGCCCTTTTCCCCGTCCCTCTTCTCAGGTGTTTTTTTTCTTTCCTCTTTCTTTCTCCCTTTCTTTCCACCAGTCAAGTCTGTCCCGTATTCAGCAAGTGAAAATAAAATAAACAATAAACAATAAAAGGTGAATCAGATGGACCATTACGGCAAGGCTGGGATGGTCCATTTGGTAAAGTAAATCCGTTGGGCATCTTTCTTCGCCTTTAGACAATAATTCTGATGGCAAAAGAACCAAACGGGACAGGTTTAAAAAAAAAAAAAAAAAAAAAAAGTGTAATTGACAGATAAAAGAGCAGTTTGTAATAAAAAAAGGTTGAAACAATAGAGGTACAGTTAGTCACTAGGAGGTGTCATTGTCCTGGAAAAACCTTTGGAGGTTCAGTTGGATATGGTTTCAGTTGACCTCTGACATGGAGAGATAAAGGAACTGTTTGTAATGAAAAACGGTGGAAACTATGGAACTACGGTTGGGATGTGTGTGCTGGGATGTTCTTGATAAGGAAGCCGCTTTTATTGTTTTATGACTTGTTTTGCTGACTGTTGGGAGTGTGGAATTACAGGGATTATTTTACATAACCATCATCTTATCATTGCATCAATTATCATTTCATCAAAGCATTTATTGAAGCTGTTGGCATTATGTTATAATTTGTATTACAGGGGTTATCATAATCAAATATTAACATGTTTATGACAGGTGCAGTTATAACCACTTTAAAATGATTGAGTTAAATATATATATCAAAACTCATATGCTGAGTATATTGTTACAGTAAAATAGTAGCTGAGCAAAGGCCTGAATGTATTCAGCTTCTTGTTGCATTTGAGTTTGCCTAGTTACAGGTGACAGAAGGAGAGGTCCAGTCCATGGGGACCTCAAAGGCCTGAGATCATCACCATATTTGGAAAGAGGATGCCAGAAAGGGGAACTTCTGTGTCTGCACTTATCTCTTAGAATAGATCATTATCTGTAGAGGAGACAAACAATGTTCTTAAGATGCAAATTATGTGCTTGTAAACGCAAGAGGGGGCGTCATAATACCCTGATGTTATAAAAGCAATCTGAAGTGTATTTTTGGGCGGGGATTTACAACTGATGGTTTCCAGTTTACATCTCCCCACGCTGCGTGTATTCATTAAAATCAATTGTTTGATTGACCTCTTCTGGACCATCATTGTTTTACTCTCGTCCTCAATTTCGAACCCGTAACATTTGGTGCATTGGCCGAGGGTTGAGTAGAGAGAGTTGGAGGTTGAGACCGAGAGGGTCCGAGGCGCTCGAACGAGCAGACACGAGTCAGTGGTCGAAGTGAGTGGACATAAGCCGGCTTATTCAAAGGTAAGGCACTACCTGTTGAATTATTTCCAAATAGTGCCGGATTGGTTATGACGAAATTAAAAGTCTACTCACTGAAATTACTGGTAAAGGTCTGTTTTGATTTTGGTGAAAATCTCATGAGAAGTGAAGTTGAAGTAATGATAATGAAACGTTGAAAACAAGTAAAGAGTAAAGAGAATAAGTGTATTTAAAGCAGTTGGACTGCAGAGGTATATAGGTAATAGGTAATTGGTCATTTTAATTGGTGAGACGGTTGGACCGGCTTCGGTCATATACTTAATGTGAAGTTATGATGGTTGTTTTAAATTAAGGTAAATTTCTGTAGAACGGCAGTTGGACTGCTAAGAAGTGCATTGTTCGGAGGTGACGCTCTAAATTTACTGGCGACGGTCGTGAATTCCTTGGGAAGGGATAGTCCGATTGGCAATCGTGGACAACTGAGGACGGTCCAAAATAGCTACTGATTGGATCAGTTTACCGTTTGGAACAGTATTTGCACTTTTTGGGTAGTAAAGCTTGGAGCTTGGGCGTTGGACGCTTTTAAATTGTGTTAGGGACCTTAGGGATTTGACCAGATACAGTTTAGAACTGATACTGTGTAATTGATAATAAAAAACTTGGAGTTTATCCCTTGGAGGGTTAATTTAAATTTGTCAAAATTCTGTAGGTTGTGCAATTTCAGGCCTGATAATTGTTGTTATTGTAATTATAAGACGTCTGTGTATCTGTGTAATATAAAGTAAGAGGTTTGGTATCAAAAGGAGTCTGACCCAGCACTGAGCTGAAGTGCTGAGGCCATTTTAGACGGGTGTGTGTGAAAATGCAAATGAGGCAGCTGCGAGGTCCCTAGAGTTTTAGGAAGTTCATAGAGAGTGTTACACATTGCTGAACGCCTGTATTTAAGATGCTGGTTTTGTTTATTACAATACTGTAAGTAAAGTTTTTATTTCTTGCCATGACTGTATGACTTTTGCTGGGTTTTGAGATAGGATACATAAACTGTTGATACTTAGGACCGTTATTTGGATTCTGAGAAATGAAATTGACTTTGAAATAATTTCATTAATACATATGTCTGTAAGTGATGTCTCTTTTGGTGTCAAGTAAGATGTTTTAGGATTTTAGATGGGTTTTGTTTCTGTTTGAGATAATATATACAGTTAAATTTTTTCTGTGTGCGTGTTGTTGAGTGACAACATGCGCAGTTTAAATTGGGCGCTGTTCCTTCCTCTTTTAGTTTCAAAACACAAAGGCTGTTAGATTAAAAATTACTGTGTGAGGAACGGTTTGACTTTTGACTAGGGAAATAATATGCTTACTTTTGGGTCTATGAAGATATCATAACATTTTGGTGGAGATGCCAGGGTAAAATAGTGAGCTCAGACGAGGGAGTCTGAGAAAAAAAAACACCGTGAGATGAGCAAGGTGTTTAACTGACTCAGGATTTCAGAGAATCGAGTCAGCGGCGATCTTGAGTTTTAATGGTAAGTTGATTGTAAGAGAAAAATCAATGTTTACCATGTTGAAGTAATTCTGATGATATTACTAGAGGTGTTGTGACACAAGTGAAGAACAAGTTGTAAATGGGGACTCACAATTATGTTGATATGGATAAAGGACAGAAACAGTTTCTGAATTTTGAGGAGAATTTTGAAGCACTGAAGTTGAATTTTCTCTGTGCTTGGTGCGCTGTGCGGACCTATATTGGAGTTATAAGTCCAAAGGTTATGACCTGGAGGTCATTCATGGTGTTTAAAGAAGAACAGGAATTAGAAAAGATATTTAATGTCATATTTTGTGTAAATTGAGGGGGACTCACCACATATGTGTTCACCTTTTTAATTTAAAGTGACACAGACATTGACACACACATAAAGTTGTTAGGGGTGAGTTACTTCCTCTTTTAATTTTAAACTGCAACACATGTGTGCATTGGACTAGAATTTCATTTGGGCTAGTTAAAGATAAAGATGACCTGTGTCAGCCCCACAGGTGGGAAATTTCTTTTGTTAAAGCAAAAGCGCAAAGTTATGCAGTAGAAATCAGAAAACACTGGAATGCCATAAAATAAAATAGAACAGAATGATGTATACAATAGAATAAAATAAGAATACCAAAACTATATACAACTGAGTGAGAAAATACAAACTACAACTTTGTCAAAGAAAGAATTGCACAGATAGCTGTCTTATTGTATGTATGAGGGTTCTGGTAAAGCACTAGTTCTGGTAAAGTAAAAGATTGTGTTCAAAGTTTTATGCTCTGGAGGCCAAAAGTCGTGTGTAGAGAAGAACATGTCTTAGAAACGGACAGTAAAGGTCACATTTTGTCTAATATAGGGAGAATTGTCCCATATGTGTTTATTTCTCTTCTCTTTTAAGAGGACAGACGCAGTTACTGAGGGTTGTCTACTTCCCCTTCCTGATTGTAAACAAGCAGTGTGTGTGAGACGATTATGAAAGGATTGTGTGAATGAAGTAAAAAAAAAAAAAAAAAAAACTGACAAATGCAAAATTAGTATACTTAAAAGTCTGTGTGAGAAGAGGGTGTATTGTTTTTAGACCAAGACTTAGTAAAACTAAATAGACAGACGAGTTAAATTATGAGAAGATGAAGCGAATGCATGCTTAACTAAAAGTAATAAAATGACATTAATTACAGGTTTTAGAAAAGGGACATACCGAGGAAAATAAATACATGAACTAATAATTACATTAATGAATTGAAAACGCACGTACACAAACTGTTACATGTGACATTATTGTTGGAAAGTTAATACACACATGAAATAAAGAAAGCAGTTTACACTCCTTTAATTTACAAAACCAGTGTGTCCCCTAGACCTGATAACACCCTTGCCCAGTTGGCCCCTGTAGTAGGCGGGCATGGAAGGCTGGACAGCCCATGACGGGTAAGATCCCACCTCGAAACCCTGGGACAACCTAAGGCAAGGCGCAGTCACGATTGCTTGAACCTAAGTCCCGGAGTGACCTTGGAGTTACTGGAGGAGACGGGATTTAACGGGTAAGGCCACTGGGCACAGGCGAGGGGAAATGTCATTAACAATGACCAGTGATGAGCCAGAGAGAGAAAACACACCCTGTCAAAAGGAGTTTGAAACACTGCAAAAGAAACATTTACAAGATCACAAAGATCATAAAGAAACATTTATAAAAATCACACATACAAACAGAAAATGCACTAACCTTACAGAGATAAGCTCATGAAGAGTAATGCATAGATAGTGATTAAAACTTGGCTAAGAACACAAACATACGTAATTAAATCAGCCTGCTAATTTCATGAGGGTTAAAATGGTGTGAATGTTGAAGATTATTTGGCGAAATATATAATGGTAAAGTATCAGGATATTTGATTACGGTGGTCAGGTCTGTTCAGAGGGGCAGATTTGGACAGGAAATTTATAATGTAGTGATGACACGTCAAAATCGGTTTATATCATATGCTGAATGAAAACATGGCAAAGTGGGGAAGGGTGACATTGTGCAAACGGTCTTTGATCTTTTGACGAGGTTTTCGGTGTGTTGAAAGGGTGAACTTTGAGATTGTTTTTGATTTTGGGGCTGTTGTTTTTCATTTTAATAGAGGGAGTTTTGATAAACATGGACATGTCTAAAAGGGCCCATAGTTTTTATAACAGTGCACTTAGAAAAAACCTGTCAGGTGATGTTGTTTTGTACTTTGATGAGCTAACAATCAGCTCTCTTTTTTCTCATTTTTGCTCTAAGCAGGCCTGGAAGAGAGTGAACTGACGGCGCGGACAAATTACCAAGTAAGGATTGCAGCAAGTCAATCCAGTCAAAAGTGTAGAGAACTATTTTCCTAAAAAGGAAAACGAGATAAAACAAATGATTGAGCTCATTTTGCTGATGTGGAGCATCTGATGACGTGCGCAGAAGGCTGCAGTATCAGCAAAAAATATCATGTGTGAATGCATGTGAGTGAATGCGAGTGATCGGACCGAGAGGGGAAATAAATAAAAGGTTGACAAACAGGAGGAGTGGAAGACTTAATTCTGGGGATGTTGATGTTTGTTTTGAGAAAATTATTTACTGGGGTTGGATTATGTTATTACATTATAGAATGCCAAATGCTAAAAGGGAAACATTGTTTGAGGTAACTCAAGTTACCATTAGCTGAGGTAACACATGATTAATAACTGTTCTGTTTAAGTTTATTTTGTGTTATAACACAGGTTGGATCATAAGTGGGGAAATTGAGTATGAAATGTGAAGTTCTGGTTAACACACAGGTTTTTGTTTTGTT
The DNA here is from genome assembly GCF_013358895.1 of Oreochromis aureus. Taxonomy (NCBI): domain Eukaryota; kingdom Metazoa; phylum Chordata; class Actinopteri; order Cichliformes; family Cichlidae; genus Oreochromis; species Oreochromis aureus. The sequence continues at coordinate 28,706,788 of NC_052950.1, forward strand.
GGGATTTAGAGATTCTTTTATTGCTGCCATATAATCTGCCTTATGATAAATGCATTAATAACATGTTCTACAGTATTATTTTATCAGTAATATTGTTTACAGGGTTCATATTGCATTGAATATGTTTGTCATCACATTCATTTTATTCACAGGTTGAGTTCATTCTATACACAATGCATAACTGTGCTTGTTTAGAGTTGATGTTCTATCCAAGAGGGTTTTAAGCTTCACTGGTGAGAGTGTCCAGGTGATACATGTTGAGGGAAGATGAGAACATAGCAGGTTAATTGCATGCATGCTTACAATACACATAAATCTAGCAACAGGCCTGAGCGAAGGCCCAAGTGTCTTCTGCTTCTTATTTGAGACCTGCGCCAATTCAGTCTACTTAGTGATTGAGGACGAGGGTCCATTATTAGCCCTTAGAGGCCCTGAAGCTTGAAGTTATTACCTTAAAAGGAAGGTGTTATCAAAAAAGAAGTTATATGTCTGTTTATAGTTATTAGAGATGTACAAGATGTACCCTTGTCTGTAAACAATGACTGGACATAATGTATTTTTGACCTGTACTGACGTGTATGTGGGGGTGTGATCCTCTATGCTATAAAACCAGAACTCAGTGTATTTCTGTCAGAGCAAATAAGCCATATGCTGACGGTTGTTCTCCGTTGTCAATAAACTCATCGTTTGATTGCACTTTTCTGGGCCTCCGTCGTTTGTTGTCTGGTCTACAGTTGATCCATCTCGCTTCATTTGGTGGAGGATGCAGGGCAACTAAAGATCAGCAGTAAGAGGTACAGGTGTTTGTTGTCGGCGGAGGTCGAGGCCAGATCAGGTGATTGAACGGCAGACGTCACGGTGATCGCTTGACTATTGGGCCCTAAAAAGGTAAGGCACAAACCTCTTAAACTGAAATTGTGCTGTAGTGGATTATAATTCTAGAATATGTAGTCAAGTGGTCATCCGTTGATCTCTGTTTTGAGTTTTGTTTGAAACGAAAACCTTTGTTGCAACGAAAGTGAAACTTAAGAGTAGTATTGTGTTCACGGTCGCTCGGAAAAAGCAGTACTGAGCTAAAAGTAATTTGTGTTGTGTTCATGGTCGCTTGGAAAAAGCAGTACTGAGCTAAAAGTAACTAGAGATGTTGTTTTAAGGAAATAGAGAGGAATAAAGAGATTATAAGTGTCTAAAAAGTCACGGAGCCGGAGGACTCCACCCCCGGGAAAGACGTTTCCTGGGTATTAAACTGGGGGAAGGGCCCCACTGAGATTTTGTGGCCTCAGATATAGCCCTGGTGATCGCAGAGGATCATTGTTAGGGAGACACTTAATTGTGAGAAAAAGAGTAAAATACCGGACGCAAGAGTCCGAGGAAATTGATATATGATTTAAGAGAAACTCAGGTCAGCCGTAAGCTTGAGGTTTTGCAGTAAAGCCACCCGAGCAGTAAAGTGAAACTAAGGTCTGTTGTGTTGAAGTAACTCTGAGAATAAATACTGTGAGCTATGAGAGACGATTAAAAGTATTACCTATGCATTTGTGGACCCGCCGTGGTCAGTGAAAAATTTGTGGACCCGCCGTGGGCGAGAAAAGCTGTGTTTTGTTGATATTCCTGGAGAATTTGCAGACCTGTTGACGTCTCTTAAAGGCGAGCAGCGGTGTGTATATCCGGGTTGTAGGGACCCACTCATACAGCTGGAAACCGTGACGTAAGAAACTGTCTGAAATAATTTAAGTGCCAGCCGGCTGCAGGCTGTGTGTGAGAGAGGCTGTAAAAGTCTCTTTTTCCGTTCTTTTTGCTGGGGAAAAGTGCGCAGTTAAAATTTGGGTGCGGTCACTTCCCCTTTTAATTTTAACAAAGAATAGATACATTGATTAAATGAGGGGTAGATAAAAAGGCATGCTCATTGTGCCGGTGTTTCATTATAGGTGCTTGAAATAGACAGTGAGAGGCCCACGGGGATCCCATTAAGGCTGCTGAAGCATTTTCCTGTTTTGTGAGCGTGCCTTTGGTGATTTTGAAATACAGTATCACTGGACAGGGTGATTCTAATATAAGAGTTGTTTTAATCCAACCAGAAACAGAGTAAGAATAAAGCTGTGAGCCTCCTCCTGAGTGGAGAGAATGTGCAGAAATTTTGAGTATCTCTTGTTAAAGAAAAGGAAAAGAGATTCTGTGTACGGCAGACCGTGAAGTTTCTAGATTAAATCAGAGAGAACTAATGTGGCGAAGGTTGGATCTGATATGAGGTGAACAGAGGACCGGTCTAAAAGATTAAGAGGTACGCACAAACCTGTTCAATAAGCAAATTTGTGCAAATTGACTGAATTCTAAATTATCTGTTCGCTGAGTAGATGATCTTAACTACTAAATTGGCGCAGTAGGGGTAAAACTGAATTCTAGAATAAAGTAAAACATCAAGTAATGAATGAGTAACTTGGAAGTAATGAGAAGCTTTGAAGCAAGGATAATGAAACTTTGAGAAACAGACAATACTGAGTTAAAAGGTTATATGGTATTTCATGGTAAAAGAGAAAAAAGAGACCAATGCATGTTTAAGAATAGAAGAATATAAGAGTTATTGGTCAGCTTATGGTTTAATAAGTGTCAAACTCCTGTACCTCTTTGAGACTTCAAAGAGGAGCTCCAGCGTGGGCATATGTCAGGTGGTGTTGCCGAGAGTTGTGGGCTCGGTAAATAGCTAATGATCAAGAGGATCATTTTGGGAGACGCTTATTTTTAAGTAAAAGGATTAAGTTCGGACGAGGAAGTCCGACAGAAAACACCTGGTGCTGTCAGGATGTTTAAGTGACACAGAAGTTCAGAAAATCGAGTCAGAAATGGTTTTGTGGCTCTTGGTAAACTGATTTTGAAGGAAAATCAGTGTTTATTGTGCTGAAGTAACAGATCCGGCGCGGTCTGACGGGAAGAATCAGCTGCACAATTCTGAGTGTGCAGTGTTGTTGATATTAACAGATCCGGCGTGGTCTGAGGAAAAGAAATAAATCGGTTAATGGCTGATATATTTATATGAATTTTGGTGGATCTGCTGAGGTCCAGAAAATAATCAATGCGGACGGTGTTTGTTCGAACGTTAATAAATGATCCAGGAAGAATTGCCCTGGGTCTGTGTCTGTGTGTGTGTTGTTCAGTGACAACATGCACAGTTTAAAATTGGGCGCAGTTCCTTCCTCTTTTTGGTTTCAAAACACAAAGGCTGTTGCATTAAGAATTACTGTGTGAGGAACGGCTTCACTTTTGATTAGGGACATAATATGCTTACTTTTGGGTTTATGAAGATCTCGTAACAATCTGGGGGAGATGCCGGGGTAAAAAGAGTGAGCTTGGACGAAGGGGTCCGAGAAAAGAACACCGTGATTTGAGCAAGGTGTTTTAACTGACTCAGGATTTCAGAGAATCGAGTCAGCTGTGATCTTGAGTTTTAAGGGTAAGTTGATTTTAAAGGAAAATCAATGTTTACCATGTTGAAGTAATTCTGATGATATTACTAGATGTGTTGTGATACAAGTAAAGAATAAGTTGTGTAAATGTGAACACACGATTGTGTTGAGATGTATGGATCGGCTGCGGTCCACCTGATAAGTTAATACTGGGTAAACTGAGACAATAAACTGTTTTTAAATCTTCACTGGCTGCAGTGAGATACATGTGCTGAAGATTACTGGACCCGGCGAGGTCCATATGATGAAGTTCTTGGGCAGATAAATGACAGAAACAGTTTCTGAATTTTGAGGAGAATTCTGAAGCACTGAGGTTGAATTTTCTCTGTGCTTGGTGCGCTGTGTGGACTTATATCAGAGTTATAAGTCCAAAGGTTATGACCTGGAGGTCATTCATGGTGTTTAAAGAAGAACAGGAATTAGAAAAGGATATTTCATGTCATATTTTGTGTAAATTGAGGAAAACTCACCACATGTGTTCACCTTTTTCATTTAAAGGGACACAGACATTAACACACACACACACACAGTACTTGGGTGTGAGTTACTTCCTCTTTTAATTTTAAACTGCAACACACGTGTTCATTGAACTAGAATTTCAGCAGTGGATGAGACAGGATTTAGGTTAGGGCTAGTTAAAGATAAAGATGACCTTTATTAGTCCCACAGCTGGGAAATTTGTTTTGTTAAAGCAAAAGTGCAAAGTTATGTAGCAGAAATTAGAAAACACTGGAATGCAATAAAATAAAGTAGAATAGAATAAAATAGAATACCAATACTATATACAGCTGAGTAAGAAAATACAAAATACAACTTTGTCAAAGAAAGAAGTGCACATATAGCAGTCTTATTGCACGTATGAGGGTTCTGGTAAAGTACTAGTTCTGGTAAAAGTAAAACTTAGGTTTAAAGTTTTATGCCCTGGAGGCCAAGAGTCGTGTGTAGAGAAGAACATGACTTAGAAACGGACATTTAAGGTCACATTTTGTCTAAGATGGGAGAATTGTCCCATATGTGTTTATTTCTCTTCTTTTTAAGAGGACAGACGCACTGAGTGTTGTCTACTTGCTCTTTTTGATTCTAAGCAAGCATGTTTGATAAAATACTCTTAGGAAAGCGTATTTTGAGTGCTTCTAAGTGTGTGAATGTTGTGAGTACTTGATTTGAATGATTCTGTGTGATTTGTACAAAATAATAAATAAGTAATAATAACTCATAGGAGAGTGCGTGAATAGAGGAGGCCTGAGAGAGTGTGTGTGCGTCAAACAGGAAGTCTGATTATAGCTGGGGAGAGACGTTGCAGCATGAAAACAGAGCAACTAGAGACTGAATGTCTTAAGAAAAAGTAATAAAATATATTAATTACATGTTTTAGAAAAAGAAAAACTGAGAAAATAAATACATGAACTAACATTTACATTAATGAATTGAAAACACATGTACACAAATTGTTACAGGTGAAATGTTGGGAATAATCAGAAGTGAGATAGCTCAATATACTGATGAAATGAAGAAAGCAGCTTACACTCCTTTGATTTCCAGAGTCAGTGTGTCTCCTCCCCTCATAGAACCCACGCCCACTTGGCCCCCATATCAGGCGAAGCATGGAAGGCTGGACAGCCCATGACGGGTAAGATCCCACCTCGAAACCCTGGGACAACCTAAGGCAAGGCGCAGTCACGATTGCTTGAACCTAGGTCCCTAAGTGAGCTTGGACTCACTGGAGGAGACGGGACTTCAAGGGTAAAGCCGCTGGGGCAGAGGGGGAAACGTCATTAACAATGACGAGTGATGAGCCAAAGAGGGGAGGCACTCACTGTCTTTCAGGGTGAATTGTTCCCTGAACCTGAAAATCAAGCTTTAACTTCTGGCTGAGGACAAGGAATGTTGTTATTTAAGGAGGAGATCAAATTTGGGAAGAGAAAAACTGACTGTTTAAGTGGAACCTTGTGAGGGAGTCTGAAAAACCACGAAAAGAAACATATACACAATCACACACACAAATAGAAAATGCGTTAACCTTAGAATACAAAAGAGTTCATGAAGATCAGATAGCAGGTTTAGCATAGGAGTCTGTTTATCATGTTGTCCAACTCGCTTAGTGTGTAGTAAGTTTTCAGAAGAGAAAATTTAGAATTTAGTGTTGATGGTGTGCAAGTTGTGTGGTGTTTAACGAGATTTTCTGTGTATTGAGCAGGTGAGGTGATGTTAGTTGACCTGAGAGAGTCAGGACCTTGAAGAACTTGTGGCAAAATGTTCTGTGTTTAAGATTGTTGAGGTTGTTGTTGTAGTGATGGGTTACTTCTATCGGTTAGATTTGTGTTGTTTTCTTATTTTAATAGAGGGAGTTTTATCAAACATGCATATGTCTAAGGGGGTCCATCATTTTTGTAACAGTGCACTTAGAAAAAACCTGTCAGGTGATTTTGTTTTGTGTTTTGATGAGCTAATAATCAGCTCTCTTCTTCTCATTTTTGTTCTAAGCAGGCCTGCAAAAGAGTGGATAACAGCGCTGAAAATTCTCGGTGACCTTCTCCAGATTACAATGGCCAGAGGAGAAGGCTAAGTCTCTGTCTAAAAGGATTGCCGCGAGCCAATCCAGTCTAAAAGCAGAAAGAACTATTTTCCTAAAAACAAAATAAAACAAATGAATGAGCGCATGTTGCTGAGAGTGAAGACTCTGATTATTTGCGAGATAGTCTCCACTGTCAGCAAGACCTGATGTTAATGCATGTGAGTGAATGTGTGTAAATGGATGGTGACTGGACGGACGAGGCAGACCATAGGTTGGGCCGACTGGACACTGAGATAAAGACTGGACTAAGGTTAGACACATGACTGATAACTGTTCTGTTTTAAGTTTTCTTTTTATAACACAGGTTGGATCATAAGTGGGGAAAAACTGAGGATGAAATGTGAAGTTCTGGTTAACACACAGGTTTTTGTTTCTACGAAGTTCCAAGGATGCAGGCTGTGGATGGAGCCAAGAAAAGATTTGACATAATGATTAATTTGATTTCATTCCTTAAACACAGGTTTGAAGGGCCGGAGCATGAATATCTAATATGATATGACTAACCTTTTTCTTTTAATCTCCTAAGCTCGAGTGAAGGATTTTGAGTTTGTAACACATAAGATGTGTCACAAAAGGGGGGAGTTATAGGATTTAAGGTTTAATTTGAAATGGGTTTTAGGATTACTCGATGACGTTTGGGGTTTTTGATAACTGAGATATGGTAAAATTGAGGCAGAAATTGTTTTGTGGTTCTTTTTGATCTGTTTCTATGCTCAGATGGTGATGGTTTATATCTTACCCTGGGCGTGTTTAATAAAACTAAGAGTGTTGCCCACATACATGAAGGGCATGGAGATGAAGTAAAGTTAATATAAAGGACAGAGCCCAGAACATGATATGGTGAAACAACTTTGAATGATTAAAGGAACCTTAGATGAACACAGTAGATTAGTGAGGTGTAGCAGAGAGAGGCTTTTTGTTTTCTATCCTTTACAGGAGAAGATTTCAGGACCACAGCGACCACAGGGGGGGCGAGAATCCTGGAAGCCCCAGACCGAACGGAACCAACCAGAGAAAGGAGAAGAACAGAGCACAAATACACCTAGTTGTTTATATCACAAAGAAGATCAAAAGCTTGTTAGACATAGGTTATAATGGAAGCATAAAAGGGATGAGAGGAACTTTACATAACATAGAAATCCTGCAACAATTTGTAAATTGCCCAAACACAGTGTTCAGACCGGATATGCGCTACCCGTTAAAGGGGGCGAAGAAATCAGGCCTAAGTTTGAAAAATGAAATGGGTTAACTCGATAGAGGATGTTTCCAAAGGTCGAGAAAATAATGTAGGACCTTTTACCAGGAGAAAGCTAATTGTATCTTTTACACTTTACAGTGTGCACTGAGGGAAGTCAGGAATAGTTTAAATTAGGATTAAAAAATTGAACTAGGTGGAAAGGGGGGTGTAGCAAGTAGATTTAGGGCAGCTCACAGCCTGGCGTAAACGCAAGGTGCTGTCACACAGCTTAAGTTATTTGTTTGATTTATTTTAAACATTGAAAACATACAACCGTTGAGGAGACAGATAGGGTTGGGGAATTGAAAGGTTTTGTTTGTTTAGCATAATCTCTTTTGTTATATTTTAGCTTTAACAGGAACATGCCTCTCTGGAGCTTCTCTCCTGATGCTACCCTGCCAAAGACCCTTATCCCTAGAGACTATGTCAGCTCCCAAACAGACAACAACAAACCAAATCTAGCAATAAAACAACTTAAACATCAATAGTAACAAAGCAAGAACAATACAGAATCCACATCTGAACCGAAGAATAAAACAGTGAAATATGGATTATTAAATATTAGGTCTCTCTCGTCAAAGTCTCTGTTAGCTCACGCCAAGCGGTCGCAGCAGATGGTTGCCCGTACCTGAGCGTGGTTCTGTCGGAGGTTTCTTCCTGTTAAAAGGAGTTTTCCTTCCCACTGTTGCCAAAGTGCTTGCTCAATAGGGGTCACAAGATTGTTGGGTTTTCTCTGTATCTATGAAGCGCCTTGAGGTAACTTTTTTGTTGTGATTTGGCGCTATATAAATAAAATTCAATTGAATTGTATTGAAGTAAACTTAATGTGATAAATTAGGAATTAGTTCATTTCTCAAGTGAGAAATGAAAAAGGGGGACTGGTGTTAGGAATAAAAGAAATATTTTTAATGTGTATCTGCTCATTATCTTGTTTTATGTACTTTAATAGTGAAGGCTTGTAGAGCAAGGCTACCTTTGACTTACAAACAAGAGCTCAGCCAGACTGAAAAACAGGAAGTTTTAGTGCACAAGGCATATTAATAGATATAGACACAAAAAAGAGGAACTCCCCATATAAACAACGTTCAAGCCTGTGTGACGTGTAAAGTACCGAAATAATACCATATAAGTCACAGCTGATGATTCTAATGTTAGAGAGCTCTTGCAACTGGCGTCTGAGCTGTGCAGAGGTCTCTCACCCCCGGAAGATGATTGAATAAAGAAAGACAGGTACTTATGTAGGTCAGCATAAGGTTGAGCCCAACAGAAGCAAGGCACCCTACATGCATACAGCATGCAGCAGGGGTTGCCAAAATAATATAGAAAACAGCACATGCAGTGAGAGAACACCCACTAAAAGTTCTGACTACACATAGTGTGGTGGCATATGTGAACTCGCAGGCATTCACTATGACATCATTAGCACAACAGAGACTGAGTAAAGTTTTAGATGCTCCAAATCTGACATTTACACATGAAGGAATCAATATGGCAGATTTAATGGGATCAGGAGAACCTCATGATTGTACTAAGAAAGCAGAAGTTGAAGGAAAGTCAGGGAAGATTTAAAAGCAGAACCTATCCTGGAGCTGAGGATTGGTTCATAGATGGCTGCTGTCATCGTGATGAAGAAGGATCGAAAGCAGGCTATGCTATAGTCTGCAAACAAGGAACTGAATTTGAGCCCACGAGGAGCTCCAGCAGTGGAAGGAGCCACGCTGGACTGGTCCATATGAGGTCGTTGCCAGAACAACTATAGCAGGTCAACTAAAAGGGAAAGGCGTGCCTGGTATCATTGGTCGCAGTGTGCGCCAGCACATGAGAGCTTGCTAGAGGAAAACTCGTCTTTAACTAACACAGGTGTCAATGATAACGAGCAGAGGCAAAATAAATCCTCTCACCTGTGCAACGGGCCAACCAGTAGTCTACCTGGGAGGCCGAAGAGAGAAGAGGAGCAGCGCAGAAGGTCGCCACGCCAGCAGAAAGGAGCGGTGACAAGTTGAGGACTCCACAAAAGCAGGGGAGTTTCATTCCAGGATACAAAGTTTATATAACATGATGCAAACACACGAGTCAGAGACATGTAATGAGAAAACTGATTAGAATGTTCCTTACAACTACATGTTTATTGTATGCAATGATATTAACTATGGCTGTGTTGTTTATTGTCTATATTTTGCAGGGCACTCCGGACCAGTTGTCTGAACACGGAGGCCAGTCCAGCCCAGCACTTCCTGAGACTGTAGTTGCTAAAACAGGATCGGTAAAAAAAAAAAAAAAAAAAAAGACAAAAGCGCGAGGTGTCAGGTAAAGGTGATGAGTGTCTCAGCATGAATAATGGCATAGAGTTGAATTATGGTAAAGGGTCTACCCGCTCATTCACATTTGATTTGTGTGACGTTATTAAGTGTATAGGAGCTAGTAGTAGCTGGAGAGCGTATGATGTACGGGTCTGCAATGACCCCATGATATGCTTAGGGCAAATTTAGTTGATGCAAAGTCTAAGCCGCTCGCAGAAAGCTTAATCACCATTCTGACTGATCAGATGGTAACTTCGAGAACAGTAGCTCAAAAGGAACAGGAACCAAAAGGGAGAGTACTTCTGACAACAGATTACTCTAGACTGAAGCCTAAGGATTTGATTCCACAACACAACACACGTACCTTAGCCACCAGAGGTAAGAGACATATTTTGGCCAAAAGAGGGACCCAGGCTACACATGCATATGACCCTAGGTTAAACTCTCCGACCTGGATAGACTCTATTGGAGTGCCCAGGAGAGTTCCAGATGAGTACAAGCTGGTAAATCTGATAGTGGTAGAATTTGAAAGTATATTTCTTTGGGTGACACCTAATAAGAATGTTGATCGCATTAACTATGTTCATTGCAATCTGCTGAGACTCTCTAACCTAACCAGGGATGCCATGATGGGGTTCGCAGAACAATTGGGTCCGAGTTTGCTGATGGGAAATCGAATGGCCCTTGACATGAGAAGGGAGGCGTGTGCGCCATATTCGGAGACATGTGCTGCACTTTTATCCCTAATAATACTGCCCCAGATGGCTCAGTAACCCGAGCTCTGGAGGGCTTGAAAACTTTGTCTAAAACTATGCATGAACACTCAGGTATCGAAAATCTGCTGGCGTCCTGGATGACATCTGTGTTTGGACAATGGAAAGGTGTGGTTATGTCAGTGATGTTTTCTTTGACTGTACTTTTGGGAATACTGGTCATCGCTAGTTGTTGTATCATTCCTTGTGTCGGAGGAAGAGTAATAGCGAGGGTTCCTAACCCTGGCTGGGTTGAGGGCATCTACCAGATGAACTTAGAACCCATAGAGTGGGCCAGGGAGTGATACAACATGAAGTGTGGTGACATTCCTTGTTGGAATGTCAAAAGAGGGAATGTTGGGATTTAGAGATTCTTTTATTGCTGCCATATAATCTGCCTTATGATAAATGCATTAATAACATGTTCTACAGTATTATTTTATCAGTAATATTGTTTACAGGGTTCATATTGCATTGAATATGTTTGTCATCACATTCATTTTATTCACAGGTTGAGTTCATTCTATACACAATGCATAACTGTGCTTGTTTAGAGTTGATGTTCTATCCAAGAGGGTTTTAAGCTTCACTGGTGAGAGTGTCCAGGTGATACATGTTGAGGGAAGATGAGAACATAGCAGGTTAATTGCATGCATGCTTACAATACACATAAATCTAGCAACAGGCCTGAGCGAAGGCCCAAGTGTCTTCTGCTTCTTATTTGAGACCTGCGCCAATTCAGTCTACTTAGTGATTGAGGACGAGGGTCCATTATTAGCCCTTAGAGGCCCTGAAGCTTGAAGTTATTACCTTAAAAGGAAGGTGTTATCAAAAAGAGAAGTTATATGTCTGTTTATAGTTATTAGAGATGTACAAGATGTACCCTTGTCTGTAAACAATGACTGGACATAATGTATTTTTGACCTGTACTGACGTGTATGTGGGGGTGTGATCCTCTATGCTATAAAACCAGAACTCAGTGTATTTCTGTCAGAGCAAATAAGCCATATGCTGACGGTTGTTCTCCGTTGTCAATAAACTCATCGTTTGATTGTACTTTTCTGGGCCTCCGTCGTTTGTTGTCTGGTCTACAGTTGATCCATCTCGCTTCAGTTTCTAGGACGTTCCAAGGATGCAGGCTGTGGATGGAGCCAAGAAAAGATTTGACATGATGATTAATTTGATTTCATTCCTTAAAAACAGGTTTGAAGGTCCGGAGCATGTAGACTTAATATGATATGACTAACCTTTTCTTCTAATGCCCTAACCTGAGTGAAGGATTTTGAGTTTGTAACACATGAGATGTGTCACAAAAAGGGGGGAGTTACACGATTTAAGGTTTAATTTGAAAGGGGTTTTAGGATTACTTGATGATGTTTAGGTTTTTTGATAATTTAGGTATGGTAAAACTGAGGCAGAAAGTGTTATTTTCAGGTTATTTTTGATTTCTAGAATAAGAAGTTATAATTTAGGCGTGCACATACAGATATGTCAAAGGAAAATTGTATATATGTGATTAGCTACATGAAATGTGCTCTTTTAGGGTTACTAAGCAAATGTCTACGTGACTTTTACCTAATAACTTATGTGATGATAAAGTTGTTTACCGACTAGCAGCTTGCTCTCTTCTAGAACATACAGACTTAGGAAAGGGGAACCTCAGCTCTGAGTTCTGAGAATAACTCTGGTATTTTTGTAAGTAGACAGGAAACACGTCGAGACCGCCGTATAGGGCAAATGTGTTAGAGCTTGTAATTAAATGTGGGCTTGAAAAGAGGAAGCAAATTTGGTACAGGACGTGCTTGAGATGATCAGATGAAAGAAGGGGAAGGTCAGGAATAGTCTAGATTAAGATTGAAAAATTAAATTGGGTGAAAGGGGGGTGTAGCAAGTAGATTCAGGGCAGCTCACAGCCTGGCGTAAACGCAAGGTGCCGTCACACAGCTTAAGTTATTTGTTTGATTTATTTTTATGACAATGGAAAGGTGTGGCTAAGTAAACTTGGCAAGTGTCAGTGATGTTTTCTTTGACTGTATTTTTGGGAATATTGGTCATCGCTAGTTGTTGTATCATTCCTTGTGTCAGAGGATGGTTGGTAAAGATAATGGCGAGGGTTGCGAACCCTGGCTGGGTTGAGGGAATCTATTAGATGAACTTAGAACCCATAGAGTGGGGCAGGGAGTGATACAACATAAGGTGTGGTGACATTCCTTGTCGGAATGTCAGAAGAAGGAACGTGGGGATTCAGAAATTCTTTTATTCCTATTATATAATCTGCATTATTATGATGGCATTAAGAACATGTTTTACAGCATTGTTTATCAGTAATATTGTTTACAGGGTTCATATTGCATTGAACATGTTTGTCACCACATTCATTCTATTCACAGGTTTAGTTCATTTTATACACATTGCATATCTGTGCTTGTTTAGAGTTGATGTTCTATCCAAGAGGGTTTTAAGCTTCACTGGTGAGAGTGTCCAGGTGATACATGTTGAGGGAAGATGAGAACATAGCAGGTTAATTGCATGCACGCTTACAAACATACATGATTTAAATATAGGCGAGGCCAAAGGCCTGGACTTGATGTAGCTTCTAACTTTACAGCTCCTAACTTGCAGGAATGGCGGGGAGTGTAATGAATGAATGCAAAATATGCTTACAGACACAAACAGGACAGGGGTTTATTTTATTGTTGCTTTGTTTCTGCTTAGCAACTGATGAGGTAAAAGGTGTTAAAGGTGAATATGAAATAAGTGAACAGGAAACGTGTGAGGGTGAGACGGGTGAAACAAAATGTGGTAGATAATGGAAACTTGTCTAACTGGCATTAACAGTAACTTTTGCATGTTATGTATATGCTTGAAGCCAAAAGAGGCGTGAATCCTGATAGAAAATTTTGAAGTGTGCTTTCTAGCGGAGATTTAGGCTGACAGGGGGATGGTGTGTATTTTACTCGGGGTGTGTTTAAGAAAACTGAAAGCGTTGCTCACACACATAAAGAGTATTGAGATTAAGTCAAGTTAATATAATGGATAGAGCCTAGAACATGATATTGTGAACCAACTTTCAATAATGACAGGAACCTGAGATGAACACAGTAAGTTAGTAAGGTGTAGCAGAGAAAGGTTGTTTGTTTTCTGTCCCTTACAGGAGAAGATTTCCACTAGAGAGGGACCCAGAAAAGGAGCAGAGACCACTTAAGCATGAAGTGTTTTCAAGTGGGAGCTGGTGTTTTATTGCAGGACCACCTAGAGGACATGAGGTTGTTGTCTGATTTGCTGAGTCAGGGGGCGGCTAGAGAGGGTCAGAGCGAAGGTAGTGGACCTGGGAATAGTGTAGTGACGTCTCTGGAAGACGTCAAGAGAGGGAATTGTGGAATTACAGGGATTATTTTACATAACCATCATCTTATCATTGCATCAATTATCATTTCATCAAAGCATTTATTGAAGCTGTTGGCATTATGTTATAATTTGTATTACAGGGGTTATCATAATCAAATATTAACATGTTTATGACAGGTGCAGTTATAACCACTTTAAAATGATTGAGTTAAATATATATATCAAAACTCATATGCTGAGTATATTGTTACAGTAAAATAGTAGCTGAGCAAAGGCCTGAATGTATTCAGCTTCTTGTTGCATTTGAGTTTGCCTAGTTACAGGTGACAGAAGGAGAGGTCCAGTCCATGGGGACCTCAAAGGCCTGAGATCATCACCATATTTGGAAAGAGGATGCCAGAAAGGGGAACTTCTGTGTCTGCACTTATCTCTTAGAATAGATCATTATCTGTAGAGGAGACAAACAATGTTCTTAAGATGCAAATTATGTGCTTGTAAACGCAAGAGGGGCGTCATAATACCCTGATGTTATAAAAGCAATCTGAAGTGTATTTTTGGGCGGGATTTACAACTGATGGTTTCCAGTTTACATCTCCCCACGCTGCGTGTATTCATTAAAATCAATTGTTTGATTGACCTCTTCTGGACCATCATTGTTTTACTCTCGTCCTCAATTTCGAACCCGTAACAGGAGCCTACCTGTAAACCCCTATGTCTAATCATCGAGTCTTACTGTTACAGAGTGTGGCTACTAGATAATTATAGGGGGTTGATACAGTGCTAGTGTGGCTAGGTATGATATGAATATGTGTTTTTAGAAGTATCACAAGAAAAGTTTATTTCTAAAGAGATACATGTTGTTTGTGGTACTCTGTTTAAAAACTATAGGCCCTGTGTGCTTCTGAGTACCAAAAGAATGTGAAATGCCCCTAAAGCAGTTAAATCATCTATGTGTAATCATTGAGTCTTACTGTTGCAGTGTGTTTGTGACTAGTAGATAATTATAGGGCTAGTTGCATTAAAGGAAAATTGGGGGTTTATACAGTGCTAGCGTGGCTAGGTATGAATGTGTTTTTAGAAGTATCACAAGAAAAGTTTATTTCTAAAGGGATACCTGTTATTTATGGCACTGTTTAAAACTTTTAGCCTCTGTGTGCTTCAGAGCACAAAAGAAAAGTAAAATGCTCCTAAACTAGTTAAATCATCTATGTGTAAATAACAGAGCACTGAGACCTATACAATCCTTAAAAACAGTTTAATTAAAACACATAATGGTTTCATTAAATAAAATGCTATTGAACACATGTGAACTCATATGACCCCTGAACTCACATGCACGAGCAAAGCCACCGGCTACAGGGGGACACGCACGCGTACATGCACTTGTAAAAGGTTAACATATGTGTTTAAGTTGAAATGTGTGGCTGATAAATCTGGATTAAACTAATAGTTAAAAAGTTAAGAGATAAAAGGACTTATGGGGATGTTAGTTCAGTTTATGTTTTCATACAAGAAAAAAAGGGAACACCCCAGTTATATTTTGGTCTTTGTTACATCGTTAAGTGTTGATTCAGTATTTTCTAATTACACTTTACATCTTCCATGCCATTACTTAAAACATACCACTAGGTGACGCATAGCACTCTGGAGGAGCGTAAACCCCCCTGGGAGGCGAATCTGCAGAATAAATCCTGCAGTTGAATCGTAAACAAGTTCATGACCTGTGCCTCTTTATTTCAATACACAGCTGCGGGCTCTAGGATCGCACCCCTCCCAGGCACCTGTCACTCCAGGGGGGCAACACACTCATGTACACATGGTGGGGAGGGGGTGAGGGGTGTGGGGGGTGGAGGTGGGGGCAAAAAATACTGCCGGTATATTACTACTTACAAGGAATCACCATAGCTGATAAGGAGCTCATCATCAGCCAGCTAGCTGATGACACCACACTCTTCTTGAAGAATGCAAATCAAATCCGTCCAGCCCTTAGTGTTATTAGTGATTTCTCTGAGGCATCTGGTTTATGTCTAAATCTAAAAAAACGTGAATTGCTAGCAATTCAAGGCTGCACTGCAAATGCTATCTGTATCATTTATGTTAAATAAGAAGTCACATGGGTATCAAAGATGTTTGCCATCAACTGTTAATATCCAAAGACCAAAAGTCAAGATGCTCGTCAAACTTCACTCCGATTATACAAAAAATCCGAAAAAGTTCAACCAGTGGCTGCAAAGGGATTTATCTCTGAAAGGTAGAGTGTTAATTACTAAAGCTGAAGGGATATCCCGACTGGCATATGCTGCTCTCTCCTTACATCTGGATAAGAAAATTAGTAAAGCCATTGACCACGTGCTCTTTAATTTTATATGGAAAAACCATAAGCAACCATAAGCAGGTCCTCTTAGCGTGGACCCTCATTTATAAACACAACTTCTCACCACACAAATACCTCATCTGGAACAACAGAGATATTTTATTTCAAAATAAATAACTTTTCCTGGAAACTTGGGTCCAAAATGGGATCCTATTGGTGGCTCAGCTGGTTAATAAAGAGGGAGTACTGCTTACTTACAATGAATTCCTTACACTATATAATTTTCCAGTCAGTGTTCAGGAATTCTCTGCTTGGTGCCATACCCTCATGTACTTTAATGTTATATAAAAACACTGACAGTTCAATATCTACCTCAGTCACTCTCCCTGATCCAGCTGAGTCAGCAGTGGGAAAAATCTGCTTTTTACAAGAACTGGCTAACAGCGATAAGAGAATACGTAGTTTATTCCAAGAAGATATCGTGTCTCTCCCATATATATAATATCTTACTGGAACCGACATGTTCCAGATATCACCTGGAAGACAGTCTGAATGATCCCCCATAAATATCTAATTGTAAACAAGGTGAAGGAAATCTCATATAAAATTCTTCATAAATGTTACCCAGCCAGTCACTATATGGTAACATTTAAAAGAGACATAAATACTAATTGAACTTTCTGTGGGGATCATCCAGAAACTGTGGCACATCTTTTTTTGGTACTGTTCCTCTACACAGAGATTCTGGAAGGAATTTAGCAGTTTTGTTATTGTCCATATTTTAAGGGAGTTTTCTTTATGATGGGAAAATGTTTTATTCTGTTTCTTTAAGTTCTCCAGGAAGAATGATAAATGTTTTTTTTATAATAAATTTGTTAATACTTTCAGCTAAAAAATTTTATCCATAAATGTAAGTTTATTAATAAAACACCATATTTCTGCCTTTTTTTTATAAGGATATGGAATTGTACATACAATCAATATCAGACTCAACCAACAACAAGCCTCTCAGAACAATATATATGTGTGAATTTTTGCGCGTACTAATAAGATATTTTTTTACTCCTGGTTCTGTATGTTCATGTTCTGTTCTTCCGTAAACTTCATCTGTTTGTATGTTGTACACTCATTGTGTTTCAATAAAGTTCAATAAAAAAGTACGTTCTAATGAAGCTTCAGACGTCACTAATCACGTGACTCTGACCAAACGAATCAAGCCTCGACACAGTGCTTCTGAAGCAGCGTGTTGATCTTTTTGACACACGCACCGGAGCGTCAGCTTCAAGCGGACCATCACTACCTCTCACATCTAAAGGTAAGTGTCAAGGTAACTTTGAACTGAGTTCAGTCAACCTCGAGTTTTTCGAAGTTTTCTGAATGAAGTTTTCTGTTGCTCTCTGTGAGAGAAGACCGTTAAAGGCGAGGCTCTCCAGAGTGTAGCAAAACAGGAAACCACAGCTGTGTGTGTGTAAGTGTGCAAACGAATAGATTAGAAGTGCAAGTGAGCCACGAGTATAGAAAGGTCAAGTTTCGTGAGTTGTTTTTCTCACCACTGATCACGCGCTCAACACTCTACACATACTTGCATCACACGCGCGCTCTCAAGCATCAGTATTGTACAATTCTGGGCGTCACGTGAGTTGCAGGTGTTACCATATAACGGAAATCTCCATTGTTCTGTAGCAGTGGTTCTCAAACGTTTCACAATGAGTTTCACCCTTACGAGCGACATCACAGCGCAGTAGTATAGGCAGTAGCGATTTTTTTGACACGTGCGGTTTCCCGGAGCGGCATCGTGGTGGGCGGCGGCATCACGGGCATCGGCGAAAAATAAAAATTGTTCGTACTCATGCTGCCCCGACATAATGCCAGCGCATATTGGAAATGTCGTAGGCACCGATCAGTTTTCTATCGTCCATTTGCTGGGAGTAAGGGCGCCCTCCGTTTGCGAGGTGCGCCTGCTGCTGAAGTCAAAGTAAACTTTACTGTCATCTCCGCTACATACAGTCCAGTATATAGAGAGACGAGGCTCCAGTTACAGCAGTGAAGGGAAACAAACAATAAATATAAGAAAAGTAAGAAAATAAATATTCACTTTAGGACCAGGGGTAAGGGGATCAATAACAATTAAAAATTAATAAGTTACAGTTTGATGATTTAAAGTCTCACACACAACCCCTGGAAAGGGGAGGGGGACATGCTGCTTCCAAATAGAGCACATTTCATTCATAATGTTGTAAATCCAAGCCCATTATGTATTCACGATCTGAATACTGGGTTGTGTGAAATCCCAGAAATAAACCTTACACAAAGTGAATCTGTGAACTAAGGTGTAGGTCTATTAGGTTAAGTTGTAGTGATCCTGGGGTTGGGGGATTTGTGTTCACACTGGAGTGCAAAATTAAAACCAATGGAAGGTGGACAAGAAAAGTTTTAAAGCCATCAGGTGCTCAGTTTAGAAAAAATAGAAAAGAAGAGGAGGAGAAATGAGCAAAGGATACAAGTAAGCAGATGTGTCATTGGATAATGGCAGGTCATCCTGAAACAATCAGACTAAACTCCAAACAATACATTATGTTACAGATTTTAATATTAATTAGTCATTGTTTATTTGTCCTGTTCTCATTGTATGACGAATTATGATGGCTGCTTGCATATACACTCTCTCTCTCTCTCCCTTCATGTGTTTCTCTGGTGAATTTCAACAACAGTTTTATGTTTATGCACAATCCTTAATATGTTTTATGTGTGTGTGTGTGTAAAGTTCCACAATACATGGAAATGAACCTTTAAAATGAATTCAATTTTATTATGTATTTATGTTTGGCCTACATCAGTAAGAAATGCCAAATTATATACACAAAGTTATAGAAATCACCACTCCCGTTATTCATGATGATTTCAATAACATCACATAATAACATGTAACATCACATCCTGTAAGCATAGTCTGCCTGTGTCTTTTCTCTGGAAATGAACATTTTCAGCCAATATAGGTAATACATCAACATGGCTGCCATGGCTAAGTTAGGGATATTTATAATGTAATTTCCGAAACTTGCATATGATCTGCAATTTGTAGCAGATCTACTGACTGTCACAGAGCAGCTGGAGCAGTCTCAAATGGAGGTCAGTCCACTACTGCCACCTGTGGCCAAGTACCATAGCCTACTACTAGATTAACTCGTGACACATCTGCACCTGTTTCTATGACCACATTGAGTAGAGTCTGAGTGGCTGCACTTACACTGGTGCATTCAAATCCACCCACAAACATATTGAAAAATGCAATGTGGATTGTCAAGACTCAAACCAACCATTAAGCAAAGACAGCAGGGATCACTTGTTTCTGTTTATTATACAGCCAGATTTACTTGTGACGCATGTGCAGCTGGCTTTATCACCTATTTTGAATTTGTTTCAAGCACAATACATTTGTAACTTTCAGTGTTTTCCGGTCTTCCAAAAGAAGAAAAAAAAAAACCTTCAACTACATGACATGCAATTGTGTATTTGTTTTCACCTTATCATACACTTGAAGTTTTACAAATCACCACTCCTTTTGTTAATATCATTTCAGTCGCAGACAATCTAGTTTTTCTTACAGAGATTGAATGCACCTTCTGCGGATGGCGGTACCACACAGTGTGCGTGGACTTCCCTGTACAGAAGGCAACTACAAATGTTGTGAATGCTAAATAAACAGAAACAAATGATCCCTGTTGTCTTTGCTTAATGATTGGTTTTAGTCTTGACAATCCTCATTGCTGGCATTGCATCTTTCAATAGAAGCAATGCCAGGTATCAGTGCTCAAACCTTTTGTGTTTGTTTCCAATAAGTTTCCCACCTCAGGAAACAAAAATGTGTTCTTTGTCTTGTCAGATGAACATATGAGACACTTTGACTCTTCAGTGCAGTGTGGAGCCTAACAAAGATCTGTTTTGTGTCCCAGCTGATCAGCAGGAGGAGAAGAGTCTGACGGAGCAGCAGAGGAACATTTTCAGCTACTCGGACTCAGCTCAGCCACTACAGAGAAAACAATGAGCTCAACACAGAAGGTGACAGACAGAGCAGGGCGATATGACCAAAAATATTTATCACCATATACATTTGAAAATTTGCATTAACGATGTAGCTGATGATATAATTGACACTAGACAAAATACTTTACAACTCCACAAAAAACACAGTAATAACGACGGCCTGCTAGCATGTCCTACCACAAATAGTGTTTGTTGTGTATCTGACGGACGAAAGCTAAACCAGTTCCACACCACTGAAGTTGCAGCATTTTTACAAACCAATTCTGGTTCATCTGTTTCATTCAACGATCCGCTTTCGCCCTTCTCATTCTCCGTCGCTGCCATGCTTTTTCCTCCATGTGATTGTATTTGACAGAAGATGAGCGACATCTGTTGTGGAAGCTAATGGGGTTCCTTATGAATAAACAAATAAACAAACATAGGATTTATTATCACTGAATAATTATGTATAAATCCATACAAATTATAGAAATATGTAATAGGAAACAACAATATAACATAAATTATAAAATGATACAAAAGTGTGTGTGTGTGTGTGTGTGTGTGTGTGTGTGTGTGTGTGTGTGTACATACAATCAGGAGTGATGGGCATGATTTTAGTGGTTGAACACTCATGAATTATTTTTAACAGCAGGTTGGATGTAATGCGTTAGAACTACCAGCAGGTGGTGATAAGAGACCTTTAAGGTGTTTGGTGCCACACTCCGACTTCAGGTTTAAAACTAGTGTTAATGGAGGGAGTTTGATGGTTGAGTTTATTCCACGGCTGCATTTCACTCACTGCCTCTGTTTGTATCTCTGTCACTGCAGGACCAACATGGAGCGAGAAGTCAGCGCTCTCAGGAGGCCGACAAACCTGACAGAAGAAAGGGAGAGAAAACATACACCTGTGACGAGTGTGGGAAGGGTTTTACTGGGAAGGCTAAACTAAAACGTCATCAGGTCATCCACACTGGAGAGAGACCGTTCAGCTGTGACTTGTGTGGAAAGTCTTTTTCCAGGAAGGATAACCTAAACCAACACCAACTCATCCACAGTGGAGTTAAAGCGTACAGCTGTGATCAGTGTGGCAGAGCTTTTACTCAAATTGGCAACTTACAGAATCATCTAGTTACCCACTCTGGAATTAAGGCATACAGCTGTGACGAGTGTGGGAAGGAGTTTACTGAGAAGGCTAAACTAAAACGTCATCAGGTCATCCACACTGGAGAGAGACCGTTCAGCTGTGACTTGTGTGGAAAGTCTTTTTCCTGGAAGTATTCTCTAAAAAATCACGAACTCATCCACAGTGGAGTTAAAGCGTACAGCTGTGATCAGTGTGGCAGAGCTTTTACTCACAGTAGCACCTTACAGAGTCATCTAGTTACCCACTCTGGAATTAAGGCATACAGCTGTGACATCTGTGGAAAAACTTTCAGCCAGAGAGGAAACCGAAATACACACCAACGCATTCACACCAGACATGATGTGTACTGCTGTGAACAGTGTAGCAAAGAGTTTACAACAGATGCACAGTTACAACAACACATGTTTACCCACACTGAGGGACGACCTTATAAATGTGACCTGTGTGAGAAGACTTTTAAATCTCCACATTACCTGAGACGACACCAACAGATCCACACCAGAAAGAGACTCTACAAGTGCAGTTACTGTGAGGTATGTATTTATATTGTTATCTTGTCATTTTAGCCTGACTGTTTGGAACAACTCTGCTCATTAAACTGTGTTAGCATGTTAGCAATTCTACTGCATGGAAAAGCAGCTCTGAGTGATTATTCAGATTTTCATGTCAGTTATGATTTTAGTATTACTGCAGTATTATGGTGGTAGTATTGTAGTTATTGCAGCCCAGTAAACTGAGTGTGTTAACTGAAACAGTCAAATGTAATTGGACGTCTGCAGAGATGCTCTTTATTTCAGGCGACGTTCAGGATGAAAGTGTTGAAGGACTGACTTACACTGTCTTTGTGTCTTTGTTTAGAAGCAGAGCGACACAGATGGATCCAGTTCTCAACCCTGTCATCACTGTGGTGGTGAGAAAGACTTTCGTTGTGACCTCTGTGGAAAAAGTTTCAGTTCCAAAGCTGACCTAAAAACACATCAACGTAGACACACTGGAGGCAAACTGAAATACTGTAAAGAATGTGGGAGAAGCTTCACCACATCACGTCACTTAAAACAACATGAACTGATTCACAGTGGGGTTAAAAAGCACCTCTGTGATCAGTGTGGGTCATCCTTCACCACTGCATGTGAGCTTACATCACACAAACGAGTCCACACAGGAGAGAAACCATACAAGTGCAGACACTGTGACAAAAGCTTCTCACAATCAGGTCATTGTAACAGGGATGAACGTACACACATGGAAGGAAACTACAGCTGTGACCAGTGTGACAAGAGCTTCAGGAATCTCAGTTCATACTCCGAACACAAACAATCCCACGTTACTAATAAACTGTTTCACTGTTACCAATGTGCCAAAACATTCACCTCATTGTCTGCTCTGTGCAAACATCAGCGTGATCACTCAGGGCTGAAATCACTCCCATCACTGGATCACAGTGAATCTGAAGAGACAGAAAGATCCTCTGGTTTCAGTGTCAGACTCAAAAAGCTTGAGATCAGGCTCCACAGAGTTCAGATAGAATCATTTAAACTTGTGTTGAACTGAACTGGTTGCTGGGCTGAACTTCTTCATAATACAGATTTACATGGGATCTTATTTTTTGTCGTTTTACTGGGTCAGTTTTGTCCTTTTTTCTCTGTCCTGGTTTTGCTCGTCTGTAAATAATTGAAACTCAGTCAAATAGTTCATTGTTCTCCAGCAAAACGTTTTGGAAACTCATGTTTAACCTTTAAAACTCTGACATGTTTTAGCACACAAGGCTTCATCGGGGAGTTCACTCATGATTGGACCATGAGAATAAAGGTTTTTAGTTCTTTCAAAGAGAGTCTTGGAGCTGTTTGATGTTTTTTGTTTTTTCTGAAACCACCTGAAAGAAAAACTATTTTTCTTGCTTTATGTAGTGTGGAAGTTTTTAATGTTTCTTTCATCTGTGATGTTCTTGAATGTGTTCACATGAAGATGGTACAAATAAACTGTCCTTTTAGCTTTAGCTCCTAATTTATTCATTATTTATGGAAGTAGCACAGCAGCAGTTTCTTGATTAACACATGGAGGGCTCGGGATCTGATGGTAAATAATGTTTTGTGTCCTTGTACACATCATACAGCTCAGCTGCTCCACAGATGTCAGGTTTACACAGTGGGATGGTTTGTAAGAACGCAGCTCTCCTGTGGATAAATCCTTACTCTTAGCCTCAGGACCTCACACAGTCCCAGCAGGTTCGGTCAGAAGATTTATACCTTTTTCATTTCTATATGATTCTTCTTGCATCTAAACAAAGATGATTCAATTTGATACATTTTGATGGCTCTTCGTGCTTTGGTGTAAATGAGACGTAATATTTGCTCTTGGTTTGGTTCTCCTGTACAGAACCTTGCAGTACAACAGAAACCTAAAAACATTATTTGTAGTTGTTATTCTTAGTTGTTCTGCTGCCTAAATACCACAGGGTCTAATTATGAAGTTTTTGAGCTGCACATACTTTACGACCTGCTTAAGTTCGAGGTCACAGCGTCTGTAGAGCAGCTGGAACATAATAAAGTCTACAGGTTAAAGTTTTCTCTTCACTTATTGTTCTTTCTGCTGCTTGGTTTGATGGATCTGAGAGCTTTTGTTTTTTTTACTCTTATTATAATTATCATAAATATTTTACTCTTTAGAAGCTTTAAAATAGTGTTTGTGTTTGAAAAAATTGATTTAAGAATTGAACAGAAACACCTGTCCTTCTAAAAATCGCCCAAAGGCACCGAGACAAACTCAAAGGATGCAACCTGTAACTTTCTCTTCCTTCATGTCAGTACCATCATCGATTATTTATTTTTATTTATTATTATTATTATTGTTATTTATTTATAAAATGCATATAGCAACAGTAACACTTTAGTTTGGATTTCATGATTTCTGTAACTAGAAAATATTATTTTGTTTAAAGACAGAAGTGACCGCATAGTTGCAACATTAAAGTGAAATATTTAATAGTCTAATAACAGATTAAATGCTGTGTTGAGGCTGTCGTTTTTAGCATCTACATGGATGGTAAAATCACCCACAATAATTATTTTATCTGAGCTGAGCACTAAATCAGATAAAACGTCTGAGAAATCAGAGAGAAACTCAGTGTAAGGCCCAGGTGGATGATAGATGTTGACAAATAAGACTGGTTTCGTTGATTAGTTGGCTGGTGTGAAGAATTGCTGCCACACTGCCCCCTCGGCCTGTGTTTCGAGGTTTCTGGTAGTTAGAATGACTCGGGGGTGTTGATTCATTTAAACTAACATAATCATCCTGCTGCAACCAGGTTTCTTTAAGGCAGAGTAAATTGATTTGTTGATCAATTATTAAGTCATGTACTAACAGAGACTTGGAGGAGAGAGACCTAATATTTAATAATCCACATTTCACTGTTTTACTCTTTGGATCAGATGTGGATACTGTATTATTGTTTCTTTGTGATTTTTGTTATGTTTAAGTTGTTTATTGCTGTTTTTTACTTTGTGTTTTTGTCTGTTTGGGAGCTGACACAGTCTCAATGGAGATGGGTTTTTGGGGGGTAACAGGAAGAGAGAAGCTGCAGAGAGGCGTGTAAGACTGCAACTCTGCTTCCTGGTCCCAACTCTGGATAGTCATATTTTAGGGGGTTTAATAAACTTGTCCATATTTCTAGAAATGAGAGCTGCTCCATCCAAAGTGGGATGGATGCCGTCTCTCCTAACAAGTCCAGGTTTCCTCCAGAAGGTTTGCCAATTATCTATGAAGCCCACATCGTTTCTTGGACACCACTCAGACAGCCAGCAATTTTAGGAGAACATGTGGCTAAACATGTCACTCCTGGGCTGTATCCCAATTCAGGGTCTGCAGCCTTAAAGGCCGCATTTTAAGGCTGATTACGTCACAGCAACGCAACCAAGGCTGTCCCAAATCGAAGGCTGCTCGAAATGCAGCCCTCAAATGCGTCCTTCATTTCCCTGAATTCTAAGGATGTAGCGGTGTAGACTTCGTGGCCCAACATATTACAGATTGCATTGCGTGGCAGTGGGTGTGGATAATTTTGCTGAAAAAAACGGTGGAAGCGGAGCGGCCGAAGAGTAAACGTTTAAAAGTAAGTACTCATATGATGTCTCAACAGGACCTGGAAAAACTAGTCCATGCATTCATTTTTAGTAGGCTTGGTTACTGTAACAGCATCTTTACAGGTCTACCTAAACAATCAGTCAGACAACTACAGCTCATTCAGAACTCTGGTGCTCGAGTCCTCACTAAGACCAAAAAAAGTGGACCACATCAGTCCAGCTCTGAGGTCTTTACTCTGGCTGCCTGTCCGTCAGAGGATAGACTTTGAAGTTCTGATGCTGGTCTATATATAGACTAGCATTAAGCTTAAATTTTTTAAAATCAATTTTAAATCATGCTTTTTATTTGTTTTTGTTTTTTGATGTCTCTGTAAAGCACTTTGAATGACCTTGTTGTTGAATTGTGCTATATAAATAAACTTGCCTTACTAAATATTATGTCACTTATTTATGTGCAAATGTTGGATGGAATGGAAAAATGCACAACATGAGGAAAGATAAGGAGAAAAAATAACTCCCCCCAGACTGAGCTGCAACAGGGAGATTAGTTTGAGAACAGACAAAAACACCTCTGCACATAGCACATGAAAAAACTCTTAATACACCATAGAAACACATGACAAGCAACAGGGGTGGGTAAAGGGTGAGAGACAGCCAGTGTAGACAGTACATCCGGGCCTGCAGCCTATGCACTGGTCTCCTTGATCCACCGTCAGCATCGAAGGGGAATAAGCGTCGAAGGCGTTTGGAGGGGGAGAGGGGATGAGTGTACATCTGCATGTGTATATGTCTGTGTGCGTGTGTGTGTGCGTGTCCAGACTTCAGCTGAGACAGTGTCCTTCACCCTGCCAGGCTAAGTAAACAGTCTTCCAGCCAACCCAGGTGGCCTTGCATAGAATGGGAAGAACAGTCTAAACACAGTCTGTTATCAGGGTGTTGTTGTTCAGCTCCAGCCTTGAGAGCGCAGCTGGCGCCAAAGAGGTATCCGCATGAAATGATGGTTGGTGGTGGTTTTTACTTTAGTGCAAACAAACTCATATGAATTTCAAAGCTGTTCTAACACTGGTCTCTCAATCTCCCGTTGGCGAGCTGTGAGCTTCTCCACGATGTTATCAAACTTAAGCTCCATGATGTTGTCATTCTTGTGCTCAATGTTGTGACTTCATGCAGTGTTGCTCCAACTGCCAGTTTAACGTGGGTTGCGGCCAAGGCCAACTTTTGATAAAGCACAGAGGACTGAGACGAGGCAATGGTGGAGGTCCGAACTTTTACTACCAACACTCGAAACCCAAACACATACAATACACCAGCGCCACCTACGGGTGGGAGGTAGTAATAACTGCTGCTTATTACAATATACCACATCCTTCCTTTCCGAGATAAAGATACAATCTCTTAACTCCAATATCTTGTAACATGAATGTACCCTTTAAACCGTAGGAACATTATCAATATTATATTCATGGGACATTAGGTCAAACATCTTAGATTGCCTATCACTTGAACAATGCAAATACATGTCAGTGCAAAGTTTTGAAACAGACGAACACGTGACAAATTGGATGAGACATGTCAAAATGAACATATGAAACATGACATATTTCGCTCTAATCCAACAGAACAGTTATCTGACTTGTACAAAACAACTCAGGTACAGGGTAGAGCGATTTTAAGTTTCCAAATCACTTAGTCTCTATACCTGGCAGGGCGTATTATTGCTCGGCCACTGCGTGTGTAGCATGTGGGTGTATTGTCCATACTTGCAGGACGAGGGTGTTGTGGAGTGTCACTTGCTGATGGCGCAACTGGCTCTTCGGTGTGTTCAGACAGATCATCTGGGTCCATGGATGTATCCTTAAACAGACTTGGGTGTATTTTCCTCAGATGTCTCCTGTTCCGCCTGAGCACCTCACCCTCTGGTGTTTGCACAGCGTAGGAGCGTGGTTCCTCTCGCCGATGTGCTACAACAGCCGGCTCCCAACCGCGCCGTGTTTGCATGTGCACAGTATCGCCTGAGGTCAAAAAAGGCAATGGTCTTGCATGCTGATCAAAGTGGTATTTCCTTTTTGACTGCAGTCCACGCACTTTAACGTGAAGGTTCTGTGGGGTTGACTGTCTCAACACAGCACTGGCGCATGGCAGTGTGCTGCGGAGAACCCGCCCCATCAACATTTGTGCAGGTGACACACTCAGTCCTGTGACTGGAGTGTTCCTCAGAGATAACAGCACTAGATGTGGATCCGTTCCAGTGCGCGCCGCTTTTTTAAGTGCATGTTTAACAGTCTTTATGGCTCGCTCCGCCATTCCATTCGAAGAAGGAAAGCCGGGACTGGAGAAGGTTAGTTTTATCTCCCAGGATGCTGCAAACGATCTCATCTCGTAGCTGGCAAATGGAACATGATCACTCACTATCTCTTTGGGAATTCCGTGTCTTGCGAAGACTGATTTCATCTTCTGAATCACAGAGCGTGCCGTTTTGTCAGGTAAGTTAAGAACTTCTGGGTATTTGGATAAATAATCAACTAACAAAAGATACGGCTGACCGTTCAGTTCGAAGATGTCTGCTCCGATTTTCATCCATGGCAGCTCTGGAATCTGATGTGGAAGAAGCGGCTCGGCCTGGTTCTTTGGCTGCATTTGCTGGCATTGTTCACACTTCTCAAGCATAGTCTCTATGTCGTGCGACATGCCCAGCCAGTACAGTACTCTTCTTGCTCTGGCTTTTGTGCGCTGTACACCTTGGTGAGCGAGATGCAACTTCTCCAGGATCACTTGTCTGAAGCTTTGGGGTATTACAATCTTGTCCCCTATCATAATAATGTCATCGTGGATACTGATGTTGTTTCTCATAGGCCAGTAGCTGTGGAGTGTTCTGTCTAAACTCTTCCTTCTGGCTGGCCATCCGTTGAGGTGCTTTTCACGCACAGCTTGTAGCACGCTATCTGCTGCAACTGCCGTTCTCAGGCTGCTCAGTGTTTTTTCACTCAACGCTGCTGTGGCCTCCAGAGCATACACAACTCTTTCTTCATTTGTGTCTTCACTCACATTCTCGTTGTCACTAGTGGTTGTGGCTCGTGAAAGTGCATCGGCTATGAACATGTCTTTGCCGGGGGTGTATGTGACGGTGAGATCATATCTCTGCAGTTGCAGCAGCATTCCTTGTAACCTTGCTGGTGCCTTGCATAGCGGCTTACGCATTATCGCCTCCAGGGGTTTATGATCAGACTGCACGGTCACTGGTCTTCCATAGACATACTGGTGGAATCGTTTAGCAGCAAACACAATGGCTAGCAGCTCCTTTTCTATTTGTGCATACCTTTTTTCTGTGTCTGTGAGTGCTCGTGACGCATAGCACACAGGTTGCCCTTCTTGTAATAGGCATGCGCCCAGCCCATCTTTTGAAGAATCGGCCTGCAATGTTAAGGGTTTCTTGTAGTCATAAAACCTCAACACTGGTGCTTGTGTGAGCGTCGCCTTGAGCATCTGTAGCGCTGCTGTGTGGTGCGGCTGCCACTGCCACGCTGTGTCCTTTTTGAGTAGCTGTCTTAAAGGTGCTGTGAGTGATGCTTCATTTTGGATGTACTGTGCCAAAAACTTCGTCATTCCCAGCAGACGCTGAAGGCTTTGTTTGTCTTCCAGAGTCGGCATGTCGACAATAGCTTTGATCTTTGAAGCATCTGCTTTCTGCCCAGCTGCTGTGATGATATGGCCCATGTATTTCACCGTGTCGACTTTGAACTGAATTTTGTCCTTGTTAAACTTCACGTTAGCTGCTCTTGCTTTCTCCATGACCTTCTGCAGGATCTCATCGTGTTCGTGTTCTGATGTAGCTGCAATGATCATATCATCTGCAATGATAAATACACCAGGGATGTTGCCGAAAGTCTCACAATTCTTTTGTTGAAAAACCTCGCTGGCGGATTTGATCCCGAATGGGAGCCGGAGGAAGTGATACCGGCCCCAAGGTGTATTAAAGGTACACAGCTTCGATGACGGCTCATCCAGCTTGATCTGACAGTATCCGTCTTTTTCATCCAATATGGTGAAGATGGATTTTCCTGCTAGCTTGCTTCGAACGTCCTCGTGTGTGGGAATGGAGTAGTGCTGGCGTTTAACTGCTTGGTTCAGATCACAAGGGTCCAAACACACCCTTAGTGTTCCGTTCTTCTTCTGTGTGGCGACAAGACTGTTGACCCAATCTGTGGGCTCATTGACAGGCGTTATGACATCTCTGTTCTGTAAGTCCTGTAGCGTCTGCTTCAGCGGGCCCATTATGGAGAGGGGCACGTTCCTGCATGCATGAATCACAGGTGTTGCGTTTGCGTCAGTGTGTATGTGGTGGACTCCAGGGAACTCACCCAAGCCTGTGAACACATCAGCATACATCTCCACAAGCTCTTCCTTGGTAGAAGGTGGTTTGGCTAGTTTCGGTACAGCGGATGGTAAGGCAAGGGCTTCAACTCGCTTCACCAGATGCAGCTCCTCACAAGCTTGCCCACCTAGGATCGGTTTATCTGCATGGTCCGACACAAGAAAATCAAACACAGCCCTGTGCTTCCTTGCTTCACACTCAAGAGACACCACACCATCTACATGTATGTGGGCCCCACCAAAAGCTATGAGTGCCGTCTTCGTGGGCTGTAACCGAGGCATCCCTGGTAACTTGTTGTAAACTGATCTGGGGAGCACATTTGCGTCCGCGCCTGTGTCTAGCTTGAAGGTGACTGATGCGTCCCCGATTGTTACACTTTCGTGCCACCTTCCAGTTTGGTGCTTGTCACTGCACACCATACCTATGTACAGTAAGTCCCCATCAGTCTCAATGTTATTAATAGTCTTTGTTTTCTTGTAATTTCTACTTTTCTCTGCGCCCACTCGGCATACTTTTGAAAAATGGTTATTTTTCCCACACCTGTGGCATGTTGCCCCATAGGCTGGACACTGTCGGGGCGCGTGTTTGTTGCCGCATTTGTGACAAGCCGTTTGCTTGTCGTTGTTCGGTTTGTTTTTACTGTGTCCTGATTTAATGTATCCTGGCGTTTTCCTTAATGCATCTACCGACGTATCTCGGGCTGCAGTTGTTGACTGCATAGCCTGAATCTGTGACTTGGCCACCTCTGCTGATCTGCATATTTCTATCGTCTTGCGCAGCGTGAGGTCGTTGTCACGAAGTAATCTCTCTTTAGTCTTGTATCATTTATGCTGAACACCAATTTGTCCCTGATCATGTCATCCTCATTGATCCCAAACTCGCAACTTTTACTTTTCTGACGGAGTTCTGTGACATATCTGTCCACTGTTACACCTGCTGACATTGGGTACGACCAGAATGTATGGCGCTCAAAGACAACGTTCTTTTGTGGACTACAGTATTCCTTAAACGCTTTCAGAATGTCCTCCATAGCTAGTAGCGTCTCCGCCGGGGTTACGGTGAGTGTGTTATACACTTCAAGCGCCTCCTCGCCGATAGTGTGGAGAAGAATGGCTGTTTTAACCTTTTCATCTTTCTCCAGCGCACCCGTAGCAGTCATATATAGTCTGAATCGTTGTTCCCACCTGCGCCAGGTCTCAGATAAATTGCCGGTGAGCAGTAGCGGCGATGGTGGCCTGAATTGCTCCATGTGGTTAGCACCTGCTACCGTTAGCTAATCCACAGCCAACTTACTCACGTCGCGGTCCCTGTTCACACGGTCTCGCCAACTTCTGACACCATGTTGTGACTTCATGCAGTGTTGCTCCAACTGCCAGTTTAACGTGGGTTGCGGCCAAGGCCAACTTTTGATAAAGCACAGAGGACTGAGACGAGGCAATGGTGGAGGTCCGAACTTTTACTACCAACACTCGAAACCCAAACACATACAATACACCAGCGCCACCTACGGGTGGGAGGTAGTAATAACTGCTGCTTATTACAATATACCACACTCAAAGAGCCGATTCTGAGAACTCACGACCGCAGTGCGCTTCTTCAAGATGTGATCCAATTTGCGCTCAGAGGTCTTATTCTGAGTATTCACGGCAGCCGTGCGGTTCTCCAAGATCTTATCTGTGCTGCACTCAATGAGCCCATTTTTAGAAACTCACGCCTCGTCCCATCGTTTCAATCCCAGCGGGCAGCCTTGTGGGGATTTGAACAGCCGGTTCTGCTTTCTTAATTCTTCGATAAGCCAGGGCCAAGCCAGCCCCGATCAGCAAGAACCCTGTTATCATGGTTCCCAATAGGTAGATATCTTCAACACTCAGGCTCACCCGAGCCCAGACTTCTCGTTGAGAAAAGGGTGTCAACTGCATTCAGGGGCCAGTTGATCAAATCCATAATTCCTCTTTTAGGTTTTAGAGAACAGACGGTGAGAGAGTGTGCCAGGGAAAAGTAATACAAAAAAGCACGAGACTAGACAAGGACATAAGAGGCTAAGCAGGGAAGCTAAGGGAGGGAAGCTAAGACCAAAAAAGTGGACCACATCAGTCCAGCTCTGAGGTCTTTACTCTGGCTGCCTGTCCATCTTTGAAGTTCTGATTAGGCTTAAATTTTTTTAAATCAATTTTAAATCATGCTTTTTTTTGTTTTTGTTTTTTAATGTCTCTGTAAAGCATTTTGAATGGCCTTGTTGTTGAATTGTGCTATATAAATAAACTTGCCTTGCCTTACTGAATATTAAGTCACTTATTTATGTGCAAATGTTTAATAATGAAGAACATTAAAACATCACTGCTGGCCACATGTCGGCAAAGTTATGTGACATTAGTGATGTTTGTACTAACTTGGTTTTAAAGCCTTTAAAATATTCACTGTTCAATAGTCGACCTTAATCTTACAGAGAATGTGATGATTTTATGGATAATTAAAGTCAGTCATATAACCGGATGCTGGCGTAAATTCTTGACCATCTCACACTTTTGTTTAATCAGTTTTCTGTTTGACGTCTTTTCAGCTGTGTGAAAACCCCGGAGGAACCCTCCCGAGGGAATAATAATGTTTTATTTAATCTAATCTAATGACTTATACAAGCTGAAAGTCAGTGAATGCTGCTCAGTTTCCAGTCCTGAATATCACGGCACAAGCAGGATTCACTGCACTGCTAATGTTAGCTATGTTATATTGCTGCCTCTGTTCAGTGGTGTCGAGCCAAACGGACTTTAACGTGTGTTTAAACGAGCTGACGGTTCACTCGTTTATGCTGCTAACACTAACACTAACAACTCACTAAACAAGGGAAGATACAACAATTATAAGGCAAGAAGCAGCAAAATGCCTAATCAGAAAGAAGCAAAAAGGGGACTGGAAAGTTCCAAGTCTAAGATAACGCCTGAGAATGCTAACGAGGAGAGTGCTACGCCCAGCAACGTGCTAATGGATAGCTGCCATAACTACGCAGCTACTGCGGTAACACTCACGTTAGCCGAAGAGGAAATGAATGAGTTCCCACCTCTCCATCTTAACCTCTTAAATCACCAGCTCTGAAGAAGGTGATGTACAAACGCAGCTCTGACCCAGTTGATGTAAACCAGATAATTTCCAGTTTATCTGCACTAATAAACACCAGGTCTGATAACATCGAGAGCATGGTAAGACAGAACTCGAACATAGTGGGAGATAATATGATAAAGATTGAGGGTCTCACAAAGACGACTGATTTTGTGTGCGCGGAAATGAAAGACATGAAGGGGAAAATTCGCGACCTGGAAAAAAAAGTAACTAAAGAGGAAGGCCGGGTGGACAACGGCCATCAGGGAATATCTGAGCTGGAAAGATATTCCAGGAGTTGGAATCTCAGACTACATGGAGTCAAGGAGGCTGAGAAAGAAGACGTAAGGGGAAAGGTGATAGAGATATGCCGATCTGTTCTGGCAAAACAAAATCACAGGCTGCCTGATGCCATCGACACCGTACACCGACTCGGAGCCAAGCACCAAAATAGCACCAGACCCAGAGGCATCGTTGTGCAGTTCACCTCCCGAGTCTACAGAGATGCTGTATGGAAAGCAGCCAAAACATCCCCCTACCTGCATGACAATCACTACCTTTGTTCAATAATTAGACACAATAACAGTACTTTCATTACAGTAAATATACAATAATAAAACTGAAAATGATAAATTACTTGACTGCTTAGAAGAAATAATTAATTTCTGTCTCTCCAAATACCCAAATTCAATCCTCTTAATTGGTGGAGACTTTAACATCGCTTTAGATAATGCAGTTGATAGATGGCCTCCAGGGCACCAATCTTCATACCGTGCAAACTTAAAAAATTTTATGTCATGGATATCTGGAGAGAAAAATTTCCAGATGATAGACTTTTTACCTGGAGCAATAAGACAGGATCCAGGCAATCACGTATTGACTTCTGGATTGTTTCTGACTGAATTGATAAAGATAATATTACTGTTAATATACTCACCACCCCCTCACTGATCATAGCGCAATTTACATTAACATCCAAATGCTCACACTGGATAATATAACTTATAAATTCTCATTGGAAGTTAAATAACTCCTTACTAAAAGATAAAATGGTTAACACACAGATTAATAAATTAATGGCTCATTATTGGAATAAAGCTAACACAGAGAAGTCCTTTTGTACCAATTGGGAACTTTTTAAATTTGAAGCATGCAAATTTTTGAGAAGATATGGGAGTCAAATTACTAAATCGAGGAAAGCTGAAGAGGAAGAAGTGATAAGCAAAATTGCCTCTTCCCATACGGAAAAGAAATAAAAAAAACTTATAAAAGACTTGCATAAGATGTGGCCTACTTCATATAGTGAATCATATAAGGCTTATATGATTTACTCATGAAAGTGGCCACTTTCATATATTGTTTTTTTAAGTATCCAAAACATACAAGTTTCATTTACATAATTTTTCTAGGGATCTTGTATCTGTTTTTACTATTGTATGCTTTTCATACAAGTTTCACACAAGATAGATACAAACTTTATAAGATTTATATTTATCTTTTCCATGTGGGTTATTACCAGAAATCCCCAGAAGAAATCTCAGAGGAAGATAAATTAACTTTACTAGACCTTCAAAATAAATTGGACGGTTTATATCGACACAAGGCTGAGGGTGCTTTTGTAAGATCCAGGAAGAGGTGGCTGGAGGAGGGAGAACAAAATTCTGCTTTTATAGGCTTGAAAAATACAGATCCAAAATCAACTAAATATTAATGGCATTGTCTCTGACAAGCCTAGAGAAATTTCAAAGTTTTGTGCCAAATTCTATACTAAACTGTACAACTCAAAATATAATGAGGATGTCTCAACACTGTTTCTCAATAATATTAAAAACCTAAAAACTATTGTTGTGGAAGATAGAAGTCACTGTGACAGCCCTCTGACTGTGGAGGAAGTTTGTAATTCTATTTCTGCACTTAAGGCCAACAAATCTCCTGGCACAGATGGTTTAACTGCAGAGTTTTATAAATCATTTTCTAATCTCCTGGCTCTGTTCTTACTGCAGGTTTTCATAGAAAGTATAGAGAATAACACCCTCCCTCCTACTCTTACTCAGGGTCTCATAACACTTATTCCAAAACCAAACAAAGACTTACTTCTTATTGATAATTGGAGACCCATCTGTCTGCTCAATAATGACTATGAGATTATGGCTTTAGTACTTGCTAACAGAATTAAAGAGTTCTTGGATACAATTATCAATGAGACACAATCAGGCTTTATGAGAAATAGACACATTTCTAATGACATTAGACTGGTTTTGGATCTACTTGATTACTCTGATTTGGTATCTGACAATAGCTTCATTCTCTTCCGGGATTTTTAAAAGGCTTTTGATACAATTGAACATCAATTTATTTTCCACTCTTTGGAAAAATTTGGCTTTGGAGAATTTTTCTGTAAAGCTGTTAAAACCTTGTACACGAATGGCAATGGCTCATTTAAAATGTTTAAGACTCCACCCCGAGATTTGACCTGTTATACAAGGAATCACCATAGCTGATAAAGAGCTCATCATCAGCCAGCTAGCTGATGACACCACTCTTCTTGAAGAATGCAAATCTAATCCCTCTAGCCCTTAGTGTTATTAGTGATTTCTCTGAGGCATCTGGTTTATGTCTAAATCTAAAAAAAATATGAATTACTAGCAATTAAAGGCTGCACTGCAAATGCTATCTGTAACATTTCTGTTAAACAAGAAGTCACATACCCAGGACTGTTAATATCCAAAGACCAAATGTCAAGATGCTCGTCAAACTTCACTCCGATTATACAAAAAACATGAAAAAAGTTCAACCAGTGGCTGCAAAGGGATTTATCTCTGACAGGTAGAGTGTTAATTACTAAAGCTGAAGGGATATCCCGCCTGGCACATGCTGCTCTCTCCTTACATCTGGATAAGAAAATTAGTAAAGACATTGACCGCATGCTCTTTAATTTTATATGGAAAAACCATAACAACAGAGATATTTTATTTCAAAATAAAACACTTTTCCTGGAAACTTGGGTCCAAAATGGGATCCTATTGGTGGCTCAGCTGGTTAATAAAGAGGGAGTACTGCTTACTTACAATGAATTCCTTACACTATATAATTTTCCCATCAGTGTTTGGGAATTCTCAGTGGTGCTTGGTGCCATACCCTCAGGTACTTTAATCTTATATAAAACACTGACAGTTCAATATCTACCTCAGTCACTCTCCCTGATCCAGCTGAGTCAGCAGTGGGAAAAATCTGCTTTTCACAGGAACTTGGTAACAGCAATAAGAGGATACGTAGTTTATTCCAAGAAGATTTCGTGTCTCTCCCATATATATAATATCTTACTGGAACCGACATGTTCCAGATATCACCTGGAAGACAGTCTGGATGATCCCATAAATATCTAATTGTAAACAAGGTGAAGGAAATCTCATATAAAATTCTTCATAAATGTTACCCAGCCAGTCACTATATGGTAACATTTAAAAGAGACATAAATACTAATTGAACTTTCTGTGGGGATCATCCAGAAACTGTGGCACATCTTTTTTGGTACTGTTCCTCTACACAGAGATTCTGGAAGAATTTAGCAGTTTTGTTAATGTCCATGTTTTAAGGGAGTTTTCTTAATTATGGGAAAATGTTTTATTCTGTTTCTTTAAGTTCCCCAGGAAGAATGATAAATTGTTTTTTATAATACATTTCTTAATACGTTTAGCTAAATTTTCTCTCCATAAATGTAAGTTTATTAATAAAACACCATATTTCTGCATTTTTACAAGGATATGGAATTGTACATATAATCAATATCAGACTCAACCAACAAAAAGCCTCTCAGAACAATATATATATGTTGATTTTCACGCATACTCATAGGATAATTTTCTTTACCCCTGGTTTTGTATGTTCATGTTCTGTTCTTTCGCAAACTTCATCTGTTTGTATGTTCTACACTCATTGTGTGTTCAATAAAGTTCAATTTAAAAAAAAGTACGATCTAAATGAAGCTTCAGACGTCACTAATCATGTGACTCTGGCCAAACGAATCAAGCCTCGACACAGTGCTTCTGAAGCAGCGTGTTGATCTTTGACAAACGCACCGGAGCGTCAGCTTCAAGCGGACCATCACTACCTCTCACATCTAAAGGTAAGTGTCAAGGTAACTTTGAACTGAGTTCAGTCAATCTTGAGTTTTTCGAAGTTTTCTGAATGAAGTTTTCTGTTGCTCTCTGTGAGAGAAGACCGTTAAAGGCGAGGCTCTCCAGAGTGTAGCAAAACAGGAAACCACAGCTGTGTGTGTGTAAGTGTGCAAACGAATAGATTAGAAGTGCAAGTGAGCCACGAGTATAGAAAGGTCAAGTTTCGTGAGTTGTTTTTCTCACCACTGATCACGCGCTCAACACTCTACACATACTTGCATCACACGCGCGCTCTCAAGCATCAGTATTGTACAATTCTGGGCGTCACGTGAGTTGCAGGTGTTACCTTATAACGGAAATCTCCATTGTTCTGTAGCAGTGGTTCTCAAACGTTTCACAATGAGTTTCACCCTTACGAGCGACATCAAAGCGCAGTAGTATAGGCCTATTTAACACCACATACACATGAAGACGTTTCACCTCTCATCCGAGAAGCTTCTTCCGTTCTAAGGGTCAAATGGTGGAGAGTCCCAGATTTAAATGTATTTCAAGCTACTTAAAGAAGTCCAGACGCTTTTCTTTCTAAGCTCCTTAGACTATAATGACCTGGATGACTGAGAACCTTCATAGACACCACATATACATATTTGCCAACATTCAAAAGGGCACTCTGTGTGTGTGTGTGTGTGTTTGTTTGTTTGTTTGTTTGTTTGTTTGTTTGTTTGTTTGTTTGTACACGTGGCCCGGGTCCTTCGAAAGTCAGGTAGGCTGGAAGTGAGCGATTGTGAAGTTGGACGGTCTAGCCTTCAGAATTACGTCACGAGCTCTCTCAGTGGAGTGAAACTCTGCCGTCTGCTCCTTGCTATCTAAAATATAACCGGATGCTGGCGTAAATTCTTGACCATCTCACACTTTTGTTTAATCAGTTTTCTGTTTGATGTCTTTTCAGCTGTGTGAAAACCCCGGAGGAACCCTCCCGAGGGAATAATAATGTTTTATTTAATCTAATCTAATAACTTTGATCTCAGTCTAACCGATTTACTCAGGAACAAACAAAACACTGAAAAAATCCGAACAATAATATTTTTAAGTTGTCTAAGTGACTTATACATCATGTTTAACCTGAGTAGCAAACGATGATGCCAGGAGTTCGCTGTTCTCGCCGGCTCAGATATTTGAAGTTTACACAGCTACATTCTGACCTGAAAATATTTCAATAGTTTATTTTGCAACCCAGAAAGAGTAATAAGAGTAATATTAAAACTAAGTTGCTACCACCATTGTTGGAAACTGGAATTAGCTGGACCACGCTAGGGATTCTTTGATATGATTTTTCAATTTTGTTGTCTGGGTGGAAAATCGGGAGAAATTTGGGAGAATGGTGGTTCCAGGAGATTTTCGGGAGGGGCAATGAAATTCTGGATTCTCCCAGAAAAATTGGGAGGGTTGGCGTAGTCCAATGTTTTCCTCTTAGCCATTTTTGGGTTTTAGCTGTGTATTTTGGGTCATTGTCTTGTTGTAAGACCCATGACCTGCAACTGAGACCAATCTTTCTGACACTGGCTGGCACATTTCTCTCTAGAATCCGTTGATAGTCTTGAGATTTCATTGTACCGTGCACAGATTCAAGACACCCTGTGCCAGATGCCGCAAAGCAGCCCCAGAACATAACCGAACCTCCCCCGTGTTTCACAGTTGGGACAGTGTTCTTTTCTTAATATGCTTCATTTTTCCATCTGTGAACATGGAGCTGATGTGCCTTGGCAAAAAGTTCAATTTTTGTGTCATCTGTCCACACAACATTCTCCCAGAAGCTTTGTGGCTTGTCAACATGTAGTTTGGGATTTTCCAGTCTGGATTTTTTGTGATATGTTTTTAACAGTGGTGTCCTCCTTGGTCGTCTGCCATGTAGCCCACTTTGGCTGAAACAACGACGGATCGTGCGATCTGACACTGTTTCTTGAGCATGAACTTCAGCTTGGATCTCTTTAGAAGTCTTTTTGGGCTCTTTTGTTACCATTCGGATTATCCGTCTCTTTGATCTGTCATCAATTTTCCTCCTGTGGCCACATCCAGGGAGGTTTGCTACAGTTCCATGGATCTTAAATTTCTGAATAACATGTGCAACTGTAGTGACAGGAACATCTAGCTGCTTGGAGATGGTCTTATAGCCTTTAGCTTTAACATGCTTGTCTATGATTTTCTTTCTGATCTCCTGATACAACTCTTTCCTTTACTTCCTCTGGTCCATGTTGAGTGTGGTACTCACCATGTCACCAAACAACACCTGGAGTTTTATATATAGGCCCACTGACTGATTGCAAGATTGTAGACACCTATGATGCTGATTAGTGGACACACCTTGGATTAACATGTCGCTTTGGTCACATTTTCTAGGGGTACCATCATTTTAGTCCAGAGATGTTTCATCCATTTATTATTTAAATAATTCAGTTGAAGCATGGTTGACAAGCAATGTCTGACTTTCATTGGTTAAGATTTATAGAATTTTATTTATTATTACTTTTGTCAGATTAAAGTGATTTCTGTGACCATTGTGAGTTCTTCTTTCATTGACTGAAGGGTACCAACAATTTTGCCCACGTCTACGGCGCTACTCCCTCGGACCGAGAAACTTCTCTCTCTCTCTCGGGCCTGGGTGATGGTGTTGCTCTTGAGCTCATGTAGAGCACACTGTCCTTGCTAGGGACGGATGACGGCGGATTCCTCTTCACTCAAGTCTTCCTCCGACAGCTGGCTTTGCCAATTCACTGTTGCTGACTGCAAAGGATTACTACTCACTTGCAGAAGCGGCCGCGACCACTGGCAATAAGGAAAGGCTGCTCTTTATAGAGGACTCATGCTCGGGGAGACGTTTTCTGGTCCACCCTCTCTCCCAGACGAGCCCCGGGAACGCTTGTGTCGTCTTTGCATACCTCCACAATTACATATTGTTTAGTCTTTAAAAAAAATTGACATTTTCCGTGTACCACCAGAGAGAGACTAAGTACCACTAGTGGTATGTGTACCACAGTTTGAGAACCACTGTGCTAAACCATGCTGTGAAACTCCTGGGGACCACCTCTTAAGGGTGAGATTAAAAGTATATGTGTATGACTGAGGGACTGCCCCTCAGATCTGCTCTGGGAGAAACATAGGAATGTAGAAGAGGTGAAGGGAGTGTGTGTTCTTTAAAAAAAACAAACAAACAAAAAAACAAACAGCATGTTGGCGGTAGGGGTGCAACAATACTTGTATTGATATTGAACCGTTCGATACAGTGCTTTCGGTTCGGTGCGCATATGTATCGAACAATACAACATTTTTTATTTGTTTTATCAACTTTTCTTCCGACGATGCTGTCTGTATTGAGCGCTCAGTGGATCTGCGTTCAACTACTCCACCTAGGCTGCACTGTCGAGTGCAGATCCACTGAGTGAAGCGCAAGCTAGCAAGACAAAAGCTAAGCTCGTTGCAACACGGCAACTGCCTCAACGCTACCCGAAATTGAACCTCCCCCACCCTCATTCAGATCTGGCGTTTGGAACTGTCTTGATTTTCATGTGAAGCATGACCCTGATGGTAAGCGCATCATGGACAAAAGTAAAACAGTATGTCGGATGTGCCACGCAATGCTCAATTGGTGGGAATTAGTGCGTTAGCACAGTTAGCTTGTTAACGTTTTGACGCCGTCCAGCCCCACGCACGGGGCGATCCGCAGTAACTTGTTAACGGAGATTTGCGGCGTTATGGCGTTAATGTCATTTTAACGAGATTAATGCTGACAGCACTAGTAGGAACACAACGAATATGACTGCAGATTTACGCCGACATCATCCTAGTGCAAGGACAAGTGGAATCAGACAAAAACAACAAGCACGCACGCCACAAAC
This sequence comes from Oreochromis aureus, assembly GCF_013358895.1. NCBI lineage: Eukaryota > Metazoa > Chordata > Actinopteri > Cichliformes > Cichlidae > Oreochromis > Oreochromis aureus. The sequence continues at coordinate 28,747,497 of NC_052950.1, forward strand.
TTTACAGAGTCATTTAGACACGCGTTAGCAAATGATTCTCCCTATGGGGACCTGATATGTTTAATATGCTGCTGAGAATATAGCCCAGAAGAAACGTATAGTATAGCTTTTATTTTGGAAAGAGCCATTTCTCTGTAATAAACTCTCTTTTCCAAAGATGAGTGATTTCTCTATCAGATAGATTTTGTAGGTTTGCTTACAATAATCAGTCCGCTGTAACTGTATGCCAGGTGTTTATTAGCAGCCAACATGAACGTTCGTACATTCATAACAGGAAGTACACATAACCCAGAGAGAACCACAGCGACACCTGCTGGAACTCTCCGTAACAGCAGCAACAGCAGGCAGTATGGACAAACATAACATTGCTGTTATCTACAGATTTATTTATTTTTTGTTGTTTCAGCAACATTAAATTTAAAAACTGTACTTTTAAGTTAAAATATATATTTATAATTTTAATAAATGACAAATTAAAAAGGCATGAACATTTTTGTCTATAAAAAAATATAGACCGTGACACCAAAGTATCGAACCGAACTGAACTGTGAATTTTGTGTATCGTTGCACCCCTAGTTGGAGGTAAAAGTGCTACAATGAAAAACATTTCAAGAAAATGTAAAAGAAATGTATTCCAGAATAAAACACAGCTGTTGTTGTCTTATCGGTACAAATCGTTGTGTCGGCCCACTGGGCATTTGATTCTAATAACAGGCCTCAGTCTCTCCTGCTACTGGTCTGCCATACTGCTAAATTTGGTATCAGTGCTCAAACCTTTAGTGTCTGTTTGCCCACCTCAGGAGACAAAAATTTGTTGTTTTTTGTTGTCAGATGAACATATGAGACACTTTGACTCTTCAGTGCAGTGTGGAGCCTAACAAAGATCTGTTTTGTGTCCCAGCTGATCAGCAGGCGGAGAAGAGTCTGACGGAGCAGCAGAGGAACATTTTCAGCTACTTGGACTCAGCTCAGCCACTACAGAGAAAACAATGAGCTCAACACAGAAGGTGACAGACAGAGCAGGCGATATGACCAAAATATTTATCACGATATACATTTGAAAATGTGCGATAACGATATAGCTGACGATATAATTGACACTAGACAAAATACTTTACAACTCCACAACTTTATTAGTGCAAAAAAACCCAAAAAACAAACCAATGTATTTTCACCTAAAGAAGCTGTTTTTTATGTGTATTAAAGTTATATAAAAATTTAACAGTGCAAATGCAAATTCCTCGGAGCAAATGTTGGCCAATTTCCACTGGAAATGCCTTTTGGTTAAACTATCAGCAAGCAATTTGCATTTGCACTGTTAAATTTTTATATAACTTTAATACACATAAAAAACAGCTTCTTTAGGTGAAAATACATTGGTTTGTTTTTTGGGTTTTTTTGCACTAATAAAGTTGTGGAGTTGTAAATTATTTTGTCTCGCCTCAATCATATCATCAGTTATATTGTTATCGCAAATTTTCAAATGTATATCGTGATAAATATTTTTTGGTCATATCGCCTGCTCTACTCATGTGTTACTGTTTAGGCTTAAATTGGTTTGATGTTTGGTGCCTTTTTCTTAATGTAAAAAAACCCCTCAGGTTACAATCAGACATTTTTCTTCACTGGACCAAGCTGGTCATTTTACCAGCTCAGCTCTAATTCATATGACAGATAACATATGGTATAAACGTCTAGATGATGGGACAGTGATATTCTTGGACTTTAGTGCTGCATTTGATTTGATAAATTTTGATGTTTTGATTGATAAACTAAAATGTTATTGATTTTCACCAGCTGCTCTGTGCTGGATGAAAAATTATTTGGACAGAAGATAACAAAGGGTTTATTATACTGGTTATTTCTCCGAGGGCTGCGACATGAACTGTGGTTTACCCCAAGGCAGCTGCCTCACTTCTCTATTCAGTTTTCACAAACGATCTGCAATATGTCTTGGGTTAATCTTGGGTATGCCAATGATTCCACCATGTTTTATTCAGCCAGTGACAACTCTGAATTGATCAGCGTGTCACAACAAAATTTGCTGAATGTGTTTGACTGGATAAGTAAAAATAACATGATTTTAAATGTATCTAAATCCAAATCTATGTTAATTAGAAGCAGATTAGTCAACAGCCCACAACTGAGTCTTTCCATAGCCAGTGTTAGAACACGTCACCCAGATTAAACTACTCGGCGTTACCATAAATCACCACCTTTCATGGTCTCAGCACATCGACTGTTTTTAAGAAAATGGGACAAGGCATAGCTATGGCTTTGAAATGCTCTTTCTGTATCACTTCTTCAATTATGGAAGATGTCATTAATGCACTAGTAATGTCTCATCTGGAGTATTGTTCAATCATTTGGTCAGCAGCTAATAAGACAGATCTTAACAGACTTCAGTTAGTCCAGAATAAGGCGTCCAGATTAGTGTTAAGATGTTCATACTATACTAATATTGATCAAATGCATAATCAACTTTCTTGGCTTCCTGTACAGGCTAAAATATTCTATGGCTTACTTGTAGTTATAAAGAAAACAATTCTGTTAAACACACCACATTTATTTCTGCTCAGCTGCAGTATCCAGATGAAATACATAATCATATTACACAGTTTTCAACAAACTGCAATTTAGTAAATGCTCGAGTTAAAAGTAACTTTGTGTAAAACTGTTACATTTAGAGCAACTTTTAAGTGGAATAAATTGAGTTATAAAATTAGAGAATTAGTAACTATTCAAAACTTCAATGAACACTTAAAAGTCGATTTACAGAACTTTTAGTTGTTGTAAATATTGTAAGAAATGATTTGTTTTTGAAATTTGTGTAATGTGCCTCAATTTTATTGATATTATTAGTATTATTGATTGCTTATATTTTAACAATTGTGAAACCTCACTGTGGATGTAAAATTATGTGGATATCTCGAATCCACTTTATTGTGTAATACTTTATGTGATTGTATTTGACGAAAGACGAGCAACATCTGTTGTGGAAGCTAATGGGGTTCCTTTTGAATAAACAAATAAATAAACATAAGATTTATTATCAGGAAATGATTATTTTTATATATATATATATATATATATATATATATATATATAGATAGATAGATAGATAGATAGATAGATAGATAGATATATGAAATAATATAAATTATAAAAATAATAATTTAAATTACAAAAAAATATATGTGTGTGTGTGTACAATCAGGAGGGATGGGCATGATTTTAGTGTTTAAACAGTCATGAATTATTTTTAACACCAGGTTGGATGTAATGTGTTAGAACTACCAGCAGGTGGGGATAAGAGACCTTTAAGGTGTTTGGTGCCACACTCCACCTTCAGGTTTAAAACTAGTGTTAATGGAGGGAGTTTGAAGGTTCAGTTTGTTCCACGACTGCATTTCACTCACTGCCTCTGTTTGTATCTCTGTCACTGCAGGACCAACATGGAGTGAGAAGTCGGCGCTCTCAGGAGGCCGACAAACCTCACAGAAGAAAGAGAGAGAAAACATACAGCTGTGACGAGTGTGGGAAGGAGTTTACTGTGAGGTCCAAACTAAAACGTCATCAGGTCATCCACAGTGGAGAGAGACTGTTCAGCTGTGACTTGTGTGGAAAGTCTTTTTCCAGAAAGGATTCCCTAAAACAACACCAACTCATCCACAGTGGAGTTAAAGCGTACAGCTGTGATCAGTGTGGCAGAGCTTTTACTCAAAGTAGCAGCTTACAGAGTCATCTAGTTACCCACTCTGGAATTAAGGCATACAGCTGTGACATCTGTGGAAAAACTTTCAGCCAGAGACGGAACCGAAATACACACCTACGCATTCACACCAGACATGATGTGTACTGCTGTGAACAGTGTGGCAAATACTTTGCTACAGACACACAGCTACAACAACACATGTTTACCCACACTGAGGGACGACCTTATAAATGTGACCTGTGTGAGAACACTTTTAAATCTCCACATCACCTGAGACGACACCAACAGATCCACACCAGAAAGAGACTCTACAAGTGCAGTTACTGTGAGGTATGTATTTATATTGTTATCTTGTCATTTTAGCCTGACTGTTTGGAACAACTCTGCTCATTAAACTGTGTTAGCATGTTAGCAATTCTACTGCATGGAAAAGCAGCTCTGAGTGATTATTCAGATTTTCATGTCAGTTATGATTTTAGTATTACTGTAGTATTATGGTGGTAGTATTGTAGTTATTGCAGCCCAGTAAACTGAGTGTGTTAACTGAAACAGTAACATGTAATTGGACGTCTGCAGAGATGCTCTTTATTTCAGGCGACGTTCAGGATAAAAGTGTTGAAGGACTGACTTACACTGTCTTTGTGTCTTTAGAAGCAGAGCGACACAGATGGGTCCAGTTCTCAACCCTGTCATCACTGTGGTGGTGGGAAAGACTTTCACTGTGACCTCTGTGGAAAAGGTTTCAGCTGGCATCAATGTAGACACACTGGAGGCAAACTGAAATATTGCAAAGAATGTGGGAGAAGCTTCACCACATCACGTGACTTAAAAAAACATGAACTGATTCACAGTGGGGTTAAAAAGCACCTCTGTGATCAGTGTGGGTCATCCTTCACCACTGCATGGGAGCTTAAAACACACAAACGAGTCCACACAGGAGAGAAACCATACAAGTGCAGACACTGTGACAAAAGCTTCTCACGTTCAGATCATCGTAAGAATCATGAACGTGCACACATGGAAGGAAACTACAGCTGTGACCAGTGTGACAAGAGCTTCAGGAATCTCAGTTCATACTCCAAACACAAACGATCCCACGTTACTAATAAACTGTTTCACTGTTACCAATGTGCCAAAACATTCACCTCATTGTCTGCTCTGTGCAAACATCAGCGTGATCACTCAGGGCTGAAATCACTCCCATCACTGGATCACAGTGAATCTGAAGAGACAGAAAGATCCTCTGGTTTCAGTGTCAGACTCAAAAAGCTTGAGATCAGGCTCCACAGAGTTCAGATAGAATCATTTAAACTTGTGTTGAACTGAACTGGTTGCTGGGCTGAACTTCTACATAACACAGATTTACATGGGATCTTATTTTCTGTCGTTTTACTGAGTCAGTTTTGTCCTTTTTTCTCTGTCCTGGTTTTGCTCGTCTGTAAATAATTGAAACTCAGTCAAATAGTTCATTGTTCTCCAGCAAAACATTTTGGAAACTCATGTTTAACCTTTAAAACTCTGACATGTTTTAGCACACAAGGCTTCATCGGGGAGTTCACTCATGATTGGACCATGAGAATAAAGGTTTTTAGTTCTTTCAAAGAGAGTCTTGGAGCTGTTTGATGTTTCTGTTTTTCTACATAAAGGAAGAAACTATTTTCTTGCTTTATGTAGTGTGTGGAAGTTTTAATGTTTCTTTCATCTGTGATGTTCTTGAATGTGTTCACATGAAGATGGTACAAATAAACTGTCCTTTTAGCTTTAGCTCCTAATTTATTCATTATTTATGGATGTAGCACAGCAGCAGTTTCTTGATTAACACATGGAGGGCTCGGGATCTGATGCTAAATAATGTTTTGTGTCCTTGTACACATCATACAGCTCAGCTGCTCCACAGATGTCAGGTTTACACAGTGGGATGGTTTGTAAGAACGCAGCTCTCCTGTGGATAAATCCTTACTCTTAGCCTCAGGACCTCACACAGTCCCAGCAGGTTCGGTCAGAAGATTTATCCCTTATACCAAAACTGTACTGAGTCTCCTTTGCTGTGCTGTTTTCACAAAGAAACGTAAACTGAGACCAGCACTTACAATGTTTTAATTAGTTTAGCAGATTCAGTGTCTCCATGATCGAATCTGCAGTTTTTGTGCTGCTGTTGGTAGAAAGTCGGTTAATACTGAAATGAACTGGCTGCATGCATCTCTGAATGTAAATTGGTGCACTATTAATAGAGCACTCTGAAACGGTATCATCACCCTAATTTGCCCACTTAGTAAATCTCACTCATTGCCAAGAAACTGAAATAAATCTTGTTTCCCTGCTGGATAGTGATCCACTGTAACTCTGCTCCTCCTTCCTGTTTAGGATTTCTGTGACTGAAGGAAAATTCCCTCCATCCATCACTTATCCCAGCTAACCCAAAGTAAAATAAAGTTTTGCTCATCTTAAAAAAGCATTACAATAATGGGCATTACCAATGCAAACTGAATAATACAGAAGATGAAAGAATAGACTTTGATCAGTTAATAAAGCTCATGGTCTTGATTCATTGTGGCTGCTACACAGATACTTCTGGGTCACTTCTCAGCTCACTTCTGCTCCTACTGCTACTGCTGTTAGTAATGTTAATATTACTACTATAAAATGTTGATACTTGTGGGATGACTGTTCACATATTTCCAGTTTATAGTACATATTATCAGGTTTAAACCCATTACAGACACATTAAGGTGGAATAAGCTGTACAACAAACTTCAGCATGAGGAAGGAAGCTGCATGCCACAGCAGTCTGTGGTCGTCGTGTTTCCATCAGTGTTTATTTTTGTGTAAATACATCATCAAACAGCCCCTAATTCAGTCACAAGCTACAGTATATAAGATGAGCCGCTATCACACTTTGACAAGTTCATCAGCTGGTAACAAACCTGTTCACAGCTCAGATCCAGACTCAGATTTGGTGCCTTTCAGCATCTCAACATGTGTTCGAGTCTCTCCACCAGCCGCCTGATTCTTCTGATCTCCCTGAGTGTGGTGATGCTCATCTCTGTATCAGGTACAGTTTTTATTTCTCTGTTGTCAAAGTTCAGTAACACCAGCTAAAAGTCTGTCTCTTAACATGGTTCTAAATCTATCTGGTCTTAATACAACTTTCTTACAAATGGCAACAGAGCAGCTGTTTCTGGACAAAATACAGTCGATTACATTTAATAAAATCTATATGATTGATTAAAGCCAGCTGTAGTTTTTTGTCAGTTTTGTGATTTTTGGTATTACACATAATAACAGATCAGTAAATTATTTATACAACATCTGAGAGTTCAGTTTATTTCAGTCTCCATGATATCTGAAAGGCTCTGAAGAATAATGACAATGTGTGTGATGATGTGCTGCAGGGGCTGAACACGTGGGACAAACCTGCTATAAAACATATTCTAACAGTGGTGTAATAAACACGTCTACACCTAAATGGGCAAAAAACATCATCTGCTTTAAAGACGACAGACGTGGCTGCCTGCCTGGCTATGAGTAAGTAGAACTTCTAAATACATTGAAACCAAATAAAATGTAGAAATTAATTTTTAATTAAAAATCCACAAAGACAACAATGAAAATGAGATTTACACTGAAACCTTGATGTAGCAGATAAATGTTCCCCTCTCTAACATACAGCACTACTGTTTGCTCTGTGATTGTTTCTAATTTGGTGACGTTGGGGAATCTGTGAGTTTGTGCTTATGAGCTTGGAGGAAACCTGAGCTGTTCTCTCACAGCATAATGCAAAATGGACACTGCACATGTTCAGTTAACAATAAAGTGAAAAAGTCGAATCCTTTGATTTATTTCCTCTCACTATAAACTTCTTTTTTTCTTCCAGGGTCAAAACACGTGCAGGAAGAACATTTTCCTCAAACCAAACACCGAGTGGCTTAAAAGGAAAATAAATGAGGTGAGAAACAAAATCTTTATAAAATGTGGACACAAAGTTTAGAAAAACCAACAGTGACTTTTTAGCAAAAGTCAGAAGATTATAATACAGATTATAAAACGACACTGTGTATATCTGTCTAATGGTGCTTTATGTCACCTTCTCTCTTTCACCACCACAGAAAACTCTGCTGTGTCCTCCAATGATTTCTAAATGATGATGATGGAAACGATGAAGCAAAGTTGAAGTAAAGCAGCAACTGGAACCATTTCTGCTGTTTTATTTGTTCAAACTTTTACAGAAATATTTGTTAAGAAATGTTGATTATTTTTGTAAATTGTTCATATGACTTAAAAACAGTCTTATATATTATATTTATTAAAAATGTCATTAAATATGAATGTTTGACCTTTTTATTCTGTCTTCAATCTGAGAACAAAGATAAACAATAAATCCTTTAAAATCAGATTTATAATGGTGTGTGTGATTATTTAGTATTTGCTGTAACAACATATTCTCATGATGATGTCACAATCACACAACACCAGGAGGCTGTGTTTAACACAGATGGCAGAAGTAAAAGTAAATATTCACAAATCACTTGGAAAGTTCTTCACAAATACATAAACCACCAACACAAAGACACGTGATCTGAAATCTAGAAACACAAAGATGTTCAGCTACAAGATGAACAAAAGAGTAAAGTGATGAGAAAGTTGCAAAACTGAGGTGCTGCGTGTGAGATATGTATAAAATGTAGCTGTATACAAAATAAAATAACTAATAAAAGATAAAACCTACAACATCATCTTGCAGCAGATGGTGTCACTGTGTTCAACAATTCAGCGCAACAAGGAGATGCTGAATAGGAGAGTAATGCAGAAGAAGCCTTTTCTGCGCACATGCCACAAACAGAGTCGCTTTAGCTATGCTAAAGCACATTTGGACAAGCCAGCTTCATTTTGGAATAAGGTGCTGTGGACTGATGAAACTAAAATTGAGTTATTTGGACATAACAAGAGGCGGCATGCATGGAGGAAGCAGACGTTAAGTAAGTAAAAAGATCACAAAGTACTTCACAAAGGGATGACAGAGTATAAAATGTTAAAAGTTAACAAAATGCAATTATAAAAAGATGTGTTTTTAGTTGTTTTTTAGAAGAGATCACTGACTGCACAGATCTTAAACTCCGAGGAAGAGTTTCACAGTCAAAAGCTCTGTCTCCCTTGGTTCTCAGCTTTGTATGTTGAATAACAAGTAGGCCCTGATCACATGATCGCAGGGACCGCCTTGTGAATGAAATGAATGCATGAATAACAATCTCCAGTTCAGAACGAGATACAATAGGGCTTGATTTAGAAATGTTTCTTAAATAATAGAAGCAGGACTGAACCAGAGATTTGATATGAACATCCATAGTAAGAGCAGAGTCACAAATTGAAGAATGGTCCAAAATACCTTCAACCAGAATCCAGACTGTCATTGGAAGCGATAGGAATCAATTAGAGGCTGTTATTTCTGCAAAAGGAGGATCTACTAAATATTGATGTAAATTTTCTGTTTGGGTGCCCAAATTTATACAGCTGGCTAATTTAGTTTAAATAACTATTGCTAGAAACTTCATTTCACTGTGTTGAGGTTTGTTTTAAAGATTACAAAATGGTAATCTTAAACCTCTAGTTTAAGGTCTGATGACAACTAGGGATGGGTACAGGTATCCGGTGCCATGATTGCACCGGTTCTGACATAAACGGTAGTAACCAGACCGAAAAACAGCGCACATTTCAGCTTTTTTTTTTTCTGTGCTTTTTTCCTGAGATGTCATACACTTTGGATTCCAGCCAATCATTTTACCTTTGCAAGCGTAGTAGCCAGGCCCAGGTACGTACAATCTTTTAGAGCAGAGCTACAGATTAAAAACGCCCAAGGTGGAGTGGTCAAAAGTCTGGCTGTACTTCACAGCAAAAGATGCAAACTCAGCAGCCTGCAACAAGTGCTTTAAGGTGATACTGTGCAAAGGAGGTAACACCTCAAATCTGATGAAACACCTGGCGACGCATAGCGTTTTTTTAAAAGCCGAGCAATACACCGTATTTGATAGCTTGCTGCGAGACCTCACATCAAGCACATCTACTGCGGGTTAATTAAGGATTTAAAACAAGATAAAACCCTACCTTTGAGACCAACGTGTTCCAATCTTGACAGAAGAATGTTGTGGTTAACCGTGTCAAAAGCAGCAGTCAAGTCAAGTAAAACTAAAACCACGGAATAGCCAGAGTCAACAGTTAAAAGAAGATCATTAAAAACTCTAAGTAAGGCTATCTCTGTGCTGTGGTGAGGTTTAAACCCAGACTGAAACTTTTCATTAATACCATTGGCATCTAAAAAGGCCTGAAGTTGTTTTAGAACTACCTTTTCCAATATTTTGGAAATAAAAGGGAGTTTGGAGATCGGCCTGTAGTTAGTGAGACCATTAGGGTCAAGATTTTCTTTTGATAATTGGTTGCACAACAGCATGCTAAAAGTCAAGATGCTCGTCAAACTTCACTCCGATTATACAAAAACATGAAAAAGTTCAACAAGTGGCTGCAAAGGGATTTATTTCTCAAAGGTAGAGTGTTAATTACTAAAGCTGAAGGGATATCCCGACTGGCACATGCTGCTCTCTCCTTACATGTGGATAAGAAGATTAGTAAAGACACTGACCGCATGCTCTTTAATTTTATATGGAAAAACCATAAGCAACCATAAGCAGGTCCTCTTAGCGTGGACCCTCATTTATAAACACAACTTCTCACCACACAAATACCTCATCTGGAACAACAGAGATATTTTATTTCAAAATAAATCACTTTTCCTGGAAACTTGGGTCCAAAATGGGATCCTATTGGTGGCTCAGCTGGTTAATAAAGAGGGAGTACTGCTTACTTACAATGAATTCCTTACACTATATAATTTTCCCGTCAGCGTTTGGGAATTCTCAGTGGTGCTTGGTGCCATACCCTCAGGTACTTTAATCTTATATAAAAACACTGACAGTTCAATATCTACCTCAGTCACTCTCCCTGATCCAGCTGAGTCAGCAGTGGGAAAAATCTGCTTTTCACAGGAACTTGGTAAAAGCAATATGAGAATACGTAGTTTATTCCAAGAAGATATCGTGTCTCTCCCATATATATAATATCTTACTGGAACCAATATGTTCCAGATATCACCTGGAAGACAGTCTGGACGATCCCCATAAATATCTAATTCCAGAAGCCTCGCAGTTTTGAACAAAGTGAAACCATACCTTGATAAAGATGCACTTCGTACTCTGTACTGTACCCTGGTCCTTCCATATTTTACATATTGTGTGGAAGTGTGGGGAAACACATATAAAAATACAACCAATCCATTAGTCACAGTACAGAAACGAGCACTGCGTATTATTCACAAGGCTGGTTATCTAGATCATACTCACAAACTCTTTCTTCAGGCAAAGTTACTTAAATTCCAGGATCTGGTTAATTACAATACATCCATAATCTTATACAAAGCCTTTAATAAACTTCTACCTGCAAATTTACAAACTATATTTGAAATTCGAGAAAGGGCTTATAATGTGAGAGGCTTCGGAGAATTTAAATTACCCAGAACTCGAACAACCCGTAAAGGTTTTTGTGTGTCTGTATGTGGTGTGAAAATCTGGAACAGTCTGAGTTTACAACTGAAACAATGCAAAAATATTCATAAATTTAAATTCCTCTACAAACAGTTGGTCTGGTCACAGTATACTCAATGATGGTTTTGGTGTGCTCTGTAATGTCTGTTCTCTTACCATTGCTGGTATGGATTCAAAAAAAAAAAAAAAAAAAAAAAAAGTGTATGTATGTACATATATGTACGTGTGTGTAGATGTGTGTTTGTTATTATGTAATTATTATTGCCTGTTACCTGTGGTAACGCAATTTATAATTAATATATTTTGTATTCAGTTTGCGAGCTGCCGTTGAGATGCCGGGGCTGTTGATGTGTTGTTTGGTTTGCAATGATGGGCGTAGCTGTGGGAAGCTATTGTTTTTGTTGATGAGTGAGTATAGGGGTGGGATTTAATAAGTTTTCTTCGTCCCACTCCTTTTCAGGTAAATTTTGTTTTTTGTTTTTGTGCACTTTATGTTTAATATATGTATTTTGTTGTGCCTGAAATGAACAAATTTAAAAAAAAAAAAAAAAAAAAAAAACAAGGTGAAGGAAATCTCATAAAAAATTCTTCATAAATGTTACCCAGCCAGTCACTATATGGTAACATTTAAAAGAGACATAAATACTAATTAAACTTTCTGTGGGGATCATCCAGAATCTGTGGCACATCTTTTTTCGTACTGTTCCTCTACACAGAGATTCTGGAAGGAATTTAGCAGTTTTGTTATTGTCCATATTTTAAAGGAGTTTTCTTAATGATGGGAAAATGTTTTATTCTGTTTCTTTAAGTTCTCCAGGAAGAATGATAAATGTTTTTTTTATAATACATTTCTTAATATTTTAGCTTAATTTTTTATCCATAAATGTAAGTTTATTAATAAAACACCATATTTCTGCGTTTTTATGAGGATATGGAATTGTACATACAATCAATATCAGACTCAACCAACAAAAAGGCTCTCAGAACAATATATACAGTGGCTTGCAAAAGTATTCGCCCCCTTGAACTTTTCCACATTTTGTCACATTACAGCCACAAACATGAATCAATGTTATTGGAATTCCAGGTGAAAGACCAATACAAAGTGGTGTACACGTGAGAAGTGGAACGAAAATCATACATGACTCCAAACATGTTTTACAAATAAATAACTGCAAAGTGGGATGTGAGTAATTATTCAGCCCCCTGAGTCAATAATTTGTAGAACCACCTGCTGCAATTACAGCTGCCAGTCTTTTAGGGTATGTCTCTACCAGCGTTGCACATCTACAGACTGAAATCCTTGCCCATTCTTCTTTGCAAAACAGCTCCAGCTCAGTCAGATTAGATGGACAGCGTTTGTGAACAGCAGTTTTCAGATCTTGCCACAGATTCTCGATTGGATTTAGACACCAGACAGGTCAGGGATAAAGTTACTGAGAAATTTAAAGCAGGCTTAGGCTACAAAAAGATTTCCCAAGCCTTGAACATCCCACGGAGCACTGTTCAAGTGATCATTCAGAAATGGAAGGAGTATGGCACAACTGTAAACCTACCAACACAAGGCCGTCCACCTAAACTCACAGGCCGAACAAGGAGAGCGCAGAGAGCTGCCGAAGTAGCAACTTACAGAATCATCTAGTTACCCACTCTAGAATTAAGGCATACAGCTGTGACATTTGTGGAAAAACTTTCAGCCAGAGAGGGGACCGAAATATACACCTACGCATTCACACCAGACATGATGTGTACTGCTGTGAACAGTGTGGCAAATACTTTGCTACAGACACACTGTTACAACAACACATGTTTACCCACACTGAGGGACGACCTTATAAATGTGACCTGTGTGAGAAAACCTTTAAATCTCCACTTAACCTGAGAAAACACCAACAGATCCACACCAGAAAGAGACTCTACAAGTGCAGTTACTGTGAGGTTTGTATTTATATTGTTATCTTGTCATTTTAGCCTGACTGTTTGGAACAACTCTGCTCATTAAACTGTGTTAGCATGTTAGCAATTCTACTGCATGGAAAAGCAGCTCTTAGGCTACGTTCACACTGCAGGTCTTAATGCTCAATTCCGATTTTCCGATCAAATCCGATTTTTTTTTGTCTGCTTGTTCACACTACAAATAAAATGTGACAGCAAACGCGCTCTAAAGTGAACGCTCAAAGCGTCCCGCATGCGCAAAAGAAGACGTCACACACAACGCGCTCTGTTTAGACCCAGACCAAACAATATTGTTTGACTGTTGGCCCTTAATATAAAGACTTCGGACTTTTTTAAGTTATTTTGTTATTTACATAATAATGTAAATAACCTAATAATGATCCTTACTGCTGTTTTAGAGGAGCGGTGCTTCAAAGGATAGTTGCAGATTTCTGTCAGAATCTGCAGATTATACAGTACAAATAAAATGTTCACGTTTCTCCAACGTTGTCTTCCCAACAGTTTCACTAACATCTACACTGGATGGCCAGGAAGCGTTCACGATGTCGTCTCGGGCGCTTCTCCGGCGCTGATAATTGGCGTCATGGGATCTTATTTTCTGTCGTTTTACTGAGTCAGTTTTGTCCTTTTTTCTCTGTCCTGGTTTTGCTCGTCTGTAAATAATTGAAACTCAGTCAAATAGTTCATTGTTCTCCAGCAAAACATTTTGGAAACTCATGTTTAACCTTTAAAACTCTGACATGTTTTAGCACACAAGGCTTCATCGGGGAGTTCACTCATGATTGGACCATGAGAATAAAGGTTTTTAGTTCTTTCAAAGAGAGTCTTGGAGCTGTTTGATGTTTCTGTTTTTTCTACATAAAGGAAGAAACTATTTTTCTTGCTTTATGTAGTGTGGAAGTTTTTAATGTTTCTTTCATCTGTGATGTTCTTGAATGTGTTCACATGAAGATGGTACAAATAAACTGTCCTTTTAGCTTTAGCTCCTAATGTATTCATTATTTATGGATGTAGCACAGCAGCAGTTTCTTGATTAACACTAGATTTACTAAACCTGCGCAAATTTGCGTAACTTCCCTAAACCCAACACCTCCTAGAATTACTGTTTTTTTTATTTTCTGGTGCAAGTCCCGAGGTTTTCTGCAGGGATACCGGCCCTAGTGGACTGAGATTGCCCACCCCTAATCTAGACCAAGAAGATAACCAAAAATACAAAATCTAACCAAGACATGAAAACTCAAAATACTGTGTCAAACTGACCCAGAACCATGACACTCTTTGGGTAAAAATTAAGCCAACATCCAAGTGTCAAAGGTCGGTTCTTAAAACAAGTCAGTCCCTGAAGCTTATTTGTCTCACAGATGCTAATTCGGTCACTGCAGGAACGTGTAAGGAATGTTTTGGGACTGTACCCCTGTCTGATCTTAAAAAAAAACTAACTTTGTTGTTACATTACAGCAACATTGAGGAAACACTTAATGGCTGATCATGGAGCAGGATGAATGTCAAAGGGAAAGTCCCTGGGACGCTTCCGGATATGCTTCCATCCGGCATAGTCATCTGACCGGTCCGTGCTATATCGCCCCTCCTGACCCGGAGTGGTATAACGTTTTGTAGAAAAGTTTGATCGATCTATCGCTCTATCTCTCTATCGCTCTCTCTCTCTCTCAAGATAATACATTCTCTGGGTTTTTTTCTCATACGTTTATGGTACCCGACGGAGGAAGCATTGACCGGGATGAACCGATGGTCGTCTGACTCCTTCTTGATGTGCGTAAAACAAGACCATTTTCTTTTAGGGTTTCTGTCTATTTTCTGTTAATGGGAAAACCCGTTGTAAAAGTAGCTATAAAATGAAGAAAAACTCTTTACTTTGGTATGAGTGGCTGCACAAAACCAAAATACCTCATCGGGGTGTTTTAATAAAATTATTTAGTTCTGAATTTAGTTCTGAGTGCGGTGCTTTTTTTTTCCACTAAGGGTTATTTTAAACGTAGAAGGAGTTGAGGCCTGCATGAAATTCTTTGCTAGGTTACAAACATTAAGAAATACTAATATCGATTAGAGGGGTTGTTGACGCCCCTATTATTTGGGATAGAGTTCTGAATATGTGAGCTGCGCTTTTTTCACTAAGGGATATTTTTTTACACATACGAGGAGACGAGTGGGTGGCCTGTAGGTTAATATAAGAAAGCAAAATAAAGCTGCTATTGAAGAAAGAAATAGCTCTTTACCGAGAAAAAGGTTATCAAGATCATTGTTATAATACTGAAAGATTTAACAGAATTCAAACTATGAGTTTGTCTGTGAAAAACTAACTGTCTCGATCATTCTGTCTGTCTCTATACAGCATGCGCTCCGATCTCCGCTGACTCATCAGAAATCTGCTGCGTCACCCCCCTGAACTTTTCCTCCCCCCAGGAACCACCCCTCCTTTTTTCCCACCGGATGCGATTAGTCACACATATGGAATCGATTAGACACTTCTGGAGTACTTCCGGTAAGGTCAAAAGGTCAAGGCTAGGGCCATCAATCAAATTGATGACACATGTTGTAGGGTTATGTTTTTTTTTCTATAAGGATGTTATGTGTTTGTATACTTTCTGCCCAGTTTGACCCTTTTAGCAGAAGTCAGCCTGTTTAAGGCTCTGATGACTATTCTGTATGACTTAGAGCAGTTATGAATATTTAATATATCAGTCTACAATCCATTTTATCAGAAACAATTATCACAGCTTGTACATTTTCTTTTTACACATAATGTAAGCATTGAGCCAAATGTAATAATGCCAACACATTAAATGAACAATATTTGTCTCTTTTATTTGATACATCTATATATGCACTGTCAAAGATACTTGTCTTTGAGTGAAGATTTAAGGTGATAGGAAATATAAATAACTGCAACTTGAATCTTTACTGAAGCTCAGTATTTGACACGGAGTTCAAACTCACTGCTGTAATGACTAATGATTAATATAATAACTATAATATTGGCCATATTATATTTACATTACCAAAGTGAGATGACTTTAGTCTCATGAACAACATTAGCTAGTAAATAACAATTAGCTAATCTTAAAACTGTTCAGTACAGAAATGAAGCTCAAAAATCATGTTTTACAGTCCCGTGGTCTCAGCCTCAGATACTTATTAAATCACACAGAGCTCATGTAGAAACAAACAAACAAAATATGTTCTCCTTCATTTCTGTCAAACAAAGCTGTATGAAACATTTCCAGATGTTAGTATCATGGTTGCTAGGCAACCTGGGCAGTCCCATTTCACAAGCCTACAAGGATCGCACTTCCGGCCTTAGCGGTCTTTGAGTACGCGGCCCTTGAGGACCATTAAGGCTGCATACTTTAAGGCTGCAGACCCTGAATTGGGATACAGCCCTGGTCTGATTGGGGAGGGGACCAGAGAAAACTACGGAGTCCGACATTTTGGCAAAATTACACACTGATTCAATATTGATTTTAGTGACCTCCGATTGGCGTAACCGGGTGTTGATTGATTGATTGATTGATTGATAATACTTTATCCATCACAAGGGAAATTGGGTAACCCTCTCAGGCTCAAATTAAGTTTTTGTTGCTAATGCACAACCAAGTCCTGCAGTGATACTTCTGAGTAAAAGAAAAAACAACTCATAAAATATATATGTGGGGTAATCAGGTTGTTAGTTTTTAACTGTTCCAAACCGGCAACGCCTGCCTCGAGAGGGTTAAGGCTGCCAGCCTTTCCAGCGCCATCTTACCCTCCATACATACATTACACAAACATCACATGAATCCAGTCAATATCAGCACATTCTTGAGAACAATGTTCAAGAATCAGTGACAAAGTTGAAGTTGTGCCGGGGCTGATATTTCAACAAGACAACAATCCTAAAAAGTGCTCAAAATCTAGTAAGGCATTCATGCAGAGAAACAAGTACAATGTTCTGGTATGGCCATGTCAGTCCCCAGACCTGAATATTATTGAAATTCTATGGTGTGACTTAAAGTGGGCTGCTCATGCTCAAAAACCACGAAAACTTGCTAAACTGGAGATGTTGTGGAGATGGTCCAAAATACCTTCAACCAGAATCCAGACTGTCATTGGAAGCGATAGGAAGCAATTAGAGGCTGTTATTTCTGCAAAAGGTGGATCTATTGTGGAGGTAAGCATGGACGACACAGAGCTCTCAGTTCTCACTCCTTCTTTATTCCTCTTCCACAACAACTGCACATATTGCGCAACAAAACACAGGAACACACTTCCTACTCACTGGGTGTGAGTGGAGCCCTCTAGTGGTCCACCACACATGCCCCCCCAAACACCCAGCAGAACTAGTCCAGGACCGGGGGTTTAAGGAAACGGCCTGGGGAGGTGGGGAACTGACAGAGGGAAACCCAGGCCAGGAGCGAGGCTGGCACTGGCGGTCAGAAAGAGCTGCAGACGACTCGGACTCCGTTGATTGTGGGTCGCTCCTGGGGGAAAAAACAGAATCCATGAGCCCGGTGGCAGGTGGGCGGCCGCGGCGAGGGGCCTGGGCCGGGACCACCTGATCCTCTTGCATAACATTTGCAGGCTTAATTCTGTCAACAGAGACAACCTCCTGCCGACCGCCAAAGTCCAAAATGAAATGCTTTTCGCCTGGTTTAAGAACCCTGTATGGCCCGTCATATGGTGGACGCAGCGGAGTCCTATGGGCATCGTGCCTGACGAAAACGAAACGAGCAGAGTCCAGCGACCTCGGAACAAAAGTGTCAGGCAGGCAGTGGTGCACAGGACCAGGAACAGGAAATGGGTCACTCGGGGGGCGAAAAGGCAACAGAGAGGTATCGAAACACGGGGAAGGGCTCTCAGGTAAGAATTCCCCGGGGACCCAGAGGGGCTGGCCGAGGACCAGTTCAGCCGGGGAAACCCAGAGGTCTTCTTTAACTGCGCTACGCAATCCCAGCAAAACCCACGGCAGACGGTCGACCCAGTCGCCACCCGTTAAGGAAGCCCGGAGCGCAGCCTTAAGTGACCGGTGAAACCGCTCGCACATCCCGTTGGCTTGCGGGTGGTATGCTGTGGTGCGATGGACTTTGACCCCAGGCCATCAGCCATAGCAGACCAAAGCTCAGAAACAAACTGGGGGCCCCTGTCCGAGGTAATGTCAGCAGGGGGACCGGAACTCGAAACCCACGTTGACAAAAATGCCCTGGCCACCGTCGCCACTGTCGTGGACGCCAGGGGTACTGCCTCCGGCCACCTGGTCGTGTGGTCCACCACAGTCAAAAGGTGCGTGAAACCCTGTGACTGCGGCAAGGGACCAACCAGGTCCACATGAACGTGATCGAAATGCCTACCGGGGACACGGAAATGTTCGAGGGGTGCCTGCGTGTGCCGGTGGATTTTCGAGCGTTGGCATGGGATACACGCCGCCCATTCTTTCACCGTTTTGCGAAGACCCAGCCAAACGAACCTGGCGCTGACCAGCTTGACCGAGGCCTGGACGCCGGGATGAGAGAGGGCATGCACCGAGTCAAAAACACGACGACGCCACGAAAGGGGAACCACCGGGCGGGGGCGGCCGGTGGAAACGTCGCAAAGCAGGTGCGGACTGCCGTCCCACACCAGGGTGTCCTCCAGCACGAGGCCCGTTTTCGTTGACTGAAGGGCAAGGACGTCCTGGTCAGCACATTGCCCGGCGGCCATGGCAGTGTAGTCGACGCCGACATACACCGGAGAAACCAACACGCGTGAGAAACAGTCAGCGATGTGATTGGACTTACCAGCCACATGCTGAATGTCTGTGGTAAACTCTGAAATGGCCGCCAACTGGCGCTGCTGGCGGGCGCTCCATAGGTCAGAGATCTTGGACATCGCAAACGTCAAAGGTTTGTGGTCAATGTACGCAGTCAAGTTGCGACCCTCGAGGAAGAAACGAAAATGTCGTGTCGCGAGGTGCAGGGCCAGCATCTCCCTGTCAAAAACACTGTACTTGCGTTCGGCATCCCGGAGCGTACGACTGAAAAAGGCCAGCGGTTGCCAGACACCTGAAACCCGCTGTTCCACATCGGACACGTCGGTGGTCAACGCGATCTCCGCCGACGGAAACGGGTGGGCCAGCAGGGCGGCGTCAGCCAGCGCAGACTTGGCTGCGGAAAACGCCTGGACGCGTTCCGGCAGCCAGTCAACAGGATCTTTGGCTGTTTTACCTTTTAAGGCAGCATAGAGCGGCTGTAGCAGGTGGGCAGCTCTGGGGAGAAAGCGGTTGTAAAAATTTATCATCCCCAAGAACTCCTGCAACGCTTTAACCGACGTGGGACGCGGAAAAGCCGAAACGGCCTGGACTCTGTCGGGCAACGGAACTACACCTTCAGCGGAAATGCGGTGCCCGAGGAAATCCAGAACAGGCAACCCAAACTGGCACTTGGAAGGGTTGATGATCAGGCTGTGTGCTGCCAAACGCTGGAAAACCTGGTGCAGATGGGACTCGTGCTGGCTCGCTGAGCAGCTGGACACCAATATATCGTCCAGGTAAACAAAAACGAACGGCAGCCCACGCAAAACGGAGTCCATCAGCCGCTGAAAGGTCTGGGCGCCACCTTTCAGGCCAAACGGCATGCGCAAAAACTCGAACAAGCCGAAGGGGGTAATGATAGCGGTTTTAGGAACGTCCTTGGCGCGCACGGGAACCTGGTGATACCCCCGCACCAAGTCAATTTTAGAAAAAATTGAGGTTCCGGCGAGATTGGCCGAAAAATCCTGAATGTGGGGGATGGGGTAACGGTCATTCTCCGTGGCATTATTTAAACGGTGGAAATCTCCGCATGGCCGCCACCGACCGTCCGATTTGGGCACCATGTGAAGCAGAGAGGCCCATGCACTGTTTGAACGCTGTACAATGCCAAGGCGCTCCATGGCTGCAAACTCTTCCCGAGCGACGGACAGTTTCGCGGGGTCGAGGCGGCGTGCGCGAACACCGGGGGCCCAACCGTGGGAATATAATGTTCAACTCCGTGCTTCGTTACCGTGCTAGAGAAATTAGGGACAGACAGCGATGGAAACTCTAAAAGCAAACGCTGAAAAGCATCGCCGGAGGTCACTACATTCGAATCAGGGGCACGGCGGCCCGAGTAAAACAGGGTAGCGAAGAAAACGAGAGAGCATCAATTAGACATCTGTTAGCCACATCGACAAGCAGTCCATGAGCACACAGAAAATCAGCACCTAAAATAGGTACAGAGCTAGCAGCAACAACAAAGTTCCACTGGAAATCCTGGCCATGAAAACAAACAGTCACCAACCTTTCCCCAAACGTTGTGATGGGAGAGCCATTAGCTGCAATGAGCTGCGGCCCACAGTTCGCTGCTAGTCCATCGGCAGCGGTAAGGGGAAGGAGGCTCTTCTGGGAGCCGGAGTCCACGAGAAAGCGTCTCCCGGAGCGCGAGTCCTCTATGAAGAGCAGCCTTTCTGTATTGCCAGTGGTCGCGGCTGCTACGGCGCGCTGGCGGGTCCGTTTCCCTGAGCCGTGAAAGCGCAAGGCGGCAGGCAGCAACCCGCTCTGTTGCCAAAACGCTGACGGTAGAAACGGATTCTATTTCTGCGGTGCCGGCGAGTAGCAATCCCTGCCGTCAGCAAAGGGGCGGATGCTCCGGGGGAGGCAGGTGGAGGCGTGGAAGGTGCCGCCGGCGGGTCCGTAGCCAGGGCGTGAACGTCGAAAGTGCGGCTAGCCAGGAGAATGCTCCGCTTCTTCAGCCAGGGAGCGATAATCCTTCGCAGGGAGAAGCGGGGAGTTGGCGAGAACAGCTCTCACGGCAGCCGGTAGTTGGCGGAGGAAGAGGTGGGCGAAGAGGAATCCCCCCGAGCAACGACAGCATGTTCTCCATGAGCTCGAGAGCAGTACCGCCACCCAAGCCTGACAGGTTGAGGAGCTTTTCGGCCCGTTCAGCGTCGGAGAGGGCATAGCGCCGAAGAAGTAGCTCTTTAAGGGCGGCGTATTTCCCTTGGGAGGGTGGGTCCCGGAGGAGCGTCATCACGCGACGGGTGGCCAGTGGGTCGAGTGAGGCCACCACATGGTGATACTTTGTGTCGTCAACCGAGATGCTGCGAAGGGCGAACTGAGCCTCCACGTGTACGAACCATGACGGGGGGTCATGGAGCCAAAAGTCTGGCAGTTTCAGCGCCACACCAAACGTAGCTGCAACAGGAGGCGGAGGACTGGCGGCTGCTGATGCATCCATAGCGGAGTCTGTGTTATCTTCGGCCTGTAGCATGCTCGAGTCAGGGGTCACCAATGTGGAGGTAAGCATGGACGACACAGAGCTCTCAGTTCTCGCTCCTTCTTTATTCCTCTTCCACAACAACTGCACATATCGCGCCACAAAACACAGGAACACACTTCCTACTCACTGGGTGTGAGTGGAGCCCTCTAGTGTTCCACTAGAGGGCTCTAGAGGGCTCTATTAAATATTGATGTAAATTTCCTGTTGGGGTGCCCAAATTTATGCAGCTGGCTAGTTTAAGATTACGAAATTGTAATCTTAATGGTAATCTTAAACCTCTAGATTAAGGTCTGTTGTCAACCACTAAGTGAAGAAGCAGTTTTTGTGAAGACCACTCATTAAACGCTATTAAAGACAAAGTCACAGGGAGAAGTCCTTTTGAATGTGGCCACAAATTAATTTAATTTACAGGTGCTGCGCTGCAGTGGTTTGAATCATATCTATCTAATAGACTCCAATTTGTGCACGTAAATGGAGAGTCCTCTTCACACACTAAGGTCAATCCTGGTGTTCCACAGGGTTTAGTGCTAGTGCAAATTGCGGTTAAAAACCTATTTATTTAACCTCGCCTTTTCTACCAGTTAGTGCTTGTTTGTTAGTTAGTTAGTTGCTTGTTGCTACCTTCATTCTATTCTCAACCTCTTTTAATTATTTTACATTTTTCTTGACTCTTTCATATTTTACACACAATGTTCTAATATGCTTTTATATGTATTTCTGTGTTTTTAATGCCATTAACCTGCTAGCATGTTTGGTACTTCGCCATGGCCTTCGTCTTTCTCTTTTACTTACATCTGACCCTTTCACATGTTCAGCACTTTGGTATACCACTGGTTTTTAAATGTGCTATATAAATAAAGTTTGTTGTTGTTGTTGTTAGTAGGACAGAGATCAAGAGTATAATACGGCACAAAATGAAGGAAAGGTGGCAAAAGCAATGAGAGGAAGAGAGGAAAGGGCAATGGTTTTACGGTGTGGTCTCTCTTTGTTTGTGACTTCTTGATGTTGGTAGATAGTAATAATTTAAAAATACATATAATATACACATTATAATGTACAAGACATTATGGAGTATGCTTCTGCTGTGAGGCTCTCCTTCATGTAATAATACAATTAATCACTGGACAGCTGAACAATATGTTTATTAAGTGTGCCTATGCCAAGAGGCACACTTATTACTATTCATCAGATTTATCCTACTTATTATTATTCTCCATCTTCCGCCTAAATTTCGGCGCGTAACTCGACCCACAATTTTGAGACAACGTTCACATATGTTACCTCATTTTGTGCGGCTGGATCTGGAATGGTGTGCTATGACTTTTGGTGTTTATGACTTTTATAGTTTTTTAAATATTACTATTTTAGTGAAAATTTTCCCGCGCTTATCTGCCCCACAGTTTTTACAATAGGGTTACATATGTTATATCATTTTCTGCGGCTGGAGCTGGACTAGTATGGTATGACTTTTGGTGTTCATGACTTTTATAGTTTTTGAAATATTTAGATTTTAGTGGAAATTTTGGCCAATTCATCTTTTGGCGTCATAGAAACAGACTTCATTTGTGGTGTTGGCTCTCTCTAGTGGTATACCGGGAGTAGTACGGCCGAAAAGGTGTATGCTTGGTGGAAAACTCCATATCCCACAATTCATAGCACGCCTCTACAGGAATCAAACAATGGCGGACACCACTTGGATTCTATAATGCTTTTATTCGTGTTTCTAGGTCACAAAATAAACTTTTAAGATATTTTCAGGCAAGAATGTAGGTGTGTAAACTTCAAATATCTGCTCGTTTTATCAAGACATCCCATATTAACAACAGTTCTCTTACGTGTTGCTGATAGCCGGCTAGCTAGCTAGCGCCGCTAGCGTAGCTAGCTAGCGCCGCTAGCGACCCTTCATGAAAAAGCACCCAGGCTTGGCTTGCAGTGAGGCGGCTGACTCTCGTTTCATGACCCGATCGCTCACCCGATCGCTCGCCAAGGGTCTGTGTTTTAGCTGGACTTATTTTTCGTTTATATGGGCCGATGATGCTGGTCGATGTGGAAAAAATAACTGAGTTGTTTGGTGGTGGAGCTACAACAGAGGGTAGCTATCCACCGGTGTGTGACAGAAAGGACATGCCGCGAACGAGACATACGAGGTGGCGAGGCGACCGCCGGTCGACCGGTAGTTGCTAACGCGGAGCTCAATCGTGGATCAGGGAAACCGAAGGCAGGAGCGTGAGGTGAACTGAATTTCAGGTAAGAAGTTATGAACTGCACTCTATTTGGGTCAGATATAAACCGAGTTTAGGTGTAGTTTATTTTCGTTGTGCTGACCTTTTACAATCGTACTGCGTGCTAGCTAGCACAACAGGAGTTTCTATACAGCTGTGTACGCGCTAAGTTACTGACGTTGAACTTTATTTTATTCATAAGGGTTAGTTCGTGAGAGTTGCCGTACAAACGGAATCGTCCCACATTCAGAGACAATATTACGATTTATTCTGTCGTTATGAAGCGTCCCCTGTCATTCTCTTGCCTGTTGAAACTTCAGTCATAAAACTGATCAATGATCGGCTTTTCTCTCTTGTTTGTTTATCGCGCTAAACAACAGCAGCATGTTTAAGCTTGATCAGCTGTTGTTAGAATTCATTTGATTTTAATCTCTAGTATCAGCTGATGTTTGCTGGAGCCACAGCTGAAAAAAGGGCTGGTCCAAACCAGATGTCCTTACTGAATCATCAGAGCTGAACTGGTGATGGAGAAACAGGTTTACCTTTAGGTGGCATGAATGAGTTGAAGGGAAGTTATGAACTGTTTCTGAGAGACAAATAAACACCAAGCTCCTTTTTTTGTGTAGCTGACAGCTGGTAACTGTGCAAGGGCGGATCTAGCAAAGCTTTTGCCAGGGGGCCAGGTAGGGCATTAACAGAGAAAGGTGGACACAAAGATATACCTTTCTTTCTTACTCTCATATAAAATATTTAGCTTTTATTAAATAGTTATCTGAATCTTACAACCAAAGTTTGTATAATAATACACAAGATTGGCTGTAGACCATTGTTCATCATTCAGAACACTGTGTAAAAATAACAAAAAACAAAAAGTGAATGCAAAAGTGCATAAATATTTATTTTACGTGTTTGATGTGTGTGGCGGGGCGTGGTCTGCAGTGCCGCTGCAGGGGAGGTGGACCCACCTGAGCGGCATCTGCAATCACGCCTCTCGGGCGTAGTCTGTGCTCTCTCGGCTGTTTTTTGGGTGTGTGTTGGGCTGTGAGTTGAAAAGCTACAGCTGGCTGTGTGGGTAAACCAACCATGTGTGAAAAGTGGTCCATAACGTAATGGTTCAAAGCGTGTTCATGCAAACATTGTCGGGTCTGCCGTGGTACAATGGGACTTCTGCTCATGAACCTCTGTGCACAGCGTCTGCAAATCCGCGCTGTACGAAGTAACTTCATCTTTACACAAAACTGTAAGCTGTCATCTGTGCGGCGCGAGCGGTGTTTGTTTTTACCATAGTTCATGGTGGAGAATGGCTGCTCTGCTGAGTTTTGCTCTCTGTAGCCGTAAGAATGGCAAACTACACTGATTAGCAGCGGCATAGGCACACTTAAAATTTCTTCTGAAATTTTCGCTTTCTAGTTAATAATATTATATTAGGCCAATATTTTGACTTGGGGCAGAATTGACTGTGAACTGGAAAGAGAAAATGCTTATGAACTTGCAAATTAAAAACATGATGCATTTAAGGTAACCCTTTTTCATTTTTATTTAAGAAGAGAATTTGTTCCACTGTGTGATGGCCGATCCTGCTTGTTTTCATGGAGTAATTTCTCCTGCCTTAGAAAAAACAAAAAAATCCCTCTCGGAAGAGGCTGGAGTGTACAGAAACTGGTAGAGATGCAGGTATCTGGTCGTCCTGGGTTCCACAGACTATCAGCTAAAAAGAATAAACACATTAAATTGCTACACATTTTAAGATTACTATTTTGACATACTGTACTAACACAATTGATCTAAAATCAGACAAAAACATAAATTCCGAATAGAAAAAGTTATACATTTTACTGTAACAACCACAAACATGTTTAATGAATCATATTTCATAATTTTAAATGCAAATATAAATTGACAATTTTAAAATTATATGCAAAAGTTTTGCAAACAACAAAGTTATTTGCAGCTAGAGCTGGGCGATAAAACGATAACGATATGTATTGCGAAATAACTTTTTCTCGATAGAAAAATGAAACTATTGCGATAGACCTCATCTCTCTCTTCCTGTCTTATAAAAAAAACCAATAGCCAATAAAAATTAAGTAGCGCAGAGCCGAACCAATCACAGCCGCAGGCGTCACGTCACGTAACTTGTTACGTACAGCTCAAGTGCCAAGGCGCACGTGTGTATTTGTTTGAGAAGCAGCCAGCCGCCCGTGCGGGTTTTTGGTGACCAGAATACCGAAGGAACACAGATGACGGTTCCAATGTCGGAGAGATTGTCGAAAGGAAAGGCCAGAGAAGTTCCGTAGTGTGGAGGTATTTTGGCTATTTGAAGTCTGACAAAAAACAGCGTAACGCACACTGTAAATTGTGCTGAAAGCATGTTCCCACAAAGTCTGGAAATACAACAAACCTTTTTATCACCTGAAGCAGTGCCACCCACTGGAGCACGCTCAATCTCTGACTGAAAGCACTAATTAGTCATCGAAAACAACCAGG
This sequence comes from Oreochromis aureus, assembly GCF_013358895.1. Lineage (NCBI taxonomy): Eukaryota > Metazoa > Chordata > Actinopteri > Cichliformes > Cichlidae > Oreochromis > Oreochromis aureus. The sequence goes on from NC_052950.1 coordinate 28,773,730, forward strand.
GGAATCCTGTGAAGCAGCAACAGTCAATTGAGTCGGCCGCCAGCGTCTTACCGTATGACAAAAAGGTAAGAGCCATAGCAACATAACGAATGCCATAGCTTACTGTCTTGCTAAAGACATGCTACCAATAAACACGGTCGAAAATGAAGGATTCAAGCAGCTAATTAAGGTAATGGATCCTCGTTACCAACTCCCTGGACATAAACATTTCTCTCAGACAGCGCTTCCAAAGCAATATTATGTAAGTTGGTCAATTTTGTCTCTTTTTCTGTAAAATAAACTAAGATTTATTTTTAGAATTAATATTTTGTTTCTAAGTGGAACTGACAATTTAGTAGTCTGTTTTGTTTGTTCTATTTTGAAACTTAAATGCTTTAGCGGCTGCCTTTGTGTAGATTGTAATATTTGCCTTTATTTTGCATAAAACTGGTGGTGGTCAGAGGGCCGGTGGCGCCAGTGTCCGGCAGCCTCGCCTCTGTCAGTGCGCCCCAGGGCAGCTGTGGCTACAACGTAGCTTGCCATTGCCAGTGTGTGAATGTGTGCGTGAATGGGTGAATGACTGAATGTAGTGTAAAGCGCTTTGGGGTCCTTAGGGACTGAGTAAAGCGCTATACAAATGCAGGCCATTTACCATTTTTACCATAAAACTGAAGCCTCATTTTAAGTACATCTGCCCTGTTGAACTTATTATGGAAAATGAATATTTAAATCAAAACAAGCTGCTGATTATTTCACATTTTATTTGTGAGCAACATCACATTTAAATCTTACATATATAGTTATTTGGCTTATATCGTGATATATATCGTTATCGCCTGAAATGAAAAAAGCATATCGTGATATGAAAAAATCTTATATCGCCCAGCTCTATTTGCAGCCATTTACCTTTTACCCCCATTTTTTTAATAACCATTTCAAACAATTTACAGAACAACCAGCTGTTCTTCAATAAGATGCCACACAAACTATTTTGTATTATTATTATTAGTCCTTTATTTATTCAGGTAAAAATCTCATTGAGATTTAAAATCTCATTTCCAAGAGAGACCTGGCATCATGGCAACAAAAAGTGAATTGTGGCTATTTGTGCCACTCCAAATATTTCTGTCCACCTGCGGGTCTGACAGCAGCAGGTGTATCACTCCTGTTTCTACCTGGAGACAGCAGTTGCCTCATTGTTCTGACACACAACACAAAACTATCCACAACACTACACACTAACTACACAAGACAACACACTACACACTCCAAACACGCTAAATGTCACAAATCTCTCACATCTCAAAACTCTCTCTCTCTCTCGCCATCACTCCTAAAACTTCTTCCTAAACCACCAAATGTCATGTTGCCATATCATTTTTTGATTGGTCGACGTGGTGCATTTTTCCAACAACATGAACAGGCTGATTTTTGTTTGCTCATAAGCAGAGAGTGCTTGCCAGCGCTGTCCTTAGACAGTAAACGTGACGAAATTATTGAGGAAAAAATGCAGCATATAAATCGTTTATCATGACTCTGGTTTTACGTGGCCTATCAACACAATTTAAAAACTGGTATATATCACCTTGTTGCTTTGTCATCTTGAAGTGGTCATGTGATTGGCTTACCACGACTACTTTATTCTTCCTCAGCCAAACAGCAGCACTCATGTGATTCTTTTGCCCCCTTAGCTCCAGGTGTTGTGCCAAAAAGTGATTGTCGGACAGAAAGTGATTGCCTTCCGCGGAAGCGCGCAGCTGCTTGAAGCTGTAGCGTCCAGATTACTTTCAGCTACTTCCGTGCAACTGATATAAGATGAGGTAAGCTGAACACAGCTTCAACCGTCTGTTTGTTGAAAAATAGTAACGTGACCGCACCGCATTTTCTTGTTAGTAACGGTAACGGCGTTGTAACGATAGAAATAGTAATTAGTTAGATTACTCGTTACTGAAAAAAGTAATGCCGTTAGCTAATTATACACCACTGAATCAGGTACATTCTAAATGGGGGGCCGTGCCAAGATGGCGGAGTGAATAGACGCTCTCTACCGATTTCTGCACAGAAAGCTTGTGAGCAATGGTAAAACCTCAAATTTATGCTGCTAACACTAACAATTCACCAAACAAGGGAACATACAACAATCATAAGGCAAGAAGCAGCAAAATGCAGAATCAGAAAGAAGCAAAAAGAGGACTGGAAAGTTCCAAGTCTAAGACAACGCCTGAGAATGCTAACGAGGAGAATGCTACGCCCAGCAACGTGCTAATGGATAGCTGCCATAACTATGCAGCTACTGTGGTAACACTCACGTTAGCCAAAGAGGAAATGAATGAGTTCCCACCTCTCCCTGTTACACCTCTTAAATCGCCAGCTCTGAAGAAGTTGGTGTAAACCAGATCATTTCCAGTTTATCGGCACTAATAAAGACCAGGTCTGATAACATCGAGAGCATGGTGAGAGCGAACTCGAACATGGTGAGAGATAATACGATAAAGATTGAGGGTCTCAAAAAGACTATTGATTTTGTGTGCGCGGAAATGAAGGAAGGCCGGGTGGACAGCGGCCATCAGAGAATATCTGAGCTGGATTCAAGGAGTTGGAATCTCAGACTACATGGAGTCAAGGAGACTGAGAAAGAAGACGTAAGGGGAAAGGTGATAGAGATATGCTGATCTGTTCTGGCAGAACAAAATCACAGGCTGCCTGATGCCATCGACACCGTACACCGACTCGGAGCCAAGCGCCAAAATAGCACCAGACCCAGAGGCATCATTGTGCAGCTCACCTCCCGAGTCTGCAGGGATGCAAAACATCCCCCTCCCTGCAGGACAATCACTACCTTTGTTCAATAATTAGACACAATAACAGTACTTTCATTACAGCAAATATATATATATGGTTACAATAATAAAACTGAAAATGATAAATGAAATTAAATGAAACTTGACTCCTAGAAGAAAGAATTAATTTCTGTCTCAGATGGCACAGATGGTTTAACTGCAGAGTTTTATAAATCATTTTCTAATCTCCTGGCTCCGTTCTTACTGTAGGTTTTCATAGAAAGTATAGAGAATAACACCCTCCCTCCTACTCTTACTCAGAGTCTCATAACACTTATTCCAAAGCCAAACAAAGACTTACTTCTTATTGATCATTGGAGACCCATCTGTCTGCTCAATAATGACTATGAGATTATGGCTTTAGTACTTGCTAACAGAATGAGACACAATCAGGTTTTATGAGAAATAGACACATTTCTAATGACATTAGACTGGTTTTGGATCTACTTGATTACTCTGATTTGGTATCTGACAATAGCTTCATTCTCTTCCTGGATTTTTAAAAGGCTTTTGATACAATTGAACATCAATTTATTTTCCACTCTTTGGAAAAATTTGGCATTTTTCTGTAAAGCAATAGCGTAATTAAAATGATTAACAGCTCCACCCCGAGATTTGACCTGTTATAGAAGGAATCACCATAGCTGATAAGGAGCTCATCATCAGCCAGCTAGCTGATGACACCACTCTTCTTGAAGAATGCAAATCAAATCCGTCCAGCCCTTAGTGTTATTAGTGATTTCTCTGAGGCATCTGATTTATGTCTAAATCCAAAAAAATGTGAATCACTAGCAATTAAAGACTGCACTGCAAATGCTATCTGTAACATTTCTGTTAAACAAGAAGTCACACACCCAGGACTGTTAATATCCAAAGACCAAAAGTCAAGATGCTCGTCAAACTTCACTCTGATTATACAAAAAACACGAAAAAAGTTCAACCAGTCGCTGCAAAGGGATTTATCTCTGACAGGTAGTGTTAATTACTAAAGCTGAAGGGATATCCCGACTGGCATATGCTGCACTGACACTGACCACATGCTCTTTAATTGTATATGGAAAAACCATAACAACAGAGATATTTTATTTAAAAATAAATCACTTTTCCTGGAAACTTGGGTCCAAAATGGGATCCTATTGGTGGCTCAGCTGGTTAATAAAGAGGGAGTACCGCTTACTTACAATGAATTCCTTACACTATATAATTTTCCCATCAGTGTTTGGGAATTCTCAGTGGTGCTTGATGCCATACCCTCAGGTACTTTAATGTTATATAAAAACACTGACAATATCTACCTCAGTCACTCTCCCTGATCCAGCTGAGTCAGCAGTGGGAAAAATCTGCTTTTCACAGGAACTTGGTAACAGCAATATGAGAATACGTAGTTTATTCCAAGAAGATATTGTGTCTCTCCCATATATATAATATCTTACTGGAACCGACATGTTCCAGATATCACCTGGAAGACAGTCTGGACGATCCCCCATAAATATCTAATTGTAAACAAGGTGAAGGAAATCTCATATAAAATTCTTCATAAATGTTACCCAGCCAGTCACTATATGGTAATATTTAAAAGAGACATAAATACTAATTGCACTTTCTGTGGGGATCATCCAGAAACTGTGGCACATCTTTTTTGGTACTGTTCCTCTACACAGAGATTCTGGAAGGAATTTAGCAGTTTTGTTATCGTAAATATTTTAAAGGAGTTTTCTTAATGATGGGAAATGTTTTATTCTGTTTCTTTAAGTTCTCCAGGAAGAATGATAAATGTTTGTTTTATAATACATTTCTTAATATTTTAGCTTAATTTTTTATCCATAAATGTAAGTTTATTAATAAAACACCATATTTCTGCGTTTTTATAAGGATAGGGAATTGTACATATAATCAATATCAGACTCAACCAACAAAAAGCCTCTCAGAACAACATATATATGTTGATTTTTTTTCCGCGTACTCATAATTATTTTTTTTACCCCTGGTTCTGTATGTTCATGTTCTGTTCTTTCTTAAACTTCATCTGTTTGTATGATCTACTGTGTGTTCAATAAAGTTCAATTTAAAAAAAAGTACGATCTAAATGAAGCTTCAGACGTCACTAATCATGTGACTCTGGCCAAACGAATCAAGCCTCGACACAGTGCTTCTGAAGCAGCGTGTTGATCTTTTTGACACACGCACCGGAGCGTCAGCTTCAAGCGGACCATCACTACCTCTCACATCTAAAGGTAAGTGTCAAGGTAACTTTGAACTGAGTTCAGTCAATCTTGAGTTTTTCGAAGTTTTCTGAATGAAGTTTTCTGTTGCTCTCTGTGAGAGAAGACCGTTAAAGGCGAGGCTCTCCAGAGTGTAGCAAAACAGGAAACAGCAGCTGTGTGTGTGTAAGTGTGCAAACGAATAGATTAGAAGTGCAAGTGAGCCACGAGTATAGAAAGGTCAAGTTTTGTGAGCTGTTTTTCTCACCACTGATCACGCGCTCAACACTCTACACATACTTGCATCACGCGCGCGCTCTCAAGCATCAGTATTGTACAATTCTGGGCGTCACGTGAGTTGCAGGTGTTACCATATAACGGAAATCTCCATTGTTCTGTAGCAGTGGTTCTCAAACGTTTCACAATGAGTTTCACCCGTACGAGCGACATCAAAGCGCAGTAGGCCTATTTAACGCCACATACACATGAACACGTTTCACCTCTTATCCGAGAAGCTTCTTCCGTTCTAAGGGTCAAATGGTAGAGAGTCCCAGATTTAAATGTATTTCAAGCTACTTGAAGAAGTCCAGACGCTTTTCTTTCCAAGCTCCTTAGACTATGATGACCTGGATGACTGAGAACCTTCACAGACACCACATACACATATTTGCCAACATTCAAAAGGGCACTCTGTGTGTGTGTGTGTGTGTGTGTGTGTGTGTGCACGTGGCCCGGGTCCTTCGAAAGTCAGGTAGGCTGGAAGTGAGCGATTGTGAAGTTGGACGGTCTAGCCTTCAGAATTACGTCACGAGCTCTCTCAGTGGAGTGAAACTCTGCCGTCTGCTCCCTGCTATCTAAAATATAACCGGACGCGTAAATTCTTGACCATCTCACACTTTTCTTTAATCAGTTTTCTGTTTGACGTGTTTTCAGCTGTGTGAAAACCCCGGAGGAACCCTCCCGAGGGAATAATAATGTTTTATTTAATCTAATCTAATAACTTTGATCTCAGCCAAACCGATTTACTCAGGAACAAATAAAACACTGAAAAAAGCCAAACAATATTTTTAAGTTGTCTAAGTGACTTATATATCATGTTTAACCTGAGTAGCAAAAGACCACAGGGGGTTTGAAAACGATGAAGCCAGGAGTTCGCTGTTCTTGCCGGCTCAGATATTTGAAGTTTACACAGCTACATTCTGACCTGAAAATATTTTAAAAGTTTATTTTGCAACCCAGAAAAAGTAATAAGAGTAATATTAAGACTAAGTTGCGGCCGCCATTGTCAGAATTAGCTGGGCTGCGCTATGAATTCTTTGATATGATTTTTCAATTTTGTTGTCTGGGTGGAAAATCGGGAGAAATTTGGGAGAATGGTGGTTCCAGGAGATTTTCGGGAGGGGCAATGAAATTCTGGATTCTCCCAGAAAAATTGGGAGGGTTGGTGTTGTCCAATGTTTTCCTCTCAGCCATTTTTGGGTTTTAGCTGTGTATTTTGGGTCATTATCCTGTTGTAAAACCCATGACCTGCGACTGAGACCTATCTTTCTGACACTGGCCGGCACATTTCTCTCTAGAATCCGTTGATAGTCTTGAGATTTCATTGTACCCTCCACAGATTCAAGACACCCTGTGCCAGATGCAGCAAAGCAGCCCCAGAACATAACCGAGCCTCCCCCATGTTTCACAGTTGGGGCGATGTTCTTTTCTTGATATGCTTCATTTTTCCATCTGTGAACATGGAGCTGATGTGCCTTGGCAAAAAGTTCAATCTTTGTCTCATCTGTCCACACAACATTCTCCCAGAAGCTTTGTGGCTTGTCAACACGTAGTTTGGCATTTTCCAGTCTGGATTTTTTGTGATATGTTTTTAACAGTGGTGTCCTCCTTGGTCGTCTCCCATGTAGCCCACTTTGGCTGAAACAACGACAGCTCGTGCGATCTGACACTGATGTTCCTTGAGCATGAACTTCAGCTTGGATCTCTTTAGAAGTCTTTCTGGGCTCTTTTGTTACCATTCGGATTATCCGTCTCTTTGATCTGTCATCAATTTTCCTCCTGTGGCCACATCCAGGGAGGTTTGCTACAGTTCCATGGATCTTAAATTTCTGAATAACATGTGCAACTGTAGTGACAGGAACATCTAGCTGCTTGGAGATGGTCTTATAGCCTTTAGCTTTAACATGCTTGTCTATGATTTTCTTTCTGATCTCCTGATACAACTCTTTCCTTTGCTTCCTCTGGTCCATGTTGAGTGTGGTACTCACCATGTCACCAAACAACACCTGGAGTTTTATATATAGGCCCACTGACTGATTGCAAGATTGTAGACACCTATGATGCTGATTAGTGGACACACCTTGGATTAACATGTCGCTTTGGTCACATTTTCTAGGGGTACCATCATTTTAGTCCAGAGATGTTTCATCCATTTATTATTTAAATAATTCAGTTGAAGCATGGTTGACAAGCAATGTCTGACTTTCATTGGTTAAGATTTATAGAATTTTATTTATTATTACTTTTGTCAGATTAAAGTTATTTCTGTGACCATTGTGAGTTCTTCTTTCATTGACTGAAGGGTACCAACAATTTTGTCCACGTCTACGGCACTACTCCCTCGGACCGAGAAACTTCTCTCTCTCTCTCGGGCCTGGGTGATGGTATTGCTCTTGAGCTCATGTAGAGCACACTGTCCTTGCTAGGGACGGATGACGGCGGATTCCTCTTCACTCAAGTCTTCCTCCTACAGCTGGCTTTGCCAATTCACTGTTGCTGACTGCAAAGGATTACTACTCACTTGCAGAAGCGGCCGCGACCACTGGCAATAAGGAAAGGCTGCTCTTTATAGAGGACTCATGCTTGGGGAGACGTTTTCTGGTCCACCCTCTCTCCCAGAAGAGCCCCGGGAACGCTTGTGTCGTCTTTGCACACCTCCACAATTACATATTGTTTAGTCTTTAAAAAAAATTGACATTTTCCGTGTACCACCAGAGAGAGACTAAGTACCACTAGTGGTATGTGTACCACAGTTTGAGAACCACTGTGCTAAACCATGCTGTGAAACTCCTGGGGACCACCCCTTAAGGGTGAGATTAAAAGTATATGTGTATGACTGAGGGACTGCCTCTCAGATCTGCTCTGGGAGAAACATAGGAATGTAGAAGAGGTGAAGGGAGTGTGTGTTCTTTAAAAAAACAAACAAACAAAAAAACAAACAGCATGTTGGCGGTAGGGGTGCAACAATACTTGTATTGATATTGAACCGTTCGATACAGCGCTTTCGGTTCGGTGCGCATATGTATCGAACAATACAACATTTTTTATTTGTTTTATCAACTTTTCTTCCGACGATGCTCTCTGTATTGAGCGCTCAGTGGATCTGCGTTCAACTACTCCACCTACCCAGATAGCAAGGAAACATTGAAACAATGTTGAGTCAATATCAGGCGACGTCATTGAAGCAACGTTGAAGTGTGACGTTGACCCAACGTCATTCTTGCACCCATTTTTAACGTTGAAACAACGTCAGGTTTTGATGTTGAATCAATGTTGAAACCTGACATTGATTCGACGTTATATTTTCGAATACTGTTGACATTGAAACAATGTCAGATTCTGATATTGAAACACTGTTGAGCTATGGTGTTAATTTTCCACCTCTTTTGCACAGTTGCTTTTTATTGAAAAAAAAAACAAAAAAAAACAAACTAAAAAGGTCAATAGACATGTATCATTTGCAAAATACTTTATTAAAAGACAAAGTTTCCTATTTACATTTCTATGTTTCACGTCACTTTTTATTATTTACTCCGGGATGGGGATGGATGATGTGTGTCCTGCACGCCACCCGTACGATCTGGAGCATATCTGAGCCATTTCTGGACTGCTTAAGCAAAGACCAACTCAGACATAGAGTTCGCCCCTACCTGCTGCGCCAGGCCATCTAGGACAAAAATAGACACACACAAAAAAAAACAAAGACAAAAAAAAGGGAATTAGAGCACATGAATAAGCTCTTGTTAATTGTCTTCAGCAGGGAGAAAGTATGTAAACTCCTAGGCTGATAAACATGAAAGTCACCAGGCGGAAATCAGCAAACTGCTGCATTTGATTCCCAAAGAGCTATAAGCTGAAAATGTGATATGTCTTAGCATGGTGTGCCGTGTATCCTTTAAAAAAAAAGAAAGAAAACATGGGGTCCTCGGGCTGTACAAAGTGTACAACCCGAGGACAAAACAAGCCGAAGACCAAAGACTCCATCTCCAGATTAACCGGACATGAAAGTCTTGTTATTAAGAAAGACAAAGTAATATAGCAAAAACCAGACATAGGAAATGTGAAACGCACCCAGCACATCAATTGATCCCTTTATTGTTCACTTTAGGCTCATAAAACTACAATAAACAGTAAAACTTACCAAATATGCATCTGCACAGCGCTGTCTCTTTAAATGCCCTTTTTGCTTTGTCTGGTCCTTGGTTTTTTTCCCTGCCCAGTTGAGTACAGAGGCCAGCTCCTTTGTAATGGCATAAACCATTACACGGCGGACTCGCACCTCCAGTGTGGTCCAGCAGCACCAATCAACGCAAAGCGTCTCACCTATAGACACATTTTAAGAGATGGAATTAGCGTGTCTCATGTCTTAAATGTGTATGCAAGTGCTTGTGTGTTTACTTCATGTAATTGATGATAGAAACATGTCATTTAGTTTTCCCTAAAGCCTGATTTTCAAGTCATACAAAGAATAAACCAAAGTATTGGCAGTACAATGTATTTCTATTCCCTTTTGTTGGATATTCATTTGTTAGTTCTTGTAACTGCTAAAAGTGTTTACTAGTTTTTGCCTGTCACATATATTTGTTATACCATGTAAACTGTGAAATTCCAAGATTTTCAAACTTGCCTTGTAATAGTGGCCTCACAGAGTCTCTGGAATCTGCAGGAAAAAAAAAAAAAAAAAAAATCACAACAAGATGACATTCAGGAGTATAAATTGGGTTTTTTTTTTTTTTAGATAAGAGTACAATGACATTGTGATGCAGCTTTAAAACTTTTTTAAAAGCATACCATCTATAGGGAAGACATCAGACTGCATGCTGGCGAGATCGCAAAGCTGTGTCGGTTTGTGCCGGAGTGGCGAAAGGTACCGGAAGCTGGGTGTGGCATTATGATGGTTGCTATCAGTGGGCTGGGGGCAGACTGGAGTGATGAGGGCTGTTCAGAAAAAGATAATTTTTTAAGTATTTAAGAATACAGACAACTTGTCAAAAAAAGTTTCCTTGTGTCAGACACAGATATGTACACAGACACTAGACAGTATTATATTACCTGGTATTTTCACTCGAGGGGCCTGGGGAAACAGTTTTTTTGTAGGCTGCTCATCCTCTGAGTCCGTATATGTGTACAGGGGATTTGGTCTAAAGAAAAGAAATTAAAAACGGTCTTAAGTAATTGTAAATATGCTTTTGGCATATTGTTTCCTAAAGTTAGTTTGATTTCTAACAACACACACAGGAAACAGAGACGTGCAAGAAGGTACAGTATACAATGAATTTTTGAAGTGCACAAGTGTACACGACTTTGCATTTTTAAAAAGTTTACAAACTTCCACTTTTTGGACTATATTATGTGGTGATATTGCAGTATGCAAGCACCACAGATATGTATAAAAGACAAGATCATAAATTCTTAACAATCAAAGATATGTTTGTGAATAAAAGGGTTTTACTTGTGCTTTCTTTTAAGACTGGTCTGAGTTTCTTCTTCGGACTGAAGGTCAGACGTATCACAGCGTTCACGTGGATATCTCTGACGACTGCGTTCTGCTTTGTGAAATGTGCCTGGAAATACAAACACAATGTACGGCCAGACATAAATTACGTGTGGACAAAAGGTGCAAACGCATAGAAAAATCAGCGTTTTCAAAAATACGCTGGTACGTGTGGACGTAGCCTTATTCATTATACAAGGCACAAACGGAAAGTCATGTACTCGTGCAACGTAAAGTTAGGTCAGCGTGCAACGTACAGTCGTGGGCATTCAAACTGAGTCTAAAGTTTTCGTGTGCGAATTGAAGCGAGTGCTCTCCAATCATCAAAAGTAACAAAGTCATTGAACACGTTTATACAGTTAACTTTACGTTTATCAATCATATATCACAGATTTAGAATTTTTGTAGTACTAAGCAACTACAGAGCGAAAGTCTGGGTCAAGCGCCGAGGCCACGGCAAGAACAAAGGAAAACTCGAGCGTTAAAGCTAGCTTTGTAAGGGAATATAACGAAGAAATTATGAAACGAAAATGTTTTCTTTGTTGATATACTTTGTTCGCAGTGCAGTTTATTTGTTGCGGATTGTAAGAAGTAGACACAATTTCGGGCTCGTAAATAACAGTAAAAACTCGTTAATGTACAACATTAACGAGTTTTTTTTACTGTTATTCAAATGCAAACATGGAAATAACGAGTAGGAAAAAAAAAATCATTCATTCTTACCTTATACTAATCGTGGTGCAGGCCAGTGCAGTGCATGAACTGATGCCTTCTCCGGTCAATTCCGCTGAGAGTAAATCAAATGTCCCGCTCTACTGTAGAAGACAATGAATACCTGGGGGATGTACCAATGTGAGAGGGTGCTGCGGAATAGTCCAAGTGATCGCTGCTTTAATTTCCGGTCAACTATACATAAATTGCACGTAGACATGATTTTTTTAAAGCTGGTGAACTAGACCAAGTCATTGATAACAAATGAACAATAAATCTACTTTCTCTGGTACTTTATACCTGATCAGTTGCAATGCAATTTAATGCTCAACTACAAATCGATGGTTTTTGATGGTGACCGGAGCCGAATGATCGTCAACTATAAATAGACGTTTTCTCGACGTTGTTGTTGTCACCTGGTCAATCAAATATCAATGACAAAAAAACAATGGTGAATCAACATCGTTACAACGTCTCTATAGTAAGACCGTCGGTTTACCACAGTATTTCAATGTTGTTACAACATTGGCATTTCAACCCCGACCATATACGACGGTTCGGATGAAAAATCAACATAGATTCAATGTCGTCTTGCTATCTGGGTAGGCTGCACTGTCGAGTGCAGATCCACTGAGTGACGCGCAAACTAGCAAGACAAAAGCTAAGCTCGTTGCAACACGGCAACTGCCTCAACGCTACCCGAAATTGAACCTCCCCCACCCTCATTCAGATCTGGCGTTTGGAACTGTCTTGATTTTCATGTGAAGCATGACCCTGATGGTAAGCGTGTCATGGACAAAAGTAAAACAGTATGTCGGATGTGCCACGCAATGCTCAATTGGTGGGAACTACTGCGTTAGCGCAGTTAGCTTGTTAACGTTTTGACGCCGTCCAGCCCCACGCACGGGGCGATCCACAGTAACTCGTTAACGGAGATTTGCGGCGTTATGGCGTTAATGTCATTTTAACGAGATTAATGCTGACAGCACTAGTGGGAACACAACGAATATGACTGCAGATTTACGCCGACATCATCCTAGTGCAAGGACAAGTGGAATCAGACAAAAACAACAAGCACGCACGCCACAAACTTTACAGTCATTTAGACACGCGTTAGCAAATGATTCTCCCTATGGGGACCTGATATGTTTAATATGCTGCTGAGAATATAGCCCAGAAGAAACGTATAGTATAGCTTTTATTTTGGAAAGAGCCATTTCTCTGTAATAAACTCTCTTTTCCAAAGATGAGTGATTTCTCTATCAGATAGATTTTGTAGGTTTGCTTACAATAATCAGTCCGCTGTAACTGTATGCCAGGTGTTTATTAGCAGCCAATATGAACGTTTGTACATTCATAACAAGAAGTACACATAACCCAGAGAGAACCACAGCGACACCTGCTGGAACTCTCCGTAACAGCAGCAACATCAGGCGGTATGGACAAACATAACATTGCTGTTATCTACAGATTTATTTATTTTTTGTTGTTTCAGCAACATTAAATTTAAAAACTGTACTTTTAAGTTAAAATATATATTTATAATTTAAATAAATGACAAATTAAAAAGGCATGAACATTTTTGTCTCTAAAAAAATATTGAACCGTGACACCAAAGTATCGAACCGAACTGAACTGTGAATTTTGTGTATCGTTGCATCCCTAGTTGGAGGTAAAAGTGCTACAATGAAAAACATTTCAAGAAAATGTAAAAGAAATGTATTCCAGAATAAAACACAGCTGTTGTTGTCTTATCGGTACAAATCGTTGTGTCGGCCCACTGGGCATTTGATTCTAATAACAGGCCTCAGTCTCTCCTGCTACTGGTCTGCCATACTGCTAAATTTGGTATCAGTGCTCAAACCTTTAGTGTCTGTTTGCCAGTGTGGAGCCTAACAAAGATCTGTTTTGTGTCCCAGCTGATCAGCAGGCGGAGAAGAGTCTGACGGAGCAGCAGAGGAACATTTTCAGCTACTTGGACTCAGCTCAGCCACTACAGAGAAAACAATGAGCTCAACACAGAAGGTGACAGACAGAGCAGGGTGATATGACCAAAAATATTTATCACGATATACATTTGAAAATGTGCGATAACGATATAGCTGACGATATAATTGACACTAGACAAAATACTTTACAACTCCATAACAGTGCAAATGCAAATTCCTCGGAGCAAATGTCAGCCAATTTCCACTGGAAATGCCTTTTGGTTAAACTATCACCAAGCAATTTGCATTTGCACTGTTAAATTTTTATATAACTTTAATGCACATAAAAACAGCTTCTTTAGGTGAAAATACATTGGTTTGTTTTTTGGGGTTTTTTGCACTAATAAAGTTGTGGAGTTGTAAAGTATTTTGTCTCGCCTCAATTATATCATCAGTTATATATATATATATATACACACACATATATATATATATATATATGTGTATATATATATATATATATATATATATATATATATATGTGTGTATATATACATATATATATATATATATATATATACACATAAAATAACACCCAGCACGCCCCTACGGGCGGTTTATCCTTCAAGCTCGGGTCCTCTACCAGAGGCCTGGGAGCTTGAGGGTCCTCTTGCAGTATCTTAGCTGTTCTCAGGACTGCGCTCTTCTGGACAGAGATCTCCGATGTTGTTCCCGGGATCTGCTGGAGCCACTCGCCTAGCTTGGGAGTCACCGCACCTAGTGCTCCGATTACCACGGGGACCACCGTTACCTTCACCCTCCACATCCTCTCGAGCTCTTCTCTGAGCCCTTGGTATTTCTCCAGCTTCTCGTGTTCCTTCTTCCTGATATTGCTGTCATTGAACCGCTACATCGATCACTACGGCCGTCTTCTCCTGTTTGTCTACCACCACTATGTCCGGTTGGTTAGCCACCACCATTTTGTCCGTCTGTATCTGGAAGTCCCACAGGATCTTAGCTCGGTCATTCTCCATCACCCTTGGGGGCATCTCCCATTTTGACCTCGGGACTTCCAGGTTATACTCGGCACAGATGTTCCTGTACACTATGCCGGCCACTTGGTTATGGCGTTCCATGTATGCCTTGCCTGCTAGCATCTTGCACCCTGCTGTTATGTGCTGGATTGTCTCAGGGGCATCTTTACACAGCCTGCACCTGGGGTCTTGCCTGGTGTGATAGACCCCAGCCTCTATGGATCTTGTACTCAGAGCTTGTTCTTGTGCTGCCATGATTAGTGCCTCTGTGCTGTCCAGCTTTGTCCAGCCACTGGTAGGATTTCTGGATATCAGCCACCTCCTCTATCTGCCGGTGGTACATACCGTGCAGGGGCCTGTCCTTCCATGATGGTTCCTCGTCTCCCTCCTCTTTCTTGGGTTTCTGCTGCCTGAGGTATTCACTGAGCACTTTCGGTCAGTTGGGGCCATCTTCCCAATGTATTCTTGGATGTTCGTTGTCTCATCCTGGACTGTGGTGCTGACACTCACCAGTCCTCGGCCCCCTTCCTTCCGCTTAGCGTACAGCCTCAGGGTGCTGGACTTGGGGTGAAACCCTCCATGCATGGTAAGGAGCTTTCTTGTCTTTATGTCAGTGGCTTCTATCTC